>NW_005372020.1:1010451-1057559 GCF_000412655.1 Myotis brandtii | reverse complement strand
CAAGGAGGCCTGCCTGCTGGCCGCTGGGCTCCCTTCGCGGCTATGGACGACCTGCGGGTGCAGTGGATACGCGACCGCGTGTACACGGCCTTGGGCCTCACAGACCCCCAGCTCTTCGAGGAGCTGCTGGTCCGCGACGATGGCGAGGCCGAGGACCTCATCCTGCACTTCCTCAACCACACCAGCGAGGAGGAGGGCGCCGCCACGCTCTTCTTCTACCGGAAGGTGCTGCCCGAGGAGGTGGAGGTGGAGGTGGACGCCGGTGAGCCCGCTGCTCCCTCCCCCGGGCGGCTGCCCACCCAACCCCGACCTCTGCCTCCCTCGGGTGCCGGCCTTAGATGGTTGTGGTCCCCCACCCAGTGCGGGGACTGTCGGGGTCCCGGGGGAGCGGGGGGAGCTGCCCCTGCTCGCACAGCCCGCTGGGAAAGGAGCCCTTGAGTGCATAGTCGCGGCAAACGTTGATTCAGTGCTTCCTCCGCACCGGGTTCGGTTCCCCGGCTTATAACAGCTCACTCATGCTGGGAGGTGGGAGTATTGTTAACCCATTTTACAGATGAGCAAGCTGCGGCACAGAGAGGCCTAAATGACTCACCACGTAGGTCACCGAGGCAGTCAAGATTCAAGAATAGGAGCCACTGATCAGTGACAGGCCAGAGACCCGGCCGGGTGCTGGGGCGACACTTCCTCCTTCCTCTCCCTGATACTGGCAGGTGTGCCCTGGGCGGAAGAGCGGTCCTTGCTATCTTCCGAGGTTCCTGACATGCAATTGGAAAGTAATGTGCAGCCCTAACCGGTTTGGCTCAGTGGATAGAGCGTCAGCCTGCGGACTCAAAGTTCCCAGGTTCGATTCCGGTCAAGGTCATGTGCCTTAGTTGCGGGCACATCCCCAGCAGGGAGTATGCAGGAGGCAGCTGATCGATGTTTCTAACTCTCTATCCCTCTCCCTTCCTCTCTGTAAAAAAATCAATAAAATATATTAAAAAAAGAAATGTGCAAACGAGGTTTTAAAAAGGGCAGCCGATTTTATTTATTTATATATTTTAAAAAATATTTTTATTGATTTCAGAGAGGAAGAGGGAGTTAGAAACATCAGTGATGAGAGAGAATCATGGGTCAGCTGCCTCCTGCACACCCCACACTGGGGATCGAGCCCACAACCCAGGCCTGTGCCCTGACCGGGAATAGAACCGTGACCTCCTGGTTCATAGGTTGATGCTCAACCACTGAGCCATGCCGCACAGGCAATACACTTATTTTGCGTTGTAGAAAAAGCTAAAACCACAACATAACCACCATAACAAATTGCTAGCGGCACCCAGAGAGAGGAATCTATTCTTCCAGCCTTTCATTACTTTCTCCCAGGGAGACCTTTGGACTTGGATGTTACTTTGTAGCAGGACCTTGAATTTAGATTCTCATTATCACCAAGTGAAAATATGGACACAAAGATACACGAACAGGATCGACTGTTTAACATGGGCCAAATTTCAGTCACCCTGATTTTGTACTTAAAAATATATATATAGCAACACCCTAAGAAATGGACTCGACTTGCACTACGTGTGACCGCTGTTTTCGGTGCGGTGTATACTCACACGTGTAGCCCAGTGCCTCCTGGCTGGATGTCCCCCTTCTACATGGACCCAGATTACATTCTCACTTTAGAGGGTCCCCCGGTTAATTCCTGGGCCCTCCAAAGGCGCTTGGAAACCTCCTTGGGTGGTGGTCTGTTTCTGGGCTGCCTCTGACTCTCCCCCGCCCTCCCCCTCCTTTTGGTTCGTCTCCACTGTTGCCAGATCGGAGGATGCCAGTGCGCTCCCCGCTGGAGAATTTGCACGGCTTCCCTTTGCATCGCTTACGGCTGTCTCGCTACCTTGAATGTTTCTGTATGACCGTGTTGGTTCACAAACTGGCCCCGGTGCATGGAGAAGGGCAGCCGGATTGGTGACCGATGGGTTTACTGAGCCAGGCGGCTCCCATTGGAGGCTTGTTTGGGGCCCTGGCGCAACGGGGACCGCCAGGACCTTAGTTTACCGACAGGCCTCGGCGGGGATCAGTCGTGGTCCCCACCCACGTGATCTCAATCACACGCGGTCTCAGGCTGCGCCCTTGCAAAGGCCTCCCGCGCTGGGACGGTGGGCGGAACTTTCCATTCCAAGGGCAGGGGTGGGGGAGGGACCGCTTACTGCCCGGGGCCAGCTTCCGGATCAACTGGGGTCACTTCCGGTGGAGAACCCCTCCCATAGGCTCGGCTCTCCCGCCAGGTCCAGCTCCTCCGCTCCGAGGAGAGCTGCGATGCCAGGTGTGTCCGGCCGTGAGTCAGTGATGACTTATTCTTCTCTTTCCATTTCTCCGGCTGCGAAGAAGAGGTTTCGGCCTCGGAGGGGAATGAAGAGGAGGAAGAAGAGACCAAGTCTCAGAAGGTCGAGTCCATGGACAAAGTGTCAGGTGCGGGGTTCGGAGGGCGCTCCGCGGGCAGAACCGGGAGGGTCGTTGCCCCGACGGGACTCATTTCCGCTGTTGACCCTCGCGGCGCCGAGGCGTGTAGGACGCGGGAGGGAACCTGCGGGTTGACGGGCGGGCGCACTGTCAGTTTCCCTCCACGGCGGCTTCTGCAGGCCGCAGGCCCGAGGGGAGCTGTCCGCCGGGCCGAGCGCCCCCTGCAGGCTCCCGGGGGACCCCCCTGCTCCCCAGCGGCTGGTGGGTGGTGGTGGTCAGCCGTTGGCTTGGAGGCCATCCCTGCATTTCGGCCTCTAGTCACATGGCGTCCTCCCCGTGGGCCTGTGTCTGCATCTCCCTCTTTTCTCCTGTGGATGTAAGAAACGTCCAAACCTGCAGAGGGTTTTGTGTGTGTGTGTTTTTAAAAAATATGTTTTTACTGATTTTAAAGAGAGGAAAGGAGACGGAGAGAAACAGCCATCCGCTGCCTCCTGCACGCCCCCTACTGGGGCCCGAGGGCAGCGCAGGCCTGTGCCCTGGGAATCCAACTGGCGCCCAAGGTGCACAGGCTGGTGCGCAACCAACAGAGACACACCCTCCAGGGCTGGGGCTGCAGAGAAGTTTTATGGGTCTATTTGGGCCAAACTGGTGACATTTGCCTGGGAGCCGGGTCGCAGGGGCTCCTAAGAGTAAGTGGTTGCAGTTTCTTTTATGCATTTGAGACGAAGGGGGCACAGGAGGAGGACGACAGGGACGTGGGGGACAGACGGGGTTGGGTTGACAGGACAGTAGAGGTGGGGTGCTCCCTGAAGTGGGGGGGCTGTAGGAGGAGCCGTCTGACAGGAGGCGTTTCAAAGGCCTGTGAGCCTTGGATGGACCGGGCCTGCTCGCAGCAAAGCTGGGAAGTCCTGTGCCTGGGGCTGACCACGCGCCGTGACCTGCCCACTGGGAGGTTCTGACCAGGCCGCGTCGTCTAGATGACTTTTCTCTGCATCCCCCACAAGTTTCGAGTTTTGCAGTGAAAAAGGAGCACATGCTAATGTGTCAGCGGTGATTCTCGTCCTCGTGATAAAACTCCATTTTTCAAAGTAAAACACTGGGGAGTCACTCGTTGGACACAGTCGTAGAAGACACACACATGCACACACATATGCACACACACACATATGCACACACATATATGCACACACGTGCACACACACATATGCACACACGTGCACACACATGCTACATTTCTGATTGAGGCCCCATCCAAAATGCAGTACAACTCTCCCGACGAGAGTATGAGTTGAGGCCACGAGAGGGGCCATTTGTAAAAGACGCGAGTGCGGCCCTTTGATGCCAGGCCTGTGGCATGAAGTGTGCTCCTGGACAGCTTGCGCCTTTGGTCTCGCTGGGAGGGAACCCGGTTCTCTGAGTGGCTCCTCTTGTTCATCGGGTGACGTTTTGCAGCTAAGAGTGGGCATTCGAGAGCCAGTTCCATGTTTCAGTCCATGATGAGCACAGAGGATGACAACTGGGTCAGACAGCGATCGGAACCCAGGCTCATCAGGCTCCCCAAGGTACGCGCGCCTCTCGTCTCCTCGGGAGGCAATGGGAGTTCGGTGCCTTCCGAGGAGGCTGGGGGACCGACACAGGTCCTCCGAGGCCTGGAGATGACAGCCTTCTGTGGCGGTGGGAGTCCCCGAGACCCCCTGGGATCGCATGGTTTGCTGCATGACTCCCAGAACCCAGAAGAGCTTTTGTAGCCCCGGATAGAGTTTATCTCGGGGAAAGCAGGCAGATTCAAATCAACAAGGGAAATGGAGGCTGGGGCAGGGGCCAGCAGAGTGCAGGCCCGAGCTTCCCCCTGGCCCGCCCCGGGGGTGGGGACATGGACAGAGCTAATTCTCCCAGGGGCTGCCTGTGAGTGCAGGCCCGAGCTTCCCCCTGGCCCGCCCCGGGGATTCTCCCAGCGGCTGCCTCCGTGGGACAACAGGTGTGAAGTGTTGCAAATCGGGGAGGCTCACCTGAGCCTTGGTGTCCCGGGGGTCAGTCCCACAGGCAGGAAGTGCCCTCATGTCTCACTTTAGCTGCTCAATCCCAGCACCCTCAGAGGTCAAACTGCTACAGTGCGACCCAGGGCCCCAGGCAGACGGGCTGTCACCGTACATCACCGAGTTGGTAGAAGCTACCCTCAGGAGGGCAGACACTCGTGTCAGGTAGACGCTCCAAAAGCGGAGAGGTTCGCACCCAGGTGCACTCAGGGCCAGAGCCAAACACTTTGCAATGTGCAAGGTTTGGACATCGAGGCCTGCTGAGTTAACCCTTTCCCGTACAGGTCCCGGGGGCGCAGCTTAAAGCTGGCATGCAAGCATTTAGCCTGACCTCTGCTCAGGGAAATAACACTTAACTGCTGTGTGCATATGCCCCGCCCCCAACACGGAATTCAGTCTTGGTCTGTTGCAAAGCGTGGCCCAGAAAACTCTGTCAGGTTCAGGTCGTTTGTTTGTTTTTTAAACCGTGAGTGGCTCGTGCCTGAGGCGCAGCTGCATCTGTGCTGCCAGGAGTGAGAGCAGAGCTGGGCCTGGAGGGGACAGCGCAGCTGAGCTGGGGGTGAGGGGGGGGGGGGGGGGGGGGACGTATCTCCTGTGGCGGCGCTGCCCTGTTTCAGAGGACCGTCAAGCACATCGTGGACAAGACGCATCTCCACGTGCTCTGCACTCCTGTCCCCGAGGAGTTTCTGGCCCAGAACGTGGTGTTTTTCCTGAGAAATACAAAAGGTACCTTCCCGAGAGGGTGCACGATTGCGGGCGTGTGTGTCCGGCAAAGCACAGTGCACGTCTCCACAGATGGGGGAACGCACCGGGACCGAACCTTGAGAATTGTCGGCGTGTTTCCATGTTCCCTAGTTAGACCGAAATCTGACGTCCAGGTGCCATTCGAATGTCTGCCGTGCAGATTGGTCTCTGGTGGATGCCGTGATTCATATCCGGTCAGCCCCGGGCAGCACGGCAGACTGTCACCAGATGTGAACCCCAGGATTCAGAAGGGACTTTGCCAGTGGCCTGGGGAGGCATTGATGGGAGGCGGAGACCCGCAGAGCAGGGAGCCCAGCAGGTGTTTCTAGGAAACCCTAGCTGGTCCTCCTCTTTCCGGCTTCCGATGGGCTCCTCCGTGGAGGGCTCTGGCGCTGCGTGTCCCAGCCCGTGACCCCGTGCGTCAGTGGGTGTCTCAGCGTCCCGTGGGCCAGGGCAGCCGTGTGTACTCCCAGTCTGTGGCCATAACGCTCCTTTGTTGCCCCTTGGGCAGAGGGCGCTGGCCCCTGACCTGGGGGTGTGAGCCATTTGTCGACCCCGCAGCCCCCCTGCGCCCTCTCCCTTTCAGAGACGATCTCGGAGGCCAGCTACATGAAGGAAGCTATGGAGATCATGCCCGAGACGCTGGAGTACGGGATCCTAAATGCCAACATGCTTCACTTCCTCAGGGACATTATGTATCAGGTGAGTGTGGGCGGAGGCCGCCGGAGGCACTCCGCGAGCAGGCAGTCCTGGGCTCTGTCCTTCCATTTGTGCCTTCGATTCCAAGCCAGGGGCGTTCTGAGAGCACACGTCATTGACATGAGGTCGTATGGTGATTGGTTTCGTCAACTCGGCATTTCAGGTTTTCTTGCCGGCTTTGTCCTTCAATCAGCACAAGGAGGCGAGCGTGGCTCTGACACCTGGAGAAATGCAGGACTCTCTCGATACTGAAGCGGAACTCCTGAACGCGCACGGGGAGGCCGTGGAGTACCACAGCGTCCAGCTAATACGGGATGAGTTCTTAATGAACGTCCAGAAATTCGCAAATAATATTCAGAGAACAGTGCAGCAACTTGAAGGTAAGCTTTCATCTCTCCTCTTTAGTTAAGCGTGATGACTTTACTTGAAGAAGGCAATTTAAGAGTCCACAAGCTTTTTTGTTTTAACTTAGGATTCTTTTTTTTTTTTTTGAAATATGTTCTTACTGATTTCAGAGAGGAAAAAAGGAGAGAGAGATAGAAACATCAATGATGAGAGAGAATCATGGATCAGCTGCTTCCTGCACGCCCCCTACTGGGGATCGAGCCCACAACCCGGGCCTGTGCCCTGACCTCCTGGTTTATAGGTCGATGCTCAACCACTGAGCCCGCTGGCTGGGCGGTTCACTTTTTTTTCACTTTTTATAGAGAACATTTATGGGGGAGATTTTAGGGGAGGCCCCGGGGGAGGATTCGGTAGCGTACTCAGCAGCTTCCCAGGTGTGTCCTGCAGGGCTGTGGTCTCCACTGGGGGACTGGCGGCGCCAGGCGGGGCCACCGCTCACCGCACCTGGTCCTGAGGTCAGCCTTGGCGTCGCTTAACCTGGTTTTGCTGACTTTCTGGGCCTGGAGCTGAAATACAACTGAGGCCTAGATGTTCTCTCTAAGTGCCCATCTCACATGCCCATCCGTGTGCATTAGGGTTGGTTGGGTGGTGTGTATTCCGAGTTCCTGTCCCACAGATTCGGGCGTCCAGAGGACAGATCTGCACGCTCACCTGGTGAGCTCACCTGGCGAGCTCTGGGGCACCGACAGCGGGACTCTGCCCACAAGGAAAGCTCATACATGTTAGCTGTATTCTTCTGGTTGGTCAGTTTTTTTTAGAAATTGGCCCTTCTTTTTTTTTTTTTATCCTCACCTGAGGATATTTTTAAAATTTATTTTTAGAGAGAGTGGAAAGGAGTGGGAGGGACAGAGAGAAACACCAATTTGAGAGAGACACATCGATTGGTTGCCTCCTGCCTGCCCCGGACCAGGGATGGGAGCCTGCAACCCAGGGACACATCCTTGACTAGAATCCAACCTGGGACCCTTCAGTCCGCCAGCGGACGCTCTCTCCATTGAACCAAACCGGCTGGGGCTCAGTTTTGAAACGGAAGTTAGTAGGTTTTAAATTCAGGAACACCTTAAATAATGACATCAGTTTGATCGGGCTCACCCCGGGAACAATGCTACATTCTCTGAGATGTTCCAGCTACGCTCTAATGAAGTACAGGCGGGTCAGGGCAGGGGATGTGTCCCCTTACGCTGGCTGTGGGGACAAGAGCCAGCAGGTCCTCCAGAACATTATTGTCTGGAATCATTTCCCCCAGAGTGTTGACCGAGCACTTTGCTCCTCGCAGGAGAGATCAAGTTAGAAATGCCCAGCATCAGCGTGGAGGGCGAGGTGTCCGCCCTGGCTGCTGACCCGGAAATCGTCGAGAGCTTGGAGCAGTGTGTCATCAACTGGCTGGGCCAGATCACCGTGGCTGTGGAGGGCCAGCTGAAGAAGACGCCGCAGGTACCGCGGGCGGCGCTCAGAGAGCCCTGCACAGGCCACGCCGGCCTCCCTGAGGAAGAGCCGTGCGTCCGGGGTCCCAGTGGTCCAGCCTCTTTTCTCCCTGTTTTGGGGCCTCCTTAAAGGATGGAAGTAAACACCCGCCAAATAGTCGTGGGCTCTCTGATGTCAGTGCGTGGCCAGGTTGCTTCCTGGGTTGATGTAGGCGATGCTGTGTGTCAGTCAGGAGGGCTGGGCCACCCAGAACAGGACACACCACCCAGCGGGCTTCCGTAAGAAAGCATTTGTTGCCTCACATAACTGAAAAGTCCAGAGGCAGGCTGGCTTCAGGTATGGTTTGATCAAGGCCCTGGCTTTGTTTCTCTGGGCATCTCTCAGTTCCACCCTCCTCTCTGTGGGGGCTTCCTCTCAGGCTGGCTTCCTTCAGGGTAGCGGTTTGTAGCATGTCTGGCCCTGCATCCCCACATTGTCCAGAGAGAGACCACGTGGCTTTGTCTAGACTCCCAGGTGAAGTCCTGAGGTCCACTTGGATGACCCTCCTGGGTCACGTGTCCATCCCGACGTCCTCGTGCGGATCCGCCCTGTGTGGAGCATGGGGAGCAGCCCCACTGCCCCCTCCACATGGACGAGGACAGCAGCTGTGTGTCCGTGTGCCTCCAGGGTCATGGTCCTCTGGCCGAGATCGAGTTCTGGAGGGAAAGGAACGCGACTCTGAGCGCCCTCTACGAGCAGACCAAGCTCCCGATCGTCAGGAAGGTCCTGGAGGTGATCAAGGAGGCGGACTCCCTGCTCGTGGCCAACCTGCAGCCGGTCCTGACGGACCTCTTCAAGCTGCACATGGAGGCCTCGGACAACGTGCGCTTCCTCTCCACCGTGGAGCGCCACTTCAAGGTGCGCCCCGTTTCCTTGGTGACCGCGCGGCTCTTACACACCGCCTCGGGAGGCGCATAGGAGCTGTCGCTGTGCTGACCACGTGTAGGCGTGGGGCAGTGCACTGAATGCATCCACAGCGCTGGGTCCCCACCATCACTGTCCACGTCCCACACCGGCTCATGCCCAGCGTCAAGTCTGTGCCCTCAGCCAGCGGTGCTCCGCCGGGGCGCCTGCCGCAGGGGCTTTCCAAACGTGCAGTCCCTGACCTTTAGGGCACTCACCTCTTTTCCCAGGTCGCCCAGCAAAACATGACAGCGGCCGACAAAACAACAACCGTCTTTTTTTTTTGTCAGATCAGCAAGGAAGATAGTATATATTTTGGTGGCCACAGAACTTTTACAGTAGCTAGTTGATGTGCACCATGGGTGACAACGGCTAAACGCCGCTGCCTGGCCCTGACCAGTGTGGCTCAGCTGGCGAGGCCGTCAGCACGCTGGCTTTAGGTTATTCACGGTGTGTGCGTGCGTGTGCGTGTGTGATTGTATGTGAGTGTGTAATCTAGCCTCACCTTAAACGATAATGCCGATGCTGTCATGGGCCCGATAGGCCAGTTATCTGTGTTCTTCTGATGCACACTGAAATAAGTGTCTTTCTACAAGTGCCGAGTGCTGGCAAAATCACTTCACTTCCTGCCGGGGACACGGCTTGGAAAACACTGGCTGAGGTCACTTGTCGAGTAGCAGCTTCGATTCATCTGGTGGCACTCTTGCCACTAAATTCAGTGTATTTATCTGCATACGATACACGTGACACCCATATGTTACACACGTCCGTAAATTGCTTTGTTTGCTGTAATTACAAAGCTCCCCCACAGTCCATTCCGACCTATTCTAAACGCCTTCTGTTTGTCCAACTCATCCTCCATGGCAAGTGCCTGTGGGGCGAGTGGGCGCGGCCCGGCCTGCACACGGTGCTGGAGGAACGTCGGTGGCCCCGGGCTAAGCTGGCTTGCTCTGCTCTCTTCCGGTCAGAACATCACGCACGGGTCCAGCTTCCACGTGGTCCTGGAGACCATCCCCTCCATGATGAGCGCACTGCGGATGGTGTGGATCATCTCGCGGCACTACAACAAGGACGAGCGCATGATCCCCCTCATGGAGCGCATCGCCTGGGAGATCGCCGAGCGCGTCTGCAGGGTGGTGAACCTGCGCACCTTGTTCAAGTAAGACGCCGGCCGCTGCGTCCTCCGTGCTCTGTGTCCGCTCCCCGTGCTCGGCGTCGTGTTCCCAGGGCCCGTCCGGGCCGTGGCGGGGGCCAGCGCTTCATTCATTCTCATGGCCGAGGAATACTCCCTTAGGTGGCGATGTGGGTGATTTGTTCACTAGGACTTAGTTGCCCTTGGCGAGACCGAGGCACAGAGTCAGGAAATTCTGAGTTCCGGACCCCAGGCCCCTCAGGTGGAACAGCCTCTGAGGATCAAATGTTGGAGGAGACACAGGTCTTCCTTCACTTTCTTACAAAAGAAGCCTACGGCGGGGACACAGGCAGAGTCCTGGCCCTGTCATCTTGCTCCGATGTTGCAGCCCCGACCTCTGACTTCTGGCCGGGGACCCACGGCCACCGCCCCTTCCCGCTCAGACAGAGAGCTCCCGCGCAAGCCGCAGCCGTGCAGGCTGGGTGGGCGCTGCCTCAGCTCAGGGCCGCAGCGTGGCACTCCTGTCCCACCCTGGCCCTTGGGACAGAGCAGCCGCCCGCCCGGTAAGCTTTTGGAGAAAGAGGCCATGAGACGGGCGGCTCTGCTCCTCAGTTAGAACCCTCCCCGAGAAACCTGCTCCCCGGGGCCCCCGCGTCTCCGCCTTCCCTCCCATCTCGGTCTCTGATCACAGAGAAAACCGGGCGAATGCACAGCACAAAACCCTGGAGGCCAAGAACTCCCTCGACATGTGGAAGAAGGCCTACTTCGACACCAGGGCCAAGATCGAGGCCTCCGGGAGGGAGGCCCGCTGGGAGTTCGACCGAAAGCGGCTGTTTGAGAGGACGGACTACATGGCCACCATCTGCCAGGACCTCTACGACGTCCTGCAGGTAGGGAGGCTGGAGCGCGTTTCCTTTCCTTTTCTTTCTTTTATTAAAAAATATGTTTTTATTGATTTCAGAGAGGAAGGGAGAGGGAGAGAGAAGAAACACCAATGATGAGAGAGAA
The DNA here is from genome assembly GCF_000412655.1 of Myotis brandtii. Lineage (NCBI taxonomy): Eukaryota > Metazoa > Chordata > Mammalia > Chiroptera > Vespertilionidae > Myotis > Myotis brandtii. Next base: position 1,046,729 of record NW_005372020.1, on the reverse strand, counting down.
GTACCGATTGGCTGCCTCCTGCACGCCCCACACTGGGGACCGAGCCCACAACCCGGGCCTGTGCCCTGACCGGGAATTGAACCGTGATCTCCTGGTTCCTAGGTAGATGCTCCACCACTGGGCCACACCATTTGGGTATCAGGCTCCTTTAAAGCAACACACCTTCAGCCGTGAAGTCCTTGCGGCGTTGTTTGGGTCACACTGTGTCCAAGAAACAATGCCTGGGGATTGACCCTGCCCGACAGGGAGCAGTCCCGAGAGCTCACGGAGAACTCGTGGCCTAGGGGACAGCCGTGGCAAGGCTCGTGGCCAAGCCAGAGCCCAGCAGCTCCTGCCCAAGGGCAGCCGTCCTGGGAAATGCTGAGTGACCCCTGCAGGGCGCAGGGCCGCAGAGCTGCTCTGGGACGAGGCGTGGGACGAGGGAGGCGGGGGAGGGAGGGGCCCAGCACACAAGCTTTGTCGGCTGGTCAGGGCATCTGGCTCCTGTCCTGCATGCAGCGGGCCTGGTACCCATGGGCTCAGACGGGGGAGGTTCCGGTGGAACAGGGTCCTGGTCCTCAGACCAGGCTTGGTGCGCAGTCCATTTGTTGCGAGAACATTCGATGCGAAAGTGAAGGTGACCTCCTGGTCTTCTGTTGCTTGGGCAGGTGATGGAGGAATTTTATAACATATTTGGTCCAGAACTGAAGGCTGTGACGGGGGACCCCAAACGCATCGACGACGTCCTGTGCCGGGTGGACAACCTGGTCACCCCCATGGAGAGCCTGACCTTCGACCCTTTCTGCATCCAGTCCGCGCACTACTGGAAGTACGTGATGGACGACTTCAAGATCGAGGTTCTGGCAAGTAGCCCATCGCCGACCTGGGACATGGACGCCATATTCCCTTTTTCAGTTGTCAGGCGGCTTAGGTATCCGTTGAGTTTTGTACGTGTATTTTTTTTTTAATCACAAAGGTTAATAGCTGCTTTTTTGTAAAAAATGGAAACAACACAGAAGAGCGTCAGGTAAAAGTGAGCACTCGGTCTTCTTTGTCCCCACTTCTTCTCCCTGGATGGATTCGTTGAAATCGAGCCGGGCGCCGTGGCCTCGCTGCAGAGCCGGCCTGGGTGGGTGGAGAGGGATCCTCGTTTGCCCCTCCTCTTCCTGGTGCCTCCAAATGCTCAGCCTCCCATTGGTCTCCGAGGGGAGCAGATGGGCCCGTTGCCGGCTTTGGGCGAAATTCTCTCCTCCTGTGGTTACGTTCTCTGCTTCCAAAGTGTCCTCTGCTGCTGTGCCCTCGCCCAGGTCTTTGTCCGTATAAGTTAATATTTAAAAATGTCTCTTCCGTCATTGTGTGCTGGCTGAGGGAGGGCAGAAAACCACGCGCCATCCGCCGTCCCTGCCGCCCGCCAGCCTCCGCCGAAGCACCTTGGAGCCTTCGCAAGGCACTGATTTCTTTCTGCCTTTTTTTTTTCTTTTGCCACTTTGCTTCTGCAGGACAATTACGGTGGCATGAGGGATGTTTTCTTGACTTTTTTGTTGTTTTGTTTTGGCAGGTTATTGAGAAAGAAGCAAAAAATTTTATTGACGAGTCCTTTAAGACGCTTCGGTCGGCCGAAGCAGCATTTGACATGCTTCTGAACTTCAAGCACATCCGGTCACGGGAGGCCATCAACCGGCAAATGATGATGAAGTTTAACGACATTCTCGTGCAGTATTGTAAAGAGGTGAGTGACAAAACCTGCAGCTGCTGGAGTGTGAACAACCCAGCCACACTGTCTGTCTTTCCCCCCAAATTCAGAGCGACCGTGGCGCTTCCCCACGCCAGCGTGTCACGTAGTATAGGCAGCCACAGCGCAGCGGCTCTTTGCTGCTGGAGAATTGAGTGAGGATTATCCAGTGGGAAGTTACCCCTCGCGTAGCGGTGCGCCCTGCGTGCGTGCGTGCGTCCTCGCAGTAATCCCAGTGACGTAGTCACAGGCCTCTGGGCACGTCCAGAGCAGATGCAGGATTTCTAATGTCAGACGGAGGCACACAGTCTGTAGCTGGGAGGCAGTTTGGAGCACTGCATGTGTTCACAAGAGGAAAATACTGGGAAATACGTGAGAAAGCAGTAAATAGTAAGTTAAGCAGTAAACACGAGATTTTAGACTATTTCAGGGCGTCCCCGTGTTCACTTGTTTAGAGATGCATGTCTCCAGCTGCATGTTCTCGGCTACGCGGTGGGCTCTCGCTCACAGAGCGCGTGCGCTTCTTTCCAGATCGACATCGTCAATAAAATCTTCGTCCAGAACCACGAGAACCCGCCTCTGTACAAGAACCACCCCCCGGTGGCGGGCGCCATCTACTGGGAGCGCTCCCTGTTCTACCGCATCAAGCACACCATCCTGCGGTTCCAGGAGGTGCAGGAGATCCTGGACAGCGAGCGGGGCGAGGAGGTGCGCAGGGATTCCCGCGGCCTCCCTCTCCCCGATGCTCCTTTCTCCCGCTCCCTCTCTCCCCCTAAGAATCACTAAAAACACATTTTAAACCGTGAAAGCCGTGCTTAGTTCCTGGCTGCACCGAGTGCGGCTGCCGATGTCTGCTCGTCAGCCTGGGGCTCAGACCACCGCCCCCAGCAGGCCCTCCGGCATCGTGACATTCTGTCTGCTCCCTTTTGCAGAATGGGTAGACCATTTCTTTTAGAGAGAGAGAGAGAGAGAGAGAGAGAGAGGGGGGTTCATTTCCAAGGACCGAATGATAATGCTTGAATTCTGTGACAGGTAAAACAAAAGTACCTGGAGGTGGGCAGGACGATGAAGGACTACGAGGAACGGAAGTACGAGCTGTGGAGGGACACGACAGAGCAGCTGCTGCCGACGCTCATGAAGAAGAGTCTGCTCATGAAGGTGCGGTGCCATGTGAGGGGTGGGCATCGCTCTCCCGACCTCCACAAAGGCTGGGAGGAGAGGCGGGGACAGCACGTGTCACAGGCAGGAAACGCACCGGGATCGGCTTCACCCAGCCTCAGTTTCTCCATTTGTCAAAACGAGCTGGATCCAGTGGCACACAGTGTTCGTGGAACCGTGTAGGGAACAGCTGGCCATGGACCACGTTAAACCTGCCGGGAGATGCGCTTCTCGGGATTCGTCCTGTCCTTTCTCTTTGGGGCTGGCACGTAGCAAGTCTCAGTACCTGCCTTCTGGCCGCGAGGAGGGGCCGGGCCTGGCGGGCTGAGGTCTTTGGTGCCTGAAGTCCTGAAGGAGGACCTCGGTGAGTGACGAGGGCCGGGGCCTGCAAGGCCGCCGCTCCTCACTCCAGCCCACGGTCTCACAGCATCAGCTTCTCCACGTTTCCGAGGGGGGAGAGAATTATGGAATTTTAGATGCAGTTGCCCAAGTTTCGAGTTGGGTGGCTAAATGGAATTTATTAAAACTCTGTTCACCAAATAAAATCGTGTAGTCATGCTGGTTCCAGCCAGCTCCCTGCCCGTCTGTCAAGTCCACGCGTCGCTCGGGTGGTGTTGATCTGACCGCTTCCCGACGGTCCTCCCGTGCTGACGGCAGGCACGTCTCTCCACAGATTACTGCCAACCCCGAGGATGCCGCCGAGAGCTCCGACAGGGGCATCATGTTTGCAATCAATTTCCCGTTCGCTCTCAGGGAGATTATTAACGAAACCAAGTACCTGGAGCAGCTGGGATTTCCTGTCCCCGAATTAGCAAGGAACGTGGCCCTCCAGGAGGACAAATTTCTCAGGTACCACGCGTCTCCAGGCGGCAGGGAGGCTCTGGTCTCGGGCTGCCCCCACCCTGGAATCACGCAGAGCCCCTGCCCCAGAGCTTGCATTTTGTGGATCTTACAATGACCAATATTTACCAGTAGAAATGAAAACAAAGCAGTGTCCAAAATCCGTTTTTACTCATTTATCTAAAAATAACCATTTCATGTGAACATAAATAACATTGTGGTCCAAAATCCGTTTTTACTCATTTATCTAAAAATAACAACCATTTCATGTGAACATAAATAACATTGTAAATGAGAAGTAACCAAAATGTTCCAAAGAGAAAGAAAGTTAGTGGGAAGAGGGGCATCGTTTTGCGATTCTGCAAATCTCTCCATCAGAGTTTCAGGCCGGTTCCCGGTCTCTTGTGACCATCGGTAAGGCAGGGCATGACTCTGCTCATGGCTTTTCGCGCCCCTTGCCCTCGCCTCCCGTGCCCGTCTCTGTCTCTCCGGCTCGCAGGTACACGGAGGGCATCCAGCACATGCTGGACCACTACCACATGCTGGTCAGGACGCTGAACGACGCCGAGTCTTCCCTGCTCGACGACCACTCGCAGGAGCTGCTCCGCGTGTTCCGGTCTGGATTCAAGAGGCTGAACTGGAACTCGCTAGGTGACGCCTCCCGCCTGCTGCCGTGTGGCGTTCCGCTTTGGGTGGGATCTGGTTTCTGGATGCGGACACATGTGGGCGCGGGCCCGTGGGGAGTATTACTTCATCTCGGGGCCTCAGTTGGGAGTGGGGAGGAGGTGGGTGCTGTTTGCACATTCCGCTGACCCACAGGTCTCTCCTCCAGCAACAGGGACCGCTTCACTTTCTAAAATTAACATTTCCATTTTGAAATGATGATGCGCTCGGGGAGATCCTGTGTTCCCTCACCTGGTCCCCCGAGCGCTAACTTCTCACTCATCGCAGCCAGGACACAGGCTGTCCCCACCCACAGGGCTCCCCGCGTGCCCCCTGAAAGCCACGCCTCCCCTCCCATCCGACCTCCTCCCCGCTGGCAGCCTCTAGCCTGTTCTCACTCCTGTGCGTTGTCTCTCTCTTCCTCCAAAGGCATTGCTGACTACATAACGCGGTGCAAGCAGGCCATCGGGAAGTTCGAGTCCCTCGTCCACCAGATTCATAAGAACGCGGACGACATTGCCTCCAGGCTCACGCTGATCGAGTCCATCAACCTCTTCAAGTACCCGGCACCCAAGACCGAGGAGGACCTCCCAGGTGGGCCCGCTGCTTGTTCCCTTGATGGTGGTAGGGATGCAAGCACCGTCCTGGTCGTGACTATGAGCCCACGTGTGCGCACACGTGCGTGCGCTTGCACACGCACGCACACATGCACACGCATTTATTCCATGAATGGAATAAAACCATTCTAGCAATCTCACCCACGTACCTGAAAGGATCATGGGTAATTCTTATGGGCTCACATGTACTTGCTCAACAGGCCGCCCTAGAAAAGCAGGCTCACCCACAGGCGTGACAGCGCCTGCTGCGCGCCGACGTCGCGTGGACGTGCCATGCCGCCACTTAGTGTGGCGTAGGGTCTGGCCCACCTGACGTCCGGTGTTGACTTGCTTTCTGCTTTGGGTCAAGGTTAAGGCTGCTTTTGTCGTTTCCAAGAGAGACAGCTGCTGGGTGGATGGCTCTCTGAGACCCATCCCCCCGGGGTCCGTGAGGAACTGACTGGCTCCCCACAGGCGTGAAGGAGTTCTTCGAGCACATTGACCGGGAGCGGACCAAGGACGTGGACTACATGGTCCGGTGGTACCTCGCCATCGGGCCCCTGCTGACCAAGGTCGAGGGCCTGGTCATCCACACCAACACGGGCAAGGCGCCCAAGCTGGCCACCTACTACGAGTACTGGGAGAAGCGGGTCTACGAGGTCCTGACCAAGCTCATCCTCAAGTGAGCCCTCCCGCTGCCTGTGCTGAAGACGGGGGGATGGGGATCACTTGCATCTGGGAACAGCGAAGGGGGCGGGCTGCAGGTACTGAGTGAAACCCCGCTGTGACTCGTAACGTGTAACATGTAGGCCAGGAAAACCGGCGATATCACCCAACTCAGCCCAGCTGTCCCTGTCGCCCGAGAAGGCGCCCTTTCCTACAGCCTTTCCCTGTGATTTCTGTGCTCGAGTCACTTTGAGTGTTGGATGTATTGTGCTCTGGCGAGTTCTGAGTCTTTTTTTTATTTTTTATTAACCCCTCTTAGGAATTTGCAGGCCTTCAACTCCTTAATCCTGGGCAACGTCCCTTTGTTCCAAACGGAGACCATCTTGACGGCTCCGGAGATCATCCTTCACCCCAATGCCAACGAGATCGACAAAATGTGCGTCCACTGCGCCCGAAACTGCGTGGAGGTCACCAGGGTGAGTGGGGCGCGGTGTCTCGGGTGGGCCCGCCTGCCGCGGTGAGTCCCGAGGGGGCGAGCACTCAGGCCCCACCCTGGTCTTTGTCCAGACCCTTCTGGTCTCTTCCTGGCCCCCCCCCTTGTGGACTCTAGAGTGTGGAGCATCCGGAAGGCTCGATCTGAGCCCCCTTTTCTTCTCTCCTTCCTCTGCTCTCTGCACAATCGTGACCAGTTCTGTGGTTTTAATACAACCCCCCTCGCCACCCCGCAAGTGAACACGCATGACTAAGTAACAGTATGGCTTATCCGCACGTCTCTGGGCTCCAGGAGTCCTGTCGTTACTGGAAGCGAAGTGAGCCAGAGTGCGACTAGGACTTTGTGGCCTCCTCCCGAAGGAAATGGCAGCACAGCCACCGCCTGAGTGTGGGAGGCTCAGCCCCGGGCCACGGGGAGGGAGCTCGGCACAGGGGCCACCGGAGCGCTCAGCGCCGGCGTCAGCATGTTAGTGGCAGCAGCTTGGTGGTTGCTCCCCCGCACGGCGCTCTGTGGGACGCACCCTGGTTTGCTGTGAGGGACCATCCTTCATCAAGAGAAGCAGGAGGACCCGGGCGTGTGGCTCAGTGGTTAAGCGTCCACCATGAACCGAGAGGTCACCGGTTCGATTCCCCATCAGGGCACATGCCTGGGTGGCGAGTTCAAACCCCCAGTAGGGGGTGTGCAGGAGGCAGCTGATCAATGTTTCTCTCTCATTGCTTTTCTCTTTCTATCCCTCTCCCTTCCTCTTCCTCTTCCTCTAAAATCAATAAAAACATATAAAATAAATCAATAAATAGAGTGTGAGGGAACCTTGATGATGAAGCAGAGACACTTCAGATGAACAGAGTTGGCCCTGGCCGGTGTGGCTCAGGGGATGGAGTGTCAGCCTGCAGACTGAAGGGTCCCAGGTTCGATCCGGTCAAGGCCATGTCCCTCAGTTGTAGGCTTGCTTCCCTGGCTGTGGTCCTGGGCGCGTGTAGGAGGCAGCTCATTGATGTGTCTCTCTCACATCAATGTTTCTTTCTCTCTCTCTCTCCCCCTTTTTCCCACTCTCTCTAAAAATCAATGGAAAAATAGTCTCAGGTGAGAATTAACAAAAGCAAGCCAACAAATGAACAGATTTTTTCTGGGACACTAGGGGGTCGGTTTACCTGACTTTGTGTTTCTTTACTTGTCAATAAGAAAACTAATGTTTTATTCATCCTTCCTATAGAAAGTGGATGGCCATTGTTATTTAAAAAGTTAGCTTTTTTGCACAACAAGCCACTGCCAGTCGAACATGATAGCTGTTTATTTAGCTCTGGCTTCTTCATGCAGGCTGGGTTGGGCTGAGTTCTCTTTCTCTCTGGCCTGTCCTCACTCACACGCTGCTGATTGGCTGGAACCCCTGGCTCTCCATTGGGTGGCTTATCACCATCTAGTGCAGTGGTTCTCAACCTTCCTAATGCCACGACCCTTTAATACAGTTCCTCATGTTGTGGTGACCCCCAATTTCATTGTTACAAAGTGAACATAATGAAAGCATAGTGGTTAATCACAAAAACAATATGTAATTATATATGTGTTTTCCAATGGTCTTAGGCGACCCCTGAGAAAGGGCTCTTCGACCCCCAAAGGGGCCGCTACCCACAGGTTGAGAACCGCTGATCTAGTGCAATAGCTCAGTCTCGTTCAAGAGCTCAGGAGTGGGAGCTGCCCAGCTACTGGAGTGCTTGCTGGGAACGTGCATAGCCCTCCAGCCCTCTTGGTGGTCAAGTCGCAGGCTGGTCCGGGTGGGAAGGTGGTGGGAGGAACCAAGAATGGTGGTCCTTTTGGCAACTGAGCACAATTTATTAAGGATAAAGTGATTTTCATTGCGAGCAAGAATTACTACTGTTGACTAATAGATGCGCAGGCAGCACAATTGATCCTGAAGTACCACCTCTCCCCCTTATTCTTATTTTGCCAGAACTTTGTTCGCTGGATGAATGGCAGCTGCATAGAATGCCCCCCGCAGAAGGGGGAGGAGGAGGAAGTCGTGACCATCACCTTCTACAACGACATCTCCCTGAACCCCCAGATCATCGAGCAGGCCCTCATGATCCCCCAGAATGTCCACAGGATTCTGGTCAACCTCACAAAGTACCTGCAGAAGTGGAAGAAGTACCGGCCCCTCTGGAAGCTGGACAAAGCCATCGTGATGGAGAAGTTCGCCGCCAAGAAGCCCCCATGTGTGTCCTACGACGAGAAGCTACAGTTCTACACCAAGATCTCCCAGGAGGTGATGCGCCAGCCCTTGGTCAAGGAGGAGCACTGCGTGCGGCTGCAGCTGGGGCCGCTGGCGCACACGGTGCAGGAGAGCGCCAAGGCCTGGGTGATGTCGCTCGGGAAGCTGCTCAACGAGTCGGCCCGGGAGGAGCTGCACAGCCTCCACGAGGAGATGGAGGTAGAGCGCGGGTCACCACGCGCCTCCATGACAGTCAGGCTCGTTGGCACCGTTTCCCCTGTGTGTTTAGTGTCCTGCAAACTTGCTTTTCTTTTTTTGTTCATCTTCACCTGAGGATATTTTTTCCATTGATTTTTAGAGAGAGTGGAAGGGAGGCAGGGAAGGGGGGGGGAGAGAAACATCGATGTGAGAGAGAGACATCGATCGGTTGCCTCCCACGTGCAGGGAGCAAGCCTCCATCCGAGTTACGTGCCCTTGAGCGGCATCGAACCCGGCACCCTTTAGTCCTCGGGCCGACGCTCTACCCACTGAGCCAGAGCGGCGAGGGCCGCACTTTCTCTTCCAGAGCCTGGCCAAGAACCTGAAGAAGAGCCCCGGGACCCTGGAGGATCTCAAGTTTGTCCTCGCGACGATTGCGGAAGTGAGGAGCAAGTCCCTGGTCATGGAGCTGAGGTACAGGGACGTCCAGGAGCGGTACCGCACCATGGCGATGTACAACCTGCACGTGAGCGAGACCCCGGGCGACCTCTGAGGCCTCTTCAGAGACTCCCGTCCAAGAACCTGAAGAAGAGCCCCGGGACCCTGGAGGATCTCAAGTTTGTCCTCGCGACGATTGCGGAAGTGAGGAGCAAGTCCCTGGTCATGGAGCTGAGGTACAGGGACGTCCAGGAGCGGTACCGCACCATGGCGATGTACAACCTGCACGTGAGCGAGACCCCGGGCGACCTCTGAGGCCTCTTCAGAGACTCCTCCCGTCTGTGCTGCCGTAGATTTGTGTGTGACTTGACGTGGCAACATTTAAATGGAAGGCCATCCCCGCAGTTACTCAGTTCAGAGCCTGTTTCTTGGTCTCGCATGGCTCCAATGACGTCAGCATTTACTTGCTTGACGGCTTTGCATGCCTTCCCGGAGCAGTAGCAAAATTTACATCAGAGAGATGCGCACTAGGCAAAATTTACATTTTATAATTACAATAGAAAGTCTCCGTTTTGCCTTTTGCTTACTTCACTCTGTCAAGTGACATGTTTGAACCCTGTGTCCTACAACCTTGGGTGGTCTCTCCCACTGTCCTGCCGCCCTTGGTCTCAGCCAGTCACGCGTGTCCTCGTCTCCTGTGATTTCTGACCACGTTCTGGACATTGTGCTGTCCGACGGATCGCAGAGAGCGCTGGAGGCCGCATGCCAGGGTCTCAGGGGGCGTGGTCTCAGGGGGCGTGTTTTCGCTCTGACAGCACAACTGGATGCATTAGCGAGCCAGGGCCACCGCGTTTTAATCGGAGATTATATTGATCTGAAGCTGGTTTTCAGTTTACGAAGCTCTTATCTCTCTAAGTTATCTGTCTCTCCTTCTATGTCAACTATTTATTTTTAAAAATTACCCTGAATTTATTTTAATTACAAAAATATAATTTTTAATAGAAGTATAACTTCTATTCAACCAGCTGTGTTGTTGGTTCAAGTCACTTAAAGTCCCGGGTAGTAGCTCTGACCACACATTTCCCTTCCAAATGCTGACCATTTATTGCTTGTTCTGTGTTTTATTTTAATTCTTCTTCTTCTTATTCTATCAGCCCTCCAATGCGGAGAAAGAGCTGGTTGACAAGATCGAGAGCATGTGGCAGGACCTGTTCACCGACTCGGTGAACGCGGAGCACGCTCTTGGCGGCATCAAGAGAACCTTCACGGAGGTACCGTGGCGTTGGCGCTTCCCGAGGCCAGAGCGTGCGGGCCTCCGCGGGGCCGAGTGACTGCCGCCCTGCTGTTTTCAGATCACTCGAAGCGAGATAATGAACTTCAGGCAGCAGATGGAGGACTTTGCGAAACGGTTTTATTCCGAAGGCCCTGGCTCGGTGGGTGAAGATCTTGATATCGGTAAGGGTAGTCTCGTTGGTCTTCCCAGGTACGTGAGTTGAGGTCGCTTTACTTGGCAGCGTTCGGGGGAGACGTGGCTGTTAGCCGTGCCCGTACCCTGGGTTCCCCCGGGGAATCTGGGAAAACCACTGATGCCTGGGGCCCAGTCCTAACTGCCTGACCCACTGTTCTGGGCGGCCGGCTGGGACCCCGAGAGGAGGGAGCATGCCAAGCAGACAGATTTCCAATTGGCGGGACTTGCCGGTGAAAGTGGCCCCTGGCGTTAGTTAGAATCAAGGCGGGATGGAGTCTGGTGGTTTCAAATGGGTCTTCCCTGGTGGCGCGTGGTGCGGCGATGGTGTGCGTGCCCTGTGCGTGACCGCTCCTGTGCGTGACCGCTCCTGTGCGTGACCGCTCCCCCCCCCCCCCCCGTTGTCTCCCTCACCAGGCATGGACCTCTTAGGAAGCTTTGAGAGGGAGCTGGTGAGGCATGAAAGGAACCGCCAGGAGCTGGCCAACGCGGAGAAGCTCTTCGACCTCCCGATCACCATGTACCCAGAGCTGCTGAAGGTGCAGAAGGAGATGACTGGGCTGCGGATGATCTACGAGCTCTACGAGGAGCTGAAAGTGAGCGCCCCCGACGCGCCCCGAGGGGAGCGCACAGTGGCCACCACCCTGCTGGGCCTGGGCCGGTGTCATAGACGCTCTCGCTCGGCTCTCGGGCAGACACACGAGGAGACTGCTGACGGGGTTCCCTTTGGGGTGATGAGAAAGTTCTGGAACTAGATAGTGGGGATGCTTGCACAGCATGTGCATGTTCTTGATGTCACTGACTTGCTCAGTTACAAATGGCTAAAATGGCCTGGCCAGGGTGGCTCAGTGGCTGAGTTTTGACCCACGCACCAAGAGGTCACGGTTGGATTCCAGGTCAGGTCACGCTGCCTTCGTGTTTCCAGGGGGGTCGCTGATGGCCGTTCCGTCCATTCCCAGGTGGCGAAGGAAGAGTGGTCCCAGACGCTCTGGATCAACCTGAACGTGCAGTTCCTGCAGGAGGGCATTGAGGGCTTCCTGCGCTCCCTGCGCAAGTTCCCGCGGATGGTCCGCAACCTGGCCGTGGCCTTCCACCTGGAAGCGAAAATGAAGGCCTTCAAGGACTCGATCCCCCTGCTGCTGGACCTGAAGCACGAGGCGCTCCGGGACAGGTTTGTTCGGGCCTCTGGCGGCCTCTGGGAACGCAGACAGGGTTGTCTCTGCTGAGATGTGATGGCCAAGAGCAAGGGCTCAGCGACGCCGGCAGACAGAGGCGAGTCGTATTTCTGTAACGTTGTTTTCATGTGAACTTTCTATAAGGTGATCGGCCACGAGGTTTCTCCCGTTTCAAACAGAAAGCCACCCTGTCGGGTGTAGCGTCATTTGCACTCTCTTCACCCAAAGGTTTTTTGTTTTTTTTTTTAAATAGCCAGGGGGCGAGGTCAGCACCATGCAGAGAAACACGTGACCCGCATAAATAACTCATTTTCTGGCTGCCCATGGGGCTTTGGAGAGCAGTCCCAGCGACGTCCTCGTGTTTCAGAATCCCGTCCCCAGCAGCGCGCACCGGGGACCGTCCTGGGACCTCAGGGAGGAAGGAAACCCAGCACCACGGTCGGTCGGCCAGCAGAGCGTGCTGTCCGTGCATTCCAGGCACTGGAAAGAGCTCATGGAAAAGACGGGCGTGTATTTCGAAATGACCGAGACCTTCACCTTGGAGAACATGTTTGCCATGGAGCTTGACAAGCACGCGGACGTGCTCAACGAGATCGTCACGGCAGCCATCAAGGAGATCGCCATCGAGAAGGTAGGGCTGCTTCCAGGGGGCCCCGTCGGGGAGGGAGGAGTCGCCGCCACACAGCGAGAGCACACGCTGGTCCCGCCGCGCTCGCGTCTCGGGGAGCTGCTTGCGCCAGAACTAGAGCGTCGGCCACGTGGGAACGTGCTCACCTGCATGGAGTCCTCTCCAGAGATGCCGGCATCTCCATGACACGCCTCTGCTTACTCTGAAACTGTCCCAGACCCCGGGCTGAGGGGGGACCCCGGGCAGGCCGGGGAGCTGCGGTGGGTTGGGTCCTGTTGTTTGCTTTCCGCTTCCGGGCCGAGCCGCCCCCGCCCCCCGTGCTCCCGGCAGGCCGTGAAGGAGATCCTGGACACGTGGGAGAACATGAAGTTCTCCGTGGTCAAGTACTTCAAGGGCACCCAGGAGCGCGGCTACATCTTGGGGTCCGTGGACGAGATCATCCAGTGCCTCGACGACAACACGTTCAACCTGCAGAGCATCTCGGGCAGTCGCTTCGTGGGGCCCTTCCTGCAGACGGTGCACAAGTGGGAGAAGACGCTCTCGCTGATCGGCGAGGTCATCGAGGTGAGGCCGCAGGAGGGCGGGGAGCCAGCGGGGAGCGGGCCCCACCGCTGAGGGTGGGGTGCAGCTGGATGCTTCCTTTGCTGGTTAAATGTTCTCATGGACATGGCATTCACAGCCCCCCCGGGGGGGGGGGGGGGGGGTGTGCCCCAGGACCTGGCTGCGGGGCGCCCGGGCCACGGTCACGTTGTGCCCTGTAGATCTGGATGCTGGTGCAGAGGAAGTGGATGTACCTGGAGAGCATCTTCATCGGAGGAGACATCCGCTCGCAGCTGCCGGAGGAGGCGAAGAAGTTCGACAACATCGACAAAGTGTTTAAAAGGGCAAGTGGCCGAAGGGGCTCGAGGCGCCCGCGCACTTCCACGTGGCGTCCTGACTGCTCACAGCTTCTGAACTCTTTCTGTCGTTGTGTGTGACCTTCATCTGCCCTGTGACAACTCCTGTTTGAGCTGTAGCTGCTGGCAGATGGCTCTTCCTAGAATTTATTTACTTTTATTATAAAAGTAACTCTTGCTTTAAAAAAAACAGCTGGAAAATGTAGAACAGATGTATCTTCCACAGTTCTTCCCATAGTCCCATCCCCTGAACATGGCCGCTTTTATGTCATGTTAAAAAAAGTCTTCTTCTCTGTAGATAGGTTTAAGAAGCAATTACAGATGACACTTTGTGTAATTTTATGCCATAATTTAGGACATATCATACGGAGAAATGTGTTTCATACCACGAAACCGAGGAAGTGTTTTAATGCCTTTACCCATGAGCGTGGCTTGACATTCTCTGATTATTGTCTAGCGACTGGACCTTTTGTGGGCACCAGGTTCTTGGGGTTCGTCGGTAACTCGCAGGCCATGCCAATGCTTCCCCACATTCAGGATGAATACCTGGCAGGAGGTTGTCGAAGGGAAACTGCCTGTGACAACTGGCCTCCCCAGAGACTGGTTCCTGGGGTGCGTTGAGCCCGGGCGCAGGCAAGTGCCTGACCTCTGTCCTCTTGACCTGGTGCAGATCATGGGCGAGACCTTGAAAGACCCCGTGATCAAGCGATGCTGCGAGGCCCCGAACCGCCTCTCCGACCTGCAGCACATCAGCGAGGGCCTGGAGAAGTGCCAGAAGAGCCTGAACGATTACCTGGACTCCAAGCGCAACGCCTTCCCCCGGTTCTTCTTCATCTCCGACGACGAGCTGCTCAGCATCCTGGGCAGCAGCGACCCGCTCTGCGTCCAGGAGCACATGATCAAGGTCGGCCAGGCTCCGGGGGCTGGGGGGCGGGGCCTGCGTGGGCTCTGCCCTGCGGTTTGTTTTCCCCGAGTTCTCTTCACACTGTAGTTCCGCCCAGAGGTTTAAGATGAAACGCTGCTGGTTGTATATGTTGGGCCCTAAAAAGCTCATTTTCCCGGGGACTGGGTGGTTCCGATGAATGGCAGCGACGGTAGCCAGCGAACACAGGGGTGATGTGCCGGCCTCTCGCACGGGGTCTGTGTGGTCTTCCGGCCTCATCTTGTCAGGGCCGTTGCTGTGCTCGTTCGGCTGAGGGAGGAGAAGCAGCTGCCCCCGTGACCCAGTCAGGTCTCATTCCTCAGCCCTCGGGCGGTTCAGCCCCTGGCTCTTCCCTCTCCTGTGTTCAGCTCGCACATGTGTCCGCATATCTCTCCACACCAGCGCCTACTCCAGAATCTCAGATGTGGGGAGGGAGTCTGTCTCCTCTTTCTTTCTTTGTTTTCTTACTCCTCAGCTGAGAATATGTTCCCACTGATTTTTCAGAGAGAGTGGAAGGAGGGAGAAGGGGGAGAGAGAGAGAGGGAGAGAAAATCGATGTGAGAGACACAGCGATTGGTTGCCTCCCACATATGCCCTGATCTGGGCTGGGGATCAAGCCTGCGACCGAGGTATACGCCTTTGACTGGGAATCAAACCTGTGCCCTCCAGTCTGAGGGCTCTAGCCACGGAGCAGCTGGCTAGGGCTCTTTCTTTTACCGCAGACCTTTGCACAGTGCAGGACCAACGGAAGGACCCGTGTATGTGTATTTGTCCTGTGAACGGACGTTTGGGCGAAGGGTCATGCGTTTCGTGTGCCCCTCCAGGCTGCTCTTCGGCTGCAGAGCTCGGCGCCGGTGTCACGGGGCGTCTCCGTTGTGTTGCAGATGTATGACAACATAGCGGCGCTGCGGTTCCAGGACGGGGACAGCGGAGAGAAGCTGGTGTCCGCCATGATCTCCGCAGAAGGGGAGGTCATGGAGTTCCGCAAGACCGTGCGGGCCGAGGGCCGCGTGGAGGACTGGATGACCGCCGTTTTGAACGAGATGCGCAGAACCAACCGGCTGATCACCAAAGAGGCTATTTTTAGATACTGTGAGGACAGGAGCAGGTAAGGCCCCGCGGTGAACACATGTTCCTTCATCACATTGAGAGTCACGATGGAGTCACCTGAAGGGCTTGGGGCAGATTGACTGACGTTGCAAAATTCCCGACCACAGGACAGTTAGCTCCTGGGAGCGGATAGGAGGTGCCTCGTGCATTATGGCTCTATCCGTTCAGCTGTTACTCTGTGGGCCCTGGCTCTGGGCTCAGCACTGTTCGAGACGACATTCGAAAGCTGACCTAGCCCTGGCTGGTTAGGGCCTACGCACTGAAGGGTCCCAGGTTGGATTCCGGTCAAGGGCACATGCCCAGGTTGCAGGCTCTGTCCCCAGTCAGGGGCGTGCAGGAGGCAGCTGATTAATGATTCTCACCGATATCTCTCTCTCTCTCCCTCTCCCTTCCTCTCTGAAATCAATAAAAATATATATTTTTTAAAAAAGCTGACCTAGACAGGCATCACCCCCTTCCGGAGCAGTGACTGGGAAGTCTTTCACGCTCCCAGTTGCAGGAATTTTAAGCCTGTGTTGGTTTCATCTGCATCATCACTGCCCTCCACCAGGGCGGCGCTGTGTCCTGGTGCGTGGCTGGTGGACAAGAAGGGGATGCAGCCTGATTAATTGAGAAATGTCCACGCCACCCATTTCTGCACCCAAAGTCCCCCACCCCCCACCTTGGCATGCATGTGTTGGCCTGGCATTTTCCCGTCTTTTTATTTATTTATTTATTTATTTCTATTTATTTATTTTTCTTTTTAAAAAATGTATTTCTATTTCAGAGAGGAAGGGAGAGGGAGAAAGAGATAGAAACATCAATGATGAGAGAGAATCATGGATCGACTGCCTCCTGCACGCCCCTCACTGGGGATGAAGCCCACAACCCGGGCATGTGCCCTGAGTGGGAATTGAACCGTGACCTCCTGGTTCATGAGCCACGCCGGCCGGGCTTCCTGTCTTGCCAGGCGAGCTTTGCCACCGTGCACTTGCCTGAATCTTTCCCTTTGAGAGAGAAAGTCCTCAGGGACTGTGCTGGGCACCCGGCAGGCCACGGTCTGAGCGAGGCGTGCTCTCCCTCAGGGTGGACTGGATGCTGCTGTACCAGGGCATGGTGGTGCTGGCCGCCTGCCAGGTGTGGTGGACCTGGGAGGTGGAGGACGTCTTCCACCAGGTGCAGGCGGGCGAGAAGCACGCCATGAAGAGCTTCGGCCGGAAGATGCACCGGCAGATCGACGAGCTGGTCACGCGCATCACCCTGCAGCTGGGCAAGAATGACCGCAAGAAGTACAACACGGAGCTCATCATTGACGTGCACGCCCGGGACATCGTGGACTCTTTCATCCGGGGCAGGTAGGCCTCCGGCGTCTCCCACATGGCCTTTCCTCCTCGGCCCTCTCACCGTCTCTCCTGCCCCCTTGGTGTCCGCCTTTCCTCCGCCACCTCCGCCTCCCTCTCTGCTCACCCGCTCCGTCTTGCCTCCCAGCATCCTCGATGCCCAGGAGTTCGAGTGGGAAAGTCAGCTGCGCTTTTACTGGGACCGAGAGCCGGACGAGCTGAACATCCGCCAGTGCACGGGCACCTTCGGCTACGGCTACGAGTACATGGGGCTCAACGGGCGGCTGGTCATCACGCCCCTCACCGACCGCATTTACCTGACGCTGACGCAGGTGACCGGCTGCCGGCGGGCGGGCTCCTGTGGTTGTCATTGCGTGTGGGCCTGTGTTTTTCCTACGCGTGGCCGTGGTGATTGTGAGCGAGTCCTGGGCTGCGCAGCGTCTTCCCTAGGATTCATGTCCGCCGGAGCCTCAGAATGCGGCCTTACTTAGAAATAGGGTCCGTGCGGATTCAGTGCTAAAGGGCTGGGAGGAGAACCTCCTGGGTTAGGGCCCAACCCAGTGCCTGGTGTCCTGGTGAGACACAGGGAGGGCACGGCGAGGCGGGAGGAGGATGTGGAGGTGGAGGCAGAGGCAGGGACTGACTGACGCAGCCACGGTCAGGGGTGCTCGGAGCCAGCGGAGCAGAGACAGATCCTTCCTCGCATCTGCGGGAGCGAGGACCTGCCACCCCCTGCGTCTCGGACTGCGGTGCTGGACGGGGACACGATGTGTTTCCTCGCACGAGTCAGACAGCACGTGTCTGCATTTGGCTTCTAACAGGCGCTGTCCATGTATCTGGGCGGGGCCCCTGCTGGCCCCGCAGGGACTGGCAAAACCGAGACCACCAAGGACCTGGCCAAAGCCCTGGGCTTGCTCTGTGTTGTAACCAACTGCGGCGAAGGCATGGACTACAAAGTAAGGCCGTGGCGCCCCTTCCGGTGCCATCTCGTTGGACAGAGAGGGAGGGTGGGCACCGCGGGAAGGCGCTCAGCCCACGCACTGCCATCCCATGGCGTGGGGACAGCGGGGGGGCGCGGGAGAAAACCTTGTGCTACCGCGGCCTCGGGACCGGCAGGCTCCGCTTTGTCAGCAGCAGGTGGAGCAGTGTCTTGGACTTCAGTGCCCAGCAGAGGCAGGTAGATGCTGACTGCAGCTGGCAGGCAGCAGAGCAGGGTGGGGACTGTGGCCCGCTGAGCACAGCTCAGTCTAAGGGGCCACCGTCCAGCTCTGGTTCCTTGTAGCCACTTGGAGAAGTGGACCCAGTGCTGCTAGATTTTCCAGTGTTTGAAGAACACTCCAGAAACCTGGAGTTTCCCATCCAGTTCCTAATTTGTCAAGTCCTGGGAGTGGGGGCTGGCCGCGAGGGGCCTCGGAAGTCTTGCCAGAAAGATCCATGAGGGGGGCGGCCAGCTGGCTGCTTCCCTGTTTCTCTGGGGAGTGTCCGCGGTAATGGAGAAGCGGTGCCCATTGTGTGCCACCCGCCACGTTGAAGATGAACACCCCTTGTCCTGACCTTGTCCTGACCTTGCCCTGACCTTGTCCTGACCTTGTCCGCTCCAGGCCGTCGGGAAGATCTTCTCCGGCCTCGCTCAGTGTGGGGCCTGGGGCTGCTTCGACGAGTTTAACCGGATCGACGCTTCTGTGCTGTCCGTCATCTCGTCTCAGATCCAGACGATCCGGAACGCCCTGATGCACCAGCTCACCACGTTCCAGGTGAGCAGCGGGCCGCCGGCCGCACTCCCGGGCGGACCCTGCGGGGCCACCTGTGATCATGTCAGACCAGGCTTCCCCTGACCAGCGTCCTGGGCTTTGTTTTCTAAACGGAGAGGGTTGGGTTTCCCCAAACAGGACTAAGGAATGCTCTAGGCCAGTGATGGCGAACCTATGACACGCGTGTCAGAGGTGACACGCGAACTCATTTTTTGGGTTGATTTTTCTTTGTTAAATGGCATTTAAATGTATAAAATAAATATCAAAAATATAAGTCTTTGTTTTACTATGGTTGCAAAGATCAAAAAATTTCTATATGTGACACGGCACCAGAGTTAAGTTAGGGTTTTTCAAAATGCTGACATGCCGAGCTCAAAAGGTTCGCCATCACTGCTCTAGGAGCTGCACGTGTAACTGGTTGTAGCAAGCAGAGCGGCGCTCTCAGCCCGTGATGCCGTCTCACGGGGAGGCCGTGTCCTCGGGCCCTTCCGCGTCCCAGAGCAATGGCTGACAGGTGACCGTTCCGTCCGAAGGCCCTCAGCAGGCATGGCCCGTGGACGGGAAACGCGGCCTCCCTACCCGCTGACGCTGGGGCGTGACAGCCAGCAGCATCCCTAAGGTTGTTGCCAAGGGAAAAGGCAAATGAAAAGCCGTTCTGGGAACCCGCTGGCCTCTCTGGGACGGCGGGCACTTGCAGACGCGGATCTGAGCCGAGGTTCTGGGCAGGTCTCCCATCAGCCTGGCCGCTCCGTGGGAGAGACCCTTCCCCTGCCGCCACTCGGGTTCCAGCCGCTGCGCATTCAGAGCGGCCTGTCTGTCGTCTCCAGAGGGTGGCCTGGCAGTCACGTGGGGTGTTGGGGCACGGGGGGGTGTCCGTGCAGACACCTGTTTTGGGGAGCATCAGCTGTCCACCCACTGGGCTCCCTCTTGTCACTGCGGCTGCCTGTGCCCCATAAAAACGCACGGTCTGTCTGTTGTCCGCCTGGTGGGCCATTGAGAGAAATAGAATAGTGATGTCTCGGTAGAGAGAAGAGCTGAGGCGGTCGGAACTCGGCCATGGGCCGATGAGACTGAGAGTAGAGAGACGTGTGCAGGGTGTGGGTACCTGGGGCGCCTGGAGGAGCAGGCGGAGTCTGGACGGGGCTGAGGCAGGATGCTGTGGGGAGAGGTGGGTGGGGAAGGGTGACCACTCACGAATGAATGGGTGCCCTCCCGTGTGTCGTCCCAGTGGGTCTCCACAGCCTTGCAGCAAAGGACACCAGAGAGGTTTAGTGACGGTTGGGGGTCACACAGCCCTCGGGTCAGCCCCAGGCTGCGCCCCTTCCCCACCTCTCAGACCCTTGATTCCGATCAGCGTGGGGGGCGGCTGAGGCTGGCCTCTGAGACACAGAGGCTCCAAGCACAGGACTGCCTGGTGCCCAGGGACTCGAAGAGCCTCACAGCCCCGCCAGCCTCCTTCCCCTGCGGTGGGCAGGCCGGACGTCCGACCCCCCTGTCCTGTCCTCCAGTTCGAAGGGCAGGAGATCTCGCTGGACTCGCGCATGGGCATCTTCATCACCATGAACCCCGGCTACGCGGGCCGCACGGAGCTGCCCGAGTCGGTGAAAGCGCTCTTCAGGCCGGTGGTGGTGATCGTGCCCGACCTGCAGCAGATCTGCGAGATCATGCTCTTCTCCGAGGGCTTCCTCTGGGCCAAGGTGCGCCGCCCGGCCCCCCCCGCGAGGGAGAGAGAGAGACAGCAACTGTGAGAGTCGTCGATTGGCTGCCTCCTGCACCCCCCACTGGGACGGAGCCCACAACCCCGGCAACCTCCTGGTTCATAAGTCGGCACTCAGCTCCGAGCCACGCCGCCCGGGCAAGGCTGGCGTCCTTTTGAGCAGCCCCTAACGTGTCACAGTGGAGAGCAAAGGACCCTCTAGTGTCCTGCACAGGCGGCTGAGTTGCCTGCGGACCAGCTTTCATGTGGACACTGTGGGTCACTTCCTTCCTTCATTTCTCACCGTCTTTTCTCACGCAGACTCTGGCCAAGAAGATGACGGTTCTGTACAAGCTGGCGCGGGAGCAGCTCTCCAAGCAGCATCACTACGACTTTGGGCTCCGAGCCCTGAAGTCGGTGCTGGTCATGGCGGGCGAGCTGAAGAGAGGCTCCTCCGAGCTCAAAGAGGTGGGGCCGCCTGTGTGCCCGGTGCCGGGCGGCGACGGCCCGCGCGGCTCAGTTTCGGTCTTAGCGGCCGTGCCATTTGCTTTCCGGCCTTGATGTGGTCTGTCTGCTTCTAACTGGCCTGATCGCTGTAAGGTCAAGTGCAGTGTCTCCCAGAACCTAAGTGTGTGAGGCCTCAGCAGGAAGCCTCAGGCGCCGTTGCAGGGTGGCGGGTGCAGGCAGGGACATGCGTGTTGCCCCCTTCGCGGTAGCGCGAGAGGTGCGGCTGGGTTTCCTTTACACGGAGCCGACCTGGAGGCAGTTTGTCAGCGCCGCCCGCGCCTCCCGGGGCAGCGCTTTATGTCTGCTCTGCAGCTGTACGCTCGCTTTGCGGTGAGAGACGCCACCCACGTTCTGTGCGAGGGTTCCTGGACCCGGGCTTTGGGAAACACCCGAGACGTCTGTGTTCCTCCCACCCAGGACGTGGTGCTGATGCGGGCGCTTCGCGACATGAACCTGCCCAAGTTCGTCTTTGAGGACGTCCCCCTGTTCCTCGGCCTGATCTCCGACCTGTTTCCCGGGCTGGACTGCCCGCGCGTGCGCTACCCCAGCTTCAACGACGCGGTCGAGCAGGTGTTCGAGGAGAACGGCTTCGTGGTCCTGCCGGTCCAGGTAGAGGGCTGACCCGAGAGCCCACGCTTCTTCCTTTCTCTTTTGTTGTTATTTTCTTTGAGTTGTGGCCAAGCACAGATGCCAGGGAAGGTACCCTCTGAGCCACTCCGTGTCCAGCCCGGGGCCCTGGGCACATCCCCGTGCTGCGCGGCCACCCCCGCCACCATCTCCAGGCTGTTCCACTTTCCCGACTGCAGCTGTGTCCTTAAACAGGGACTCCCGTCCTCCTGTCCAGGCGCCTGCCCCCTCAGCTCCCCCTCCCAGCGGACTCACCCCGTCTGTGTCCTCCATGTCTGCGTGTTTCCTTGGCCTGAGGCCCACGGTGCATAAGGCCGAACAGAATCCCACTGTATGGATGGACCACTGGCTGGGTTTTGTGGTCTTGGGTTTTTTTGGGCATAATGTCATCAGAGAACTTAAGTATTTTGTTTTGGGGTCCAACCATCTAATGTTCTCTCCCAGCCACCTCCCCCCAACCCCGAATCACACTCACCAAAAAGGTAAACGGGCATTGCTGTAGGGACAGAGGAGTGGGTGCTGGCAGCAGGAGCGGCTTGGGAGAGTGGCTGATGAGCGTGCGTGTGTAACAGCCTCCCAGCCCGTGGACGTGCTCAGTACCATTGAGGTGTACACTTTCATTGGATGAATTGAATAGTATGGGAATCATAGCTCAATGGGGCTATTTTTTTAAAGATGTGTTTTAACTCAGCTGCAACTCTGTCCCCAGGTGGATAAAGTCATTCAGGTGTACGAGACCATGCTAACCCGCCACACAACGATGGTGGTGGGGCCCACGGGAGGGGGCAAGTCCGTGGTCATCAACACCCTGTGTCAGGCGCAGACCAAGTGAGTATGCCCTGTGGGGCCTCACGGCGGGGTTGGGGCCGGTCGGTGGGGTGGGACAGGGCCTGGCAGTGGGGTGGGGGCCTGTCGGTGGGACAGGTCCTGACGGCGGGGTGACACGGGAAGGCGGTGGTGACATGGGAAGGTGGTGCTGCTGCTGCCGTCCCTTGTTGCGCTCTGATTCCCGGGGAGGTTAAACTTGTCCCAAACACCCCTTTAATCTCATCGCACCTGCCTGTCTCACTGCCGGTTATTTAACGTGTGTGAGAAGGCGATCGGTGACTCTTGTGCCTCAGACTGAATGGGTTTGCTTGTGAAATGAGTGTTTTACAGACTCTCTTATGAGGCTCTTTCAAAAGGTAACTTAAGTCATGTTTCCTTGGTGTTCAGGTGTCAGCCAGGCCTCCCCGCATTAGAAACACTTAGGGCATCGGCGGGACCAGAGAGAGCGTCCCCTCCCCACAGGTCTCGTCGCCGCCAGCCCTGCAGGCGCTGGTGGGAGAGTGACCTCGTACTCCTAAGGTCACTTCCTCAAGGTCACGGACCTGCGGTGGCCTGATGTCTCCTAGTGAATGGGCTCGCGCCTCTCCCTGTGTCCTCAGCGGGGGCTGGATTCTAGAAGGGCCTCGGTGCCGCCGACATGGCAGCAGGGCCTGGGCTGAGCCGTGGCCTCTCGGTGACTTTCACGCTCATCGCTGGTCTGAGACCTAACGAGAGGAACCAGAGCGCTGTGGCTTCCTGATCGGGGGCGGGTCGTGCCCAGCACCCTGCGTGTCATTCCTCGGTTACTGCTGTTAGTTTACAGGACAAGCACACGTGTGTGTACACGTGAGCCTCGCATTGTCCCCGTAACGCACAGCCGGGCTTCCGGTGCGGACTTCACTGTGCTGGGGCCATGGTTCTGGTGGAAGGTAGTTGCCTCGCAAGGAGTGGGAGCCCAGGGGAGGGTGTGGACCGCATTTTAAATTCCGGGTCAGATCGAAGCATCTAGTCCCGACGCGCTCAGCCCCCCCGAGGCCTCTCCTCTGACTTAGGCTGGGCCTGACGACCAAGCTGTACATCCTGAACCCCAAGGCCGTGAGCGTCATAGAGCTCTACGGCATCCTGGACCCCAGCACCCGTGACTGGACGGACGGCGTGCTGTCCAACATCTTCAGGGAGATCAACAAGCCGACGGATAAGAAGGAGCGGAAGTGAGTCTCTGGGGAGGGATGCTCCTCCAGGCCCCAGGGCTGGGAGCTGCTGGGACCCGGGCTCGGGCTCATGGCTCACGGCTGGTCGGTGCTGCAGGTACATCTTGTTTGACGGCGATGTGGACGCGCTGTGGGTGGAGAACATGAACTCCGTGATGGATGACAACAAGCTGCTGACGCTGGCCAACGGCGAGCGCATCCGGCTGCAGGCACACTGTGCCCTGCTCTTCGAGGCGAGTGGCAGAGAGATCACTTGGACAGAAGTCTTGCTGTTTGTTAAAGTAGGACTAAGGCTCAGTGATTGCAGAAGCTCAGAGCATGCAGGAGAGTGCATGCTGAGCACACTCTATGCCCCGGCCCCCTTCCCTCACCCTCTTCACTGCGTCTCAGCCGTGGCTGCTGCTTACGCTTGGGTCTTCTTTTTTATGGGGGGTTGTTGTTGTTTGGTTAATCCTCACCGGAGGATCTTTTTTCCACTGATTTTTTAGAGAGAGTGGAAGGGAGAGGGAGAGTCAGAGAGAGAAACATTGATATGAGGGAGTCACATCGATGGGTTGCCTCCCACACGTGCCTCCACCCAAGGCCAGGGAGCCTGCTGCTTAGGTATATGCCCTTGACCAGAATCGAACCCGGGACCCTTCAGTCCAAGGGCAGATGCTCTGACCCCTGGGCAAAACCAGGTGGGGCACATACGTGTTTCCTCTGACGGGTCCCCTGGTGCCTGTAAGTACACCCTTAGCCAGCTCCTCTTCCGCTGTCAGCTTCAAGTCACACAGTCACCTGCTGACTGATTCCATCAGCTCCCCCTCAGAACACGACATCGCTCAGCCAGTTACACGGCAAATGGTGCTCACATGCTTGTGGGAACGGCCATCTTTACTGAGAGCCACTAGGCACCGATTACATTGACTTTCTTTTAGAGGCTTTTTTTTTTTTTGCCTGGAGTTTGTCATCGCCTTGCGTTTTCTCCCACACTATTTGCTCTTATCTTACTTTCATTCGTTTTCCAAAGTTGCTGTCCTTTTTTTTTTTTTTGCCTGGAGTTTGTCATCGCCTTGCTTTTTCTCCCACACTATTTGCTCTTATCTTACCTTCATTCGTTTTTCAAAGTTGCTGTCGCAGCCTGAGTCTGCATCACAGCTGTGGGCCTGGGACTTGCTCCCTCTGTAGCCACGGCCATTCCAGCCGGTCTGTGCAGGCCGTGGTCCTGTTGGCAGAGAGCCGCGTCTGTGTCCGCGGAAGGAGGGACACGTGTGTTAATGTTGCTGCTCTAGGTGCATAGTTATTACGGTTTATACTACCCAACGTCAGCTATGTTAAACAGGAAACAAAAAAAGACTAAAAAGCAAGCACTCCACAGCAATGTCTGTTTCTTGGTGGTGGGATTTGGGATTAAGCTATTTTCCTCTTTATACTTTTTTTAATTTTTGTCAGATATTCCACAGCCTATTAATTTTCACATTAGTTTTATAGTAATGGGACATTTTAGAAGGTGCTGCATCGGCGACCTTAATCTTCCATGATAACCCTCAGTGCTCGATGGGAGCCGCGTGGGGGCTGCTCATCTGCGTGTGGGCTTTGCAGCTGTGAGCCCTTCCTCCCCCTCCAGGTGGGAGACTTGCAGTACGCCTCCCCCGCGACCGTGTCCCGCTGTGGAATGGTCTACGTGGACCCCAAGAACCTGAAATACCAGCCCTACTGGAAGAAATGGCTTCAGCAAATACAGAACAAGGTGAAGTCACTTCTGACGTCAGCTTCCTTGTTAGCTTTGGTGGCTGGTTGGGCTCACATAGCCCGGGAGGGTGTAGTTGAAGGCCATGACCTTGACCGGGACCTGTTGTTCATGGTCTTAGGCACTTCATGTTTCCAATAAATTAGATGGAAACATCAAGACACACTCACTGGGTTCCCAGATAGCTCACAGCCGTGAGATGGGTAATGATTTTGCTCATCTAGACCCGGGGTCGATGCCTTTTCTTTTTTCTGTAAAGGGTACCAGGTCAGCATTTTAGACGTGATGGGTTGTATGGTTTCCTGTGTAACTACTCAGCTCTGCCGCTGTGGCCTGGAAGTGGCCATAGTGCAGGAATGGGCAGAGCCACGGACCTTTGTGCCTGCCCCTCGTGGCCGATGGCCGCTCGATGACCATGGCCTCGTCACTTGAGCTCTGAGATGAGGAGCCCCTTTTCTGTCGGATGGGACCTGTTACCCCACCTCCTCCCGGGAGCCCTTGGGAATGCCTGGAACTCTGCCCCCTGCAGGTGGAGCAGGTCCAATTGCAGAACCTCTTTGAGAAGTACGTGCCCTACCTCATAGATGTGATCGTGGAGGGCATCGTGGACGGGAGGCAGGGAGAGAAGCTGAAGATGATAGTCCCGCAGACGAACCTGAACATGGTGAGGACAAGCCCGCGCGGGCTCTCTGGGGAAGTGAGACGCCAGGCGGGCGACCAGCACTGCAGGCCGTGACAAGGGGATACGGCGGCTCTTCCTTGTCCTGCGCGAGACAAGCTCCTCCATCTGAGCCCGGACGTGGTCGTGTTCCATCGCTCCAGAGCCTGGGGCCCCAGGTCCGTGGCCAAAGCTGGGCGTGTGGGGGGTTATCCATGCTGACCTGGGCACTTCCTGTGCGCCAGGTGACCCAGTTGACCAAGGTGCTGGACGCGTTCCTCGAAGGGGAGATAGAGGACCCCGACCTGCTGGAGTGCTTCTTCTTGGAGGCGCTGTACTGCTCGCTGGGCGCCTGCCTGCTGGACTTCGGCCGCAACCGGTTCGACGAGTGCATCAAGCGCCTCGCCTCCCTGCCTTCTGCCGAGCTGGACGGGGTTTGGGCCCAGCCCGGGGAACTGCCAGGTAGGAACCCATTCGCCGGCTTACCTGTCACTCTCTCCCCACCCAACCCACCAGCAGCTACTCTAGGAACCAGGGCTGCCTCCCACTGTTGCATCCCAGGGAAGGGGCTCAGCAAGTGTCTGCCCAGGGGCCGGGCAGCGCTGGCTCACGGCACGCAGTGCGTGTGCAGAGTGAGGGGCTTGGCTCCCCGGGCCGGTCCGTCTGTGTGGAGAGGGGGTGGGTGCGTCGGAAGTTCTCAAGGAAGCTGCTGTCCCGGAACCAGTGGCGTGA
This sequence comes from Myotis brandtii, assembly GCF_000412655.1. Lineage (NCBI taxonomy): Eukaryota > Metazoa > Chordata > Mammalia > Chiroptera > Vespertilionidae > Myotis > Myotis brandtii. The sequence goes on along the minus strand of NW_005372020.1, from coordinate 1,020,524 downwards.
GTTCATGGCAAGCGTGTTCCGGGGCCGATGGTGCGTGTCCATGTCTGTGACCCAAGTGGTGTGGACGGTTATTTACTGCAGCTCAGCTCCCCACCCTGTACGACTTCCACTTCGATCCTGCCCAGAAGAGGTGGATCCCGTGGAGCAAGCTGGTTCCCGAGTATGTGCACTCCCGCGAGAGGAGGTTCATTGAGATCCTGGGTGAGTGAGAACCAGGCCCTGTCCCGTGGTGCTCGCCCCCTGGCGTGTCCGTGACACTCCCCCCGGATGTCCCGCAGTTCACACGGTGGACACCACCCGCACGGCCTGGATGCTGGAGCGCATGGTCAAGATCAAGCATCCCGTTCTTTTGGTCGGCGAGTCTGGCACCTCGAAGACAGCCACCACCCAGAACTTCCTCAAAAACCTGAGCGAAGAGACTAACGTAAGTGATACCTGTATGGATCCAGCAGGGAGGTGGCCGCGGGTCAGCGCCTTCACAGCGGGTCAGGCTTGCTCGCACCCAACGCATGCAGCATAGGTTAGCGAGCGGCAGGATGTTGTTGCGGGGGCACAGAAGGGGTGTTCGCAGCCTGAGCTGCAGGTTTGTGGGTCAGGCCAAGGGAGGCGCGTTCAGAAGCCCCCTCCCCAGTGCCCTCCGCTGGGAATCGGCTGCGGGGAATCACGGGCCGACAGGCACCTCTGCCCAGGGTCGCTGTCGGGAGCTGGTGTGCGCGTGTGCTCGGGGCACCTTGGTGGGAGGGTCCATCTGAGGCCGTGGTCCTCCGGTCCAGCAGCGTCCCCTGAGCACTGCTCCTCCACCCAGACAAGCCCACTGGGCGACTCTGATGCCTGAAGCCTGGGGACCACTGATCAGTGGACTTCCAGTGATTCTCTGAGAAGCAGAGGCCCCGAGTCCCTGGGCACACAGGGTCCGGGGCCACCTTCCCTTCCTCTTGGCAGTTGGGCCCGAGGAAGGCTCAGTGCTGGTCCATGGCCTTGTGGCCTGAGACGGCCAGAAGGGAGGAGCCTCCACTTGAATGGCGCTTTGTCTCGTGGCAAGTGCCTTTGTGCACGTCCTCTCGATGCGTCGCCCTGTGGAGCGCCCGGCACCCACCGAGGAGAAGGGCCTCAGACATTAAATGACTCTCGGAGGGGGCCCAGCAGGGCCGAGCCCGGGCCACGTTGTCCCCAAGGCTCACAGGCGGCAGCTCGTTGCTGCCTCTGCAGCCTGTCGAGAGGGAAGCCAAATCCCTGCTCGCACTTAAAGTGGATGAAGTGCAGACACACTGGTTTATGGAGGCAGGTCCATCGATACCGTGACGTCGGTGAAAGAGGCAGTGGCTTATGGTTTATCGTTTGGAACCCTCTCTTCCTGTTTCAGATTGTGCTGATGGTCAATTTCTCTTCCCGCACCACCTCCCTGGACATCCAGAGAAACTTAGAAGCAAACGTGGAAAAACGGACCAAGGACACCTACGGCCCCCCCATGGGAAAACGCCTGCTGGTGTTCATGGACGACATGAACATGCCCAAGGTCGTGGGAGTTCACGGGGCAGGGCCTTGCGCTGGTGTGTGTGTGTGTGTGTGTGTGTGTGTGTGTGTGCGCGCGTGCGCGCACATGCATGGTGAGAGCGCGTGTGAGGAGACCTGTCTCGTTCTGCATGCGCAGGGCACAGTGCTGGGGACTCCTGGGCTGTTCTTCTTCGAGGGGCTTGTCCGCAGGGACGGGGTTCCTTGGCTCTGTAGGAGTAACGCAGCACGAGGCGGCCTCTGCACCCCATCTAGCGTGTGCTTGGGCAGGTGTTTCCAAGTGAGCTGTGCTTTTGATACTACACTGTTCCCGGCCCCACGTACATGGAGGCCTACGGGCAGGCACGTCCCAAGACTCCCTCTGGATTTACCAGGGGCGGGAGCTCGAGCCTGAGAAGGGCAAAGCTTCTTAGTCCTGGGCTTTACACGTTTATCACCTATAGCACCATCTTTTCCCGAAAGCCTGCCTTCCAGAAGGGCTTTGCTCAAAGCAGGATTCATCCATCCGTCCCTGCGTCTGTCCATCCTCCCACCGGTCTGTCTGTCCATGCATCTGTCCATTCTCCCATCAGTCCATCTGTCCACGTGTCTGTCCATCCTCCTATCAATCCATCCGTGCGTCTGTCCATCCTCCCATCAGTCCATCCGTCCATGCACCCACCCACACACCCACTTAGCCATTCCTCTATCTCGCACCATCTGTCCCTCTACACGTGCATCCATCCATTCAGTCAGCATGTTTACTGAGCAGCTCCTGTGGCATCGGTGCTGCGCAGTGAGGAGCACACCCTGTGGGCCCCGCCCCACGGGCCTGGCCTCGGGGGCGCCGTGGCGAATGCCTGTGCAGTTGCCGACGCTGAGAAGCCTGTGAAGCTGCCCCGCGTGCTGGGGGGCCAAGGCGATGGCACCGTCGTCTTCTTCTCTGCACACCCAGGTGGACGAGTACGGCACCCAGCAGCCCATCGCCTTGCTGAAGCTGCTGCTGGAGAAGGGCTTCCTGTACGACCGCGGCAAGGAGCTGAACTGCAAGAGCATCCGAGACCTCGGCTTCATCGCGGCCATGGGCAAGGCGGGGGGCGGCCGCAACGAGGTGGACCCGCGGTTCCTCTCGCTGTTCAGCGTCTTCAACGTGCCGTTCCCCTCGGAGATGTCTCTGCACCTGATCTACTTCTCCATCCTGAGAGGCCACACCTCGGTAACCGGCTTTCCTCGCCGTCCAACTAACGGGCCTCGTGTGGGGCAGGGCGTGGGGCGACGTGCGCACTCGGCACTCGGCACGATGCCTGCCGCCCACGGTGCTCTTCGGGGCCTGTGAACACGTTATTTCTTTCAAAACCAGGAGGGAAATGAGTGTGATCAGCCCACAGTGTATGCATCCTCACACCCGCGCTCTCATCAAACAAGGCATTTTATGAGGAAAGGGGCCCAGAGGCTGAAGCGCCTCGGCCCTGGGAGTTGGGTTGTGGCCTTGAGTTACAGCAGCGAATCGCCCGGGCTCGGTGCTGGCGCCGCCCCCACGCTGCGCTGCAGGTGCCGTGAGCCTCCGGGGCGCCCTCACCTGGAGCAGGAGCACGGGGCACCCGCGCCCTGGCATGTGGGGGAATGCGGCCCAGGGCCTGGCACAGGGCAGGTGCCGATGGATGCGTTACTGCTGCTGTCATGCTGACTGCTTGGCCCCCACGAGTGTAGCCCATGCGTTTACTCATGGCCTCTGGCCCTGGCCTGTCCCTTCTGAAGGGGCCCCCCACTCAGGTCCTCAGGGCCAGGCAGGAGGCGAATCTGAGGGACGGCGGGGGGTCAGCAGGACCGGTGGGCACCGGGCCTGTTCATGCCCCACCTGAAGGCATTTGCTTTCAAAACTGCACGGTCTGCACCCGCAAAACCCAGACTGAGGGTGGTTCACCCCGTGCGGACTTGTCAGAGTGACGGGGGCCACAGAAGCAGATGATGGGTTTCTCTGTGGTAACATTTATCTCCTCTTAAAACATCCTGGTGAAGCTCACGGCACGTGAGATTAGTTCTCTGAACCATCTGAACGGACATCATTCAGCGGCCTTTAGTCCATTCACAGTGGCTTCCAACCGTCCTCACTGCTCAGTTCTAGGGGGTTTTCACCCCCCTCCCCCGTCTTCCCGCCCCAGCAGCCCCCAGTCTGCTCTGTGTGTCATGGGCTTCCCTGATCGGGACATTTCCTGTAAGTGGGTCCCACACTCTCTCCCTCGGCATCGTGTGTTCCGGCTCCCCCGCACCGTGCGCCTGGCAGAGCTCCGATCCTGGTCACGGCGAGTGATGCTCCATCGCGTGGATGGACCACGTGTGCCTCTCCAGCCATCCACCACTGACACCGGGCCTTCTCTGTTTCTAGGTGTTTCACGAGAGCATCATCGCCGTGAGCGACAGGCTGACGCGCTGCACGCTGCAGCTCTACACGGACATCGTGCAGGAGCTGCCGCCCACCCCGTCCAAGTTCCACTACATCTTCAACCTGCGCGACCTCTCGCGGGTGTTCCACGGGCTGGTCCTCACCAACCCTGAGCGGTGAGTCGGCGGCGTCTCGCCGGCATGTGCGCAGCAGGGGCTCTTCTGTTCCTTTAAGACAAGGACTCGGCGGCGCGTCCCGTCAGCCCGTGCACAGTGGGCTCAGGGCCTTTGTTTACCTCACACGCCGCCTCGTCCGCCCTCGGGTTGAAGGCGGAGGGACAGGAGGCAGAGGGTGACGGGACAGTGCGTCCCGGGCCGGGCCGCTCTGCTGCCCTCTGACTCTTAGTCCCCACTCCCCGTCTGAACGTGCCCGTGTGTTCCTCTCGCTCCTGCCACGGGACCGTTTGCAGTTGAAGTCGGTGAACTGTGTGTCTTTGGGAGAAGCAAGCACAGAGGATGTAAGCTGGTCACACACACTTTCTCCGTCACACTAGGCTTGTTTGTGTATTTCTTTATTTTTATTTTCTGTATCTCTCTGTGTGTGTGTATTTGCACCAATGAACACTTCACGTGGATCTGCAAGCATAGAGTCACATTATGAATCCGCATCCTATAAATGGGTTAAGGACCCCACACCAGCCCAGACGGACTCAGGCGCCCTCGCGGGGTTCGGACTGGCAGCTCAGGAGGGGGCAGCTCCAGGCATTCGGGGTGGCGTGAGGGCTCTTTGCCGGAAACCAGAGGAAGTCCAGGTCCGGGCGGGACGGAGCTGGCTCTGAGAAGGAGGCGCTGCTGGTGCCGATGCTGGTTTTAGATCCCGGGTCCCAGCCGGCGGAGCCGGTGGGCGTGCATCCCGTGCCATGTGCGTCCTTTAGAGATAGCGCCCTTCTCTTCCCTCCTGGAGGGCGCGCTCTAGACACCACCTTACGCTCTTCACAGGGAATGTGCTGGCTTCCATTAGCCCCATTCCTGTGAGCCCAGCGGGAGGGGCGAGGAGGCCCACAGAGAGGCTGTCCTCGTCCGCACCCGGGAACTCACCTAGACAGGAGCATCCGCCCGCGTCTCGATGCCTCGTGGCTGATGGCGGCCCTTCCATCGCAGGTTCCAGACGGTGGCCCAGATGGTGAGGGTCTGGAGGAACGAGTGTCTGCGTGTCTTCCACGACCGGCTGATCAACGAAGACGACAAGGCTCTGGTCCGTGCTCAGAGCCACGCAGATGCCGCCCGGCCCACGGGTCCCCAGGGCGGGGGCGGGGGGAGCAGAAAACCCCATGTGTTGTTATGTAGCGAATAGACACTGAAGATAGAGGTCGGCGTCGAGGAGGGTGGGCCAGTGAGCGCCTGGTCGTGTTTGGGAGGGAATGGGCTGCATGAGCTGGTTGTGCCTCCCCCGCCCGTGAGGGCGCGGTGTGGGCTTTGGGTCGTTACTGGCCCCTGTCGCAGGTGCAAGAGTACATATCAGACCTGGTCACGGAGCACTTCAAGGACGACGTGGAGGTGGTGATGCGGGACCCCATCCTGTTCGGGGACTTCCGCATGGCGCTGCACGAGGAGGAGGAGCGCATTTACGAAGACATCCAGGACTACGAGGCGGCCAAGGCTCTGTTCCAGGTGCGGGCGGGGCTGGTGTCCCCCCGGTGGTTTCCCTGTCCTGGGTGCGTGCGAATGACCGGAGGAGTGTGTGACACAGACCCCTGGGCTCACCCCCGAGAGTCCCTCCGTCGAGCCAGGGAGGCCCCGGGTGCCGGTGCATCGCCAGGTTCGGGAACCACTCTCCCGAGTGGAGCCTTGCAACCAGCGTGGGCTCAACCACCAGCCAGCAATGGAAGCCTCCATCGTGAATGCTGGACTCGCCCCTAAACCCACGTGATCTCACTGCTCAGCCCTCAGGCACGGAGGAGTGTCCCCTCCACTCCTAGTCCCTCCGGGACAGCAGGAGAGAGCCCGGCCTCACCCTCCGAACGGTCCCTGCAGGAGATCCTGGAGGAGTACAACGAGAGCAACACCCGCATGGACCTGGTGCTGTTCGACGACGCCCTGGAGCACCTGACGCGCGTGCACCGCATCATCCGCCTGGACCGCGGCCACGCACTGCTGGTGGGCGTCGGCGGCTCCGGGAAGCAGTCCCTGGCCAAGCTGGCCGCCTTCACGGCTGGCTACGAGGTGAGCGCCTCCGGCCCAGCTGCCCACTGTGGGAGGCGTTAGCTCCATGGGCAGCTTCTGCACAGCCTCCCCCGGTTCATCGGGCGGAAGGAGCTCACGCCTGAGGGCGCGTACGTCAGGGCGGTGCTGGTGCCGGTCCCGCTCCCTTTACTGCTCACTCGTCCTCGGCTTCCTTCCTTGCCTCCTCGTTTCTTGCCTTCCTTTCCTCCCTGTAACTCAACTAACTCATTTTCACAACCAAAGGTCTCTTACACCCGCTTCCTCCCACACTCACACAGCCCCGCGTGGACAGCCCCGTGCTCGCCGCACGCCCCTCCCCGTGTGCAGGCTGAGTGCCCATCTGGTTTGTTTGACAAAAGGACGTGACTGCTTTTCTGTCCCGAGTCTCTCACTCAATAGTCTCGTGTGAAAACAGCCTGGTCACCTGGTTGGCCCTGGCTCATCCCTCGCCGATGGCTCTCGCCCTGGCAGTCACGGAGCTGCCCCCCCTCGCGCTCGCGGTCCCACGCAGCGCCCTGCTCCGTGCCGGCAGGTGTTCGAGATCCTCCTGAGCCGCGGCTACTCGGAGAGCAACTTCCGGGAAGACCTGAAGAACCTCTACCTGAGGCTGGGCATCGAGAACAAGACGACGATCTTCCTGTTCACGGACGCGCACGTGGTGGAGGAGGGCTTCCTGGAGCTCATCAACAACATGCTCACCTCAGGTGCCGGCCCCGGGGCGTCCTCCAGGCGCTCGCCGCGGGGGGCGGGGGGAGCATGACAGGCCACTGGCAACGCCCCCATAAGCCGTGACATCGGGCCAAGTGCCTCTCGGGGGGAACTGCCCCCAGAGGAGAACCCTGCTCTGATGCTCGTGATCACCGCCCGCCCCCCCCGCTGCCGTGAGCAGGAAGCGTTGGTCGTTCCCACTTCACAGTGAGGAGGTTGAGGCTCGAAGGGTGAGCCTTGGGTCTCAGAGTTGCGGTTTGGACTCTTCCCGGGCCCCTGTGCTCCGTGTGCTCAGGGCCGGAGGGACTCCCGGCCCCGGGGAACCCGCCTGTCCTCGTCCCAGGCATGGTGCCCGCGCTCTTCGCCGAAGATGAGAAGGAGACCATCCTCGGTCAGATTGACCAGGAGGCGCTGAAGCAGGGGGTCAGCCCGGCCAAGGAGTCCGTGTGGCAGTACTTCGTGAACAAGAGTGCCAACAACCTGCACATCGTCCTGGGCATGTCGCCCGTGGGGGACGCCCTGAGGACCTGGTGCCGGAACTTCCCAGGTGCGCCCCCTTCAGCAGGGCCTGTGCCTCGGGGAGCGATGCACGACCTGAGGCTCCACCAGCAAGTGAAACTCGCCGTGTCGTGGGTTGGGCTTCGGACTGCAGTGTGGGGCCAGCAGGCGTCGCCCGTGCGTGTTGTCCCCGGGGGGCGATGTCCTTACAGCAGGACATGCTCACAGTCCCAGGGCGAGGCCCCGGGTGGGCTCAGCAGCACTTCTGCTGCCTCCCCTGTGCCAGAATCGTGCCAGCCTGTGGGAGGTGCAGTGCCCTCGGGCACGCTGGGTTGTCAGCGCTGGGCTGGCAGGTACACCACCGAGAGAGGCCAGGGGGCTGCAGACTGCCCACGTGTCAGCAGTGCTGGGCTGGCGCAACCCGCTGCGGCTGAGTTACTCTCGGGCACCCGTGTGTTGGGAACGGAAGATGTGTCGGTGTTGAGGGTCCGGGTTGCACAGCGACCCTCTGTTTCTCTGCTTTCAAGGTCTGGTGAATAACACCGGCATTGACTGGTTCATGCCCTGGCCGCCCCAGGCCCTGCATGCGGTCGCCAAGTCATTCTTAGGTGAGTGGCAGCTAAGACGGGGACCACATTAGTGGTATAACTGAGCAGTTTGTGACCGCCTTCTTTTAACACATGGCGGACCAGTAGTTTTATTGCTAGCTTTACCCAGTGGCCAGATAAGTTTCTATTGAACGAGTACAAAAAGCATTTTACATAAATGTTAAAGGCACGCCTTAAAATTAAATAACCATTGCATTTTGAAGTTATTTATTACATGTTCTTTTATTACAAGCTAATATCTTTTTAAAGTATGATGCTTTGTAAAACACTGTAATATGAAGCGAGAATTCTCATAATCCGTCCGCAATGTGTTAAAAAATATTTTTATTGATTTCAGAGAGGAAGGGAGAAGGAGGGAGAGAGAGAACCTTCAATGATGAGAGAGAATCATGGATCGGCTGCCTTCCCCATGCCCCACACTGGGGATCGAGCCTGAAACCTGGGCATGTGCCCTGACCAGAATCAAACCATGGCCTCCTGGTTCACAGGTCGACACTCAACCGCTCAGCCTGCCAATCTTCCTAAACATCAATGGAGAGATCCTCGGGAGAGGATTAGCAACTAGGAGTAAATAAATGAAGTGTCACCTTGTAAATACATAGTCAGCAAACTAGTCCCTGTTGTGAGGAGTGCAGGTGTGGGGGAGGGGCCAGGAGAGGAGCATTTCGGAGTGTGGATCAGCACCGTGGCCCGGAGGGGCCACCAGCAAGTGACAATGGCTCTTGTTCTTCCAAAAACATTTTATATCACTTTTTTGGTGGTAAAGTATATATAACATAAAAATTGCCTTTTAAACCACTTTTAAATATACAGCTCAGTGGCATTAAGTACGTCCACATTGTGCTGCCAGCACCACCACGTCCTGAACGTTTCTCCTCCTGTGACACTGACACCGTGCCCGTTCAGCCCCGATTCCGTCCTCCTCCCCCCCCCAGTTCCCGGTCACCGCTAATCGCTTTCTGTCTCTGTGAATGTGCCTGATCTAGGTATCTCACATAAGTCCAGTCACACAACGCTTGTCCCTCTGCCTGCTCTCATGTAGCATGCTTCCGGGCGAGCCTCCCTCTTTAAGGCTGATTAACATTCCATTGCGTGGATGGACCACATGTTTATCCGTCGTCCGTGGGTAGACACTTGGGTCGCTTCTGCTTCGGCTGTTGTGACTCATGCTGCTGTGAACATCAGCGTCCGAGAATCTGCTTGTGTCGGCTTTCACTTCTTTGGGGGACACAGCCAGGAGCGGAATTGCTGGGTCCCGTGGGAATTCTCATTTCACTTTTCGAGGAGCTGCTCTTGTCCTTTCGTGAAGAGGCACGTTTTCCGTCCCTCCCTCCGTAGGGCCTAATACGATGATCCCAGAAGAACACATAGAAGATCTGGTGGAACATGTGGTTTTGGTGCATGGGTCCGTGGGTGAATTCAGCAAACAATTTCTGCAGAAGCTGAGGCGCAGCAACTACGTGACTCCCAAGAACTACCTTGACTTTATTAACACGTACTCGAAACTACTGGACGAGAAAACCCAGAATAACATAGGTGAGCCTGGGAGCGGGTGGCTACAGGCGTGTCATCATTTACGGCGATCCAGACCCCAACCTTGTGTGAGCGGTGCTGCTTAGTGAGGCCAGGCGTGCGCAGGACCCAGGCGGAGCGAGACCCAGCCGGGGTTTGCTCTCCAGGGGCTCTCCTGTGTGGGCAGGGCCCGGCACGCCTGACCTCTCCTTCCGGTGCTGGGCTGTGAACCTGCTCAGCTCTAAGTGCCCTGAGACTGGAGAGACGGCGGCAGCAGTGCGCTCTGCTGGCGGATGCTTTTAGTTTCTGATTTATTTCTTATTGAAAAAGACAAGCCTAAAGCAGAGGTGACGTATACATTGTGCAAAGGTTAAAAGCCAGGGATAGGGAAGGGAAATTTAAAATCGCTCCTAAAAGTTTTGCATAGAAGTCATCTCTACCTGAGTTTTGGTTTAAGTCCTTTTGTGCTTTTTTTGTTGGGAAATGCTTTTTCAAAAATGCCGTGACCCTTGGCCAGACCAAGGGCTGTTTTCAGAACTAAGTTCATTTTGGCTGATGCCATCCTAACACCTCTGGCGGTGGAGGTGCCGAGCGATGCTTGACATTTCATGAGAAGGCTGTTTCCCGGCGAGCCCAGGCTGGCCCGGCGCC
>NW_005372020.1:1009011-1010358 GCF_000412655.1 Myotis brandtii | reverse complement strand
GTGTGCCGGCCCGGGTGCTGGAAACAGCCGCCTGGCTGCTGGACGCCGCTCTCTGTCCTCAGCTCAGTGCAAGCGGCTGGAGGGCGGGCTGGACAAGCTGAAGGAGGCCTCCATTCAGCTGGACGAGCTGAACAGGAAGCTGGCCGAGCAGAAGATCGTGCTGGCCGAGAAGTCCACCGCCTGCGAGACCCTGCTGGACGAGATTGTCACCAACACAGCCACCGGTGAGTGCGGGCCGGGCACGGCGGGGACACCCCACAGCAGGCTGGCCTCCTCCAGAGGCCCTGGGGGGCTGCAGGCCTGGGCGTTCCTCGGTCATAGATGCATCCCCCCACCTCTGCCCTGTCGTCACATGACCTCTTCCCTCCGTCTGACAAAGACACTCTTTCCAAATTAGGCGGCATTCTGAGTTTCTGGGTGGGCGTGCATTTGGGGGGAACATTATTCGACCCAGTGTCCCTCCTGGGAGCCTCGGGAGGTGCTGTGTGCTGGGGCGGGAACCACACAGTCAGCCGCCAGGGAGATGTGACAATCCAGGCCGAGCCCGTGCCAGGAAGCAGATACAGAGCGATGAGACGGGAGCAGTGGGCGGGCCACGTGAGGGAGTGGCTTTTGAGCTGGGCCTGAAAGCACACGGGAAAAGGGTGATGAAAAGGCAGAGAGGTCCCAGTGAGCCGGAGACAGGGAGGGCACGGTGTCCGCGGGCCCTGGCAGGCAGGCCGGGGGCTGTCACGTGGGCTGGAGCGGGTGGGACATGGCTGGGAGGTCAGTCCGAGCAGCAGTCCTGGTTGAGACCCAGTGTCCCGTGAGACCCGTGTTCTAGGGGGACTCCTGAGGCCACCATATTGGCCAACGCGCATCACCTCCCCCTGTGGCCCAGCCACGACCCTGAAGGGCTGCCCCTGCTTTGGCTCAGTAGCAGTGGTCCGTCCCCCACACCCAGTCGCCTCTCTAACCCCCGCCCCCAGCGGAGGAAAAGAAGAAGCTGGCGGAAGAGAAGGCCATAGACATCGAGGAGCAGAACAAGATCATCGCGGTGGAGAAGGCCGAGGCCGAGACGGCCCTCGCCGAGGTCATGCCCATCCTGGAGGCCGCCAAGCTGGAGCTGCAGAAGCTGGACAAGTCGGACGTGACAGAGATCAGGTACCGGGCAGGGCCGCCTCCCGCTGGGCTCGTCCACAGCGTCACTCCTGAAAGCAGCGCGCGGCCCACGGAGGGGATGGTCTTCGTTTGCAGAGGAGGGAAGGGGGCCCGGGCGGCGCGGTGGCTGGCCCTAGGTCCCCAGCTGGTGGGGAGCAGCGCTGCTGACTCCCACGGGAGACTGGGCTCCTGAGCCTGCTGTGGCGG
>NW_005372020.1:1003099-1008907 GCF_000412655.1 Myotis brandtii | reverse complement strand
CAGCAAAGTGCCCCCCTGGGGGCCCTGGGCGATGCGGGGGTTGGGGGGCGCGGCCAAAGGGTGAGGCCCCAGACCTGCCCTCGGAGCAGCTCGCCCTGGAGCCCAAGTACCGCTGGGACGTGGCTTCCTGCCCCCACGCATGGCCGCTCCGAGGCCCAGCTCCAGGTGCGCATGTGCCAGGACCCTCGTTGAGGCTGCGCTCACCCGCCTCCCGTGTCCGCCAGGTCCTTCGCGAAGCCCCCGAAGCAGGTGCAGACGGTGTGCGAGTGCATCCTCATCATGAAGGGCTACAAGGAGCTCAACTGGAAGACCGCCAAGGGCATGATGTCCGACCCCAACTTCCTGCGCTCGCTCATGGAGATCGACTTCGACTCCATCACCCAGGGCCAAGTGAAGAACATCCGAAGTGCGTGTGGGCGTGGCGGGAAGGCCAGGCTCGCTCTCCACGGGGCACCTCAGTCCCGGGGGCCGGGATGGAGAGCCAGGAGGGACTTGTCGCAGGCAGGGGGGCCCGTGGCCCTGCGGATGGAGGGGGTTCTGGAGGCAGATGGTGGCGCTGTCCCGGGAAGCAGGACAGGCCCGTCTCCTGGCACTCAGGCCAGCGCCACCTTCTGCGCCTCCCGACAGGCCTGGTGGTGCCTGGAGTCGGCCTAACCCCTGAGCTCTCCTCTTGTGCCTCTTGCCGCATAAGCTCTCCTGCGGGTCCCTGGTGGGGAGGGTGTGGAGGCGGGCGGCACCGCCCACGGCCAGCCCCTGACTTCAGCACAGAGTGCCCACCCCGCCTGGCCCGCAGGCCTGAGCCCGGGGGGGTGGGGGTGGGAGGGGAACAGTCTTTGCTAAGATGGCACGAGTACCTGGCACCACTGTTCTCCCCAACGCTGTTCAGCACTGTTACCCCGCACACTTCTGCAGCCACTTAGACACAAACCAAAGGCTGCCAACCCCAGAAACCCCAGGCGCCGTGGGTGGGGGAGCGGGAGAGGCCGCCGTGACAGACGGCACGAGTGCCTGGCACCACTGTTCTCCCCAACGCTGCTCAGCACTGTCACCCCGCGCACTTCTGCAGCCACTTAGACACAAACCAAAGGCCACACAAAGGCTGCCAACCCCAGAAACCCCAGGCGCTGTGGGTGGGGGAGCGGGAGAGGCCGCCGTGGCCCCTAATGGCCTGCGAGCCGTTAGTGCCCTGCTCTGGGCCTTGGCACCGGCTGGGAGTCCCCTGGGGCTGCCGCGGCCATAGGGAAGCGCCCGGGTCATGGGACGTTCTGTGCCGTCACATCTGAAACATCCTCTGACTTAAAACATGTTCAGGGTTGGACCCACCCTGCTGTCCGTGGGACTCTGGGTCCCGGTCACGTGCCTTGTCCACGGGCAAGTCTTCCCCATCACTGAGCCATGGCGCCTTTGACCGTCAGGTCTCTTGAAGACTCTCAACACCACCATTGAAGAAATGGAGGCTGTGAGCAAAGCAGGCCTGGGGATGCTGAAGTTCGTCGAAGCCGTCATGAGCTACTGCGACGTTTTTAAAGAGATCAAGCCCAAGAGAGAAAAGGTATCGCCCGTCCGTCAGGCGCAAGCACTGCCGCTGAGGGACCCATTTGGAGTCAGAGTTAACGTGCCCACTGCTTTGCTGGGAGAATTCCGGCAAATTCTGCCCTCGGAGAAGCTCGATTTTAAGCCCCATAAACATTTTCTCCCCAATAAACAAACTACAGCTCTCATTTGGGCCTAATGGGAACTGACAGAAACTGTCCTAAAGATTTTCCAATTTTGTGTGAAGAGAGCAGGATGAAAGAGATTCAAGGTTGCTGTCGAGGGCGGCGGTCGCCGACAGTCACAGGACGGTCTCGCCGTGGCAGGGGTAGCCCCAAAGGGCACGGACCTCGTTAGGAAGCAGGCGGAGTCAGCCGGGGTGCGGCTCGTGGCCCTGCCCGCCATGGACCACTTCCCCACCGTCCCGCGACTGTCTCCGTAGGTGGCCAGGCTGGAGCGGAACTACTTCCTCACGAAGCGGGAGCTGGAGAAGATCCAGAACGAGCTGGCGGCGCTCCAGAGAGAGCTGGAAGCCCTGGGGGCCAAGTACGAGGCGGCCATCCTGGAGAAGCAGAAGCTGCAGGAGGAGGCGGAGATCATGGAGCGCCGGCTCATCGCCGCCGACAAGCTCATCTCGGGGCTGGGGTCTGAGAACGTCAGGTGGGCGGGCGTCTGCGTTCTCCTCTGGAAACAGGGGGAGAGTCTGATTTAGCCCTCGCTGGTTTGGCTCAGTGGATAGATAGGGCGTCGGGAATGAAGGGTCCCGGGTTCGATTCTGGTCGAGGGCACGTACCTGGGTTTGCAGACTCGATCCCCTGGCCCTAGTCCGGGCATGTGTGGGAGGCAACCCATCGATGTGTCTCTCTCACATCGATGTTTCCCTCTGTGTCCCAGTTAGCAGTGGGTCCAGTTGGTTCTTCTGGAATGTTCTTTAGAGGGTACAGGAAGGTGCCTGCTCACCACATCGCCCTCCTGCGCCAGGTGGCTGAGGGACCTGGACGAGCTGATGCACCGGCGTGTCCGGCTGCTGGGCGACTGCCTGCTGTGCGCGGCCTTCCTGAGCTACGAGGGCGCCTTCACCTGGGAGTTCCGCAACGAGATGGTCAACCAGGTCTGGCAGCAGGACATCACGGAGCGGGAGATCCCCCTGAGCGTCCCTTTCCGCCTGGAGAGCCTGCTCACGGACGAAGTGGAGATCAGCAGGTGTGTGTCCGCGCCCCGAGGAGGGACCAGCGGTCTCGGGACTGTGGATTGTTCTGGGAAGCCGACCCCACCACCCTAGTCCTTGGTTCACAACTTGGCAAGAGAAATGGATTTCCCTGCCGCTGTCCCTTCCAGGTGGGGCTCCCAGGGCCTGCCCCCCGACGAGCTCTCCATTCAGAACGGCATCCTCACCACCCGGGCCAGCCGCTTCCCCCTCTGCATCGACCCCCAGCAGCAGGCCCTCAACTGGATCAAGAGAAAAGAGGAGAAAAACAACCTTCGGGTACGGCCCTGCCCCTCCCGGCACCCCGGCCCCAGCAGTGCCCAGCGAAATGCCCAGCCTTGAGCCCCGTGTGGAGTCAGGAAGGGGGTGGAGCCCGGCTGTTCCTCTGCTCTGATCTGCGCGTTGCCCCGAGGCTGTGAGCAGCTGAGGGCAGAGGTCGTGCTCTGCTCCTCTTCGTCCCCCGACAGCACAGGGCCTGGCCCTGAGGGTCCCATCGCTTTGCTTTCGGAGGCTGCAGTTCCTCGCTGCAGACAGACGTGCGGGGTGTTACGTCTTCACCGAGTGGTGTAACCACCAGCAGAGTCCATGTCTGTCGCCCCCAAAGGAGTGCTGTGTCCTTGAGCATCGTCACCTCCCCCAGTTCTTCCACCCGCAGTCTCTGGCGGCCACTCAGATTTCTTGTCCTCGGATCCCCGTCCCTGCATCTCCCTGGGAAGGGGTCACAGAGGCACTGGCCTGTGTCTGGCCTCTCACTCCGCACCATGTTCCCCGCACTGTGGCGGGGCCTCTGCTTCCTGTTGGTGCCGCGCGGTATCCACTGTGCCCGCACCCCGTTCACCCGCCCGCCACCGAGGCACGGGGAGCGTGTCTCCACTTGTTGGCGATGGTGACATCCGTGTGCAGGTGTCTGTGGGTTTTATGGTCATGTTTTCATACTGATGGGCCCAGTCACTTTGCTGAAATCGTCAGCAAATCCCTGACGTTGAGTTTGACCTTTTCCTTATTGTTCCTGGTCCTTGCTCCCCGGAATGTATCTGCTTGGAGTCCAAGGCCACCCCCACGTGTGAGGCCAGGGCTGACCCTCGGCACTGCCTCCCGCCCTCCAGGTCGCCTCCTTCAACGACCCCGACTTCCTCAAGCTGCTGGAGATGTCCATCAAGTACGGCACGCCCTTCCTCTTCCACGACGTGGACGAGTACATCGACCCGGTGATCGACAACGTCCTGGAGAAAAACATCAAGTTCTCCCAGGGCCGGCAGTTCATCATCCTGGGCGACAAGGAAGTGGACTACGACTCCAACTTCCGGCTCTACCTCACCACCAAGCTGGCCAACCCTCGGTACACGCCGTCCGTGTTCGGGAAAGCCATGGTCATCAATTACACCGGTAAGGGCCGGGGCCGCCGGGCAGGCGGGTGGTGCCAGGGAGACCGCCATCTGAGACAAGGCCTTCACGGCCCGCATTTCATTCAGTGACCCCACCAGGCTCTTAGTCACATCTTTTAAAAATATGTATATTATTAATGATTTCAGAGAGGAAGGGAGAGGGAGAGAGAGAGAAATATCAAGGAGGAGAGTCACTGATCGCCAGCCTCCTGCACGCCTGTCGGGGGACAGAGCAGTGAGGCCGCCCGTGTCCCCCCAGTCACTCTGAAAGGCCTGGAGGACCAGCTGCTGAGCGTGCTGGTGGCCTTCGAGAGGCACGAGCTGGAGGAGCAGCGGGAGCACCTCATCCAGGAGACGAGCGAGAACAAGAACCTGCTGAAGGACCTGGAAGACTCGCTGCTGCGGGAGCTGGCGACCTCCACGGGCAACATGCTGGACAACGTGGAGCTGGTGCAGACGCTGGAGGAGACCAAGTCCAAGGCCACGGAGGTCCGCCGCTCAGGGAGCGCACCGCGTCTCGGCTGCGCTCAGGGTCCCGGGCCTTGGGATCGGGGGCTTTGGCGGGAGGACGTCAACCTGTGCTCCTGGACGCGGGCTTTGAGTCTCCTGAGGGTTTGCCTGATGAGAAATGGGCGCTGTGGGGTGGGCGCTGTGGGGAAGGGTGTCCGAAAGGTCTCCCCAGGCCCTTGGGCCTTAGGTCAGCCTTTTGCCCTTGAGAGGGATGGGAAACCCAACCTCCTTCGCTGACGTTGGAAGGCGTTTATCAGCTTACAAAACAGGAAGGTCCGTGCCAGCTTCAGGCAGGGCTGGATCCAGGACGCCAAGCCTGTCACCCAGACTCACCTTCCCGTTTCTGGGCTGGGCCTTCTGCGGTTGGCTTTGTTCTCTGCCTTCCTGGGAGCCAAGCTCCCCGTGGTCTCATAGGTCTGGCTCGTGTCCGTTCAGGTCAAGTCTCCGGGGGACGTGGGACTCTCCCTGTCCCCATCACGAAGGCCCTGAGAGTCATTAAATCCCACGCCCAGCGACCATCCACGGCCCAGGGGAGGTGTTGTGTGGCGTGGTGGGTCCTGGAGTTGGGGTGCAGCCCCGTGTGGAATGAGATGGGGGTGCTGCGCGTCTCCAGGTGAAATGTGGGGCTGTCGGGAGAGGTGCTGTGGGGTCGAGCCGCGGGTGCCCACCACCTCTCGCCACGGCGGGCGCCTGCTGGGCCCTGGGAGCGCCCCACGGGTCATTTTTTGTTTTTTCTCTTGCGCCTCTCCCACTCCCTCCCTCTGCCTCCTGTTTACAGTCCCCTTGGTTAGGGGTGCAAGCGTCCCGTCTCCTTGGCAACCTGCACCTTTCCTGCAGGTGTCGGAGAAGCTCAAGCTGGCGGAGAAGACGGCCCTGGACATCGACCGGCTGCGGGACGGCTACCGGCCAGCGGCGCGGCGGGGCGCCATCCTGTTCTTCGTGCTGTCGGAGATGGCGCTGGTGACCACCATGTACCAGTACTCCCTGAGCGCCTTCCTCGACGTCTTCGGGCTGTCGCTGAAGAAGTCGCTGCCCGACTCCATCCTCATGAAGCGGCTCAGGAACATCATGGACACGCTGACCTTCAACATCTACAACTACGGCTGCACAGGTGAGCGCCCCCTCAGGCCAGGCCAGCCGTGCCGGGCATGCCGCTGGCCGGGGTCCTGGTCC
>NW_005372020.1:1001456-1003074 GCF_000412655.1 Myotis brandtii | reverse complement strand
GCCCCGACTTTGGGTGATGGGGGGGCCGCCGGACACAGCACCTGTGGAGGTCCTGGCTCAGGGCTGCTCTGTCCATGGGTGCGGGCGGGACAGAGTCAGCCCGTGCCGTGGGGCAGGAACACGGTTGCAGGTGATTGCTGGTTCCTAGAGGGCTCGGGTAGGCAGCCCGCCCTCTAACACGGGCCAAGCACCGTCCAGATCACAGACTGACTTGGACGCTTCCCCCAGGAACGCATGTCTTCTGTTAAGAAAAGAACCTGGCGTGTAGCATCCTCCTTAGCAGAGGCTGCGGGGATGTACTTCCTCCACCGCAGAGCCCAGCCCGCCGGCAGCAGCTCCCCGGCCCCGCCTGCTTCCACAGGCTGTAGTAGGACAGTCACACACGTGGCGTCACATGGAATTGAGCCCGTGTCTCCTGTACTCGGTCATGGACTTCCCACGCAGGGAGGGCTCAGTGCAGCCGCCCCGTCCGGGGCTTTGTCACGTGGAAGCACGCTGTGTGCCAGAAACTTGATTTTAGAAATGACTTTTAAAATGTATTTAAATTCCTTATTGTTGAAAGTATTACTTATGTCTCCTTTCCCCCAATTGGCCTCTCCCCAGCCGCTCCCACCCCCAGCACATGCCTTCCCCCCGCCTCCCCATCTGTGTCCATGGGTTATGCTCAGATGCAGCTACAAGTCCTTTGGTTGATCTCCAACCCCGCTCCTTCTGAGGTTGGATGGTCTGTTTGATGCTTCTCTGTCTCTGGATCTATTTTTGTTCATCAGTTTATGCTGATCATTATATCAAACATATGAGTGAGTTCATGTGATATTTATCTTTCTCCGACTGGCTTATTTCGCTCAGCACAATGCTCTCCAGGTCCATCCATGCTGTTGCAAGTGGTAGGAGTTCCTTCTTTTTTACAGCAGCGAAGTATTCCATGGTGTAGATGGACCACCGTTTTCTAACCCACTCACCTGTGCTGGGCACTAGGCTGTTCCCAGGTCTTAGCTGTGGTGCATGGTGCTGCTAGAACACGGTGCGTATGTTTGGAAACCACGTTAAAGTTGGTGTCCATCTTGTTCTTCTTCAGGGCTGTTTGAGAGGCACAAGTTACTCTTCTCTTTCAACATGACGATCAAGATAGAGCAGGCGGAGGGGAGGGTCCCCCAGGAGGAGCTCGAGTTCTTCCTGAAAGGTACCGTGGGCCTCGACCACTCGTGCGCACGCAGACCGTGGATCCACACAGCAGGCCCCCCGGCCGCCCTGGAGCCGCTTCCGGCCGCGCGTGTTGGGACTGTTTCGGTTCCCTGTTGACCTTTCCAGCCTCAGAAATGGTCCTGGTCTGACGGGAGCCGCCCGTCTCTGCCTGAGGCTGCCCTGACAGGTCCCAGGGGAGGTGGCGGCGGCGGCGGCGGCTGACTCTCCTCCCGTGGGGATTAGGAAACATCTCCCTGGAGAAGAGCAAGCGGAAGAAGCCCTGTGCGTGGCTGTCCGACCAGGGCTGGGAGGACATCATGCTCCTGTCGGAGCTGTTCTCAGAGGACTTCGGGAGTCTCCCCGACGATGTGGAGAAGCACCCTGCTGTCTGGCAGGAGGTGAGCCCCCCACTCCCTTCCCCGCCCCGCCCCGC
>NW_005372020.1:995521-1000960 GCF_000412655.1 Myotis brandtii | reverse complement strand
ATCAGGCATCCAAGCAATAGCACTGAGCAGCTCCGCGGCCCGCCCTTGATGGGCACTGGGACCAGCGGTGACTCAGACGCAGACCTGCCTCCCTGAAGGGCACAGCTCGGGGAGGGACAGGACAGCTCGGAGGAGCGGAGGCCTGGACGTTCTTCCCAGCCCGTGTTGG
Source organism: Myotis brandtii (assembly GCF_000412655.1). Classification (NCBI taxonomy): domain Eukaryota; kingdom Metazoa; phylum Chordata; class Mammalia; order Chiroptera; family Vespertilionidae; genus Myotis; species Myotis brandtii. The sequence continues at coordinate 1,000,791 of NW_005372020.1, read as the reverse complement.
GAGCCACGCTGCTGCGCACACTGCTGCGTCCGTGCGCTGCCCACGTGGTGACCCTCCCGGGCCTCCACGTGACGGGGCCTCTGCCTTCCAGTGGTATGACCTGGACGCGCTGGAGCAGTCGCCCTTCCCCCTGGGCTACGACAGCAGCATCACCCCCTTCCAGAAGCTGCTCATCCTGCGCTGCTTCCGCGTGGACCGGGTCTACCGTGCTGTGACCGACTACGTGACGGTCACCATGGGGGAGAAGTAAGTGCGGTGCGGGTGCTGGCGAGGCCTCTGTGCGGGGCCCCCTCCCGCACTCTCGGGCGGCCCAGGTGGGCCAGCTGCTGGAGAAGCTCACAGCGCCATCTTTGGGCGTAACGATCGCCACACGACTGTGCTTTGCTAGCGAAACGCAGTGTGCGAAACGCACCGTTGTTAAAAAGGAAACAATCACCATGAGTGGGGTGCAGACACGGGGCCCTCACACGAGGCGGGCGGCACCGAGAGCTGGGGTGATGTCCCAGGTGCTAGACACGGGGACAGTGCGCTGGTCGGACAGGAGCCCCCTAACGCTGGGGAGCGGCTCTCCCCAGGTACGTGCAGCCCCCGATGATCAGCTTCGAGGCCATCTTCGAGCAGAGCACCCCGAACTCGCCCATCGTGTTCATCCTGAGCCCCGGCTCTGACCCTGCCAGCGACCTCATGAAGTTGGCCGAGCAAACTGGCTTTGGGGGAAACCGCCTCAAGTTCCTCGCCATGGGGCAAGGCCAGGAGAAGGTACCGGTGGTTGGAAGGAGCCGGTCCCGCCTCTGCTGGAGAGGAGTTATGTCCGGGCCGCTCGACATGAGCTCGAGCCGCTTCTGGCCTGTAAAGCCGAGAGCATGTGCTTGAACAGTGTCAGGGCTAGGGCTCAGGCTACGGTTAGAGTTAGGGACAGGGCTACAGTTAGAGTTAGGGCTCGGGCTACGGTTAGGATTAGGGTTAGGGCTACAGTTAGGATTAGGGCTAGGGCTACGGTTAGAGTTAGGGCCAGGGCTATGGTTAGAGTTAGGGACAGGGCTACGGTTAGAGTTAGGGACAGGGCTACGGTTAGAGTTAGGGCTAGGGCTACAGTTAGGATTAGGGCTAGGGCTATGGTTAGAGTTAGGGACAGGGCAATGGTTAGGATTAGGGTTAGGACTACGGTTTGAGTTAGGACCAGGACTACAGTTAGGATTAGGGTTAGGGCTCCGGTTAGAGTTAGGGCTAGGGCCATTGCTACGATTAGGGTTAGGGCTCCGGTTAGAGTTAGGGCTAGGGCTACGGTTAGAGTTAGGGCCAGGGCTATGGTTAGAGTTAGGGACAGGGCAATGGTTAGGATTAGGGTTAGGACTACGGTTAGGATTAGGGTTAGGGCTTTGGTTAGAATTCGGGTTAGGGCTACAGTTAGGATTAGGGTTAGGGCTACGGTTAGAGTTAGGGCCATTGCTATGGTTAGGATTAGGGTTAGGGCTACGGTTAGGGATAGGGCTCAGGCTACGGTTAGAGTTAGGGACAGGGCTATGGTTAGGATTTGGGTTAGGGCTTTGGTTAGGGTTAGGGCCAGGGCTACAGTTAGGATTAGGGTTAGGGCTACGGTTAAGGTTAGAGTTAGGGCCATTGCTACGATTAGGGTTAGGGCTACGGGTAGAATTAGGGCCAGGGCTACAGTTAGGATTAGGGTTAGGTCTACGGTTAGAGTTAGGGCTAGGGCTACGGTTAGAGTTAGGGTCATTGCTACAGTTAGGATTAGGGTTAGGGCATCGGTTAAGGTTAGAGTTAGGGCCATTGCTACGGTTAGGATTACGGTTAGGGCTATAGTTAGAGTTAGGGCCAGGGCTACAGTTAGAATTAGGGTTAGGGCTATGGTTAGAGTTAGGGCCATTGCTACGGTTAGGATTAGGGTTAGGGCTATGGTTAGAGTTAGGGCCAGGGCTACAGTTAGGATTGGCGTTAGGGCTACGGTTAAGGTTCGGTTTAGGGCCATTGCTACGATTAGGGTTAGGGCTATGGTTAGAGTTAGGGCTCAGGCTACATTTAGGATTAGGGTTAGAACTACGGTTAGAGTTAGGGCTAGGGCTACTGTTAGAGTTAGGCCAGGGCTACAGTTAGGATTAGGGTTAGGGCTATGTTTAGAGTTAGGGCTAAGCTACAGTTAGGATTAGGGTTAGGGCTATGGCCAGGGCCAGGATTAGGGTTTAGGTTAGTGCTAGAGCTATAGTTAGGGCCAGGGTGAGTGTGAGGGCGAGGGCAGTATGGCCTGGGCCCGGCGTGCTGCGGGCGGTGACCAGCGTGTGGTCAGTGCGGCTGCTCTTTTCAATGCCCTTTCACTGTCCCTCCTCCACCCCCGCAGCTCCCCTGCAGGTCAGAGCCTCTCCGCCCGTGGCAGGGCTGATACTTGGTCAGGAGCAGGGAGAGTGGGATCTCCTGGGCCAAGGGGCTCTGGGCGGGGACCTGCCCAGGGCACAGGGGCCGGGAGGAGCCCCACGAGATGGCGTTCCGCTTTTGTTGGTGCTGGGGGCTAGGACGGGCCCTGGGAGAGCCCAGGCTGGCGGGGCTCGGGCACCAGCCTTCCCTCCCCGCGGGCAGGTGGCCCTGCAGCTGCTGGAGACGGCGGTGGCTCGAGGGCAGTGGCTGATGCTGCAGAACTGCCACCTGCTGGTCAAATGGCTGAAGGACCTGGAGAAGTCCCTGGAGCGGATCACCAAGCCCCACCCCGACTTCCGCCTGTGGCTCACCACCGACCCCACCCAGGGCTTCCCCATCGGCATCCTGCAGAAGTCCTTGAAGGTCAGGCGGCGCAGACACCGCGGACCCACCGTGTGTGCATGTGCGCACGTGTGTGCGTGTGTGTGCATGTGTGTGTGTTATAAATAAACATCGGATGTGACTGGGACCTTCCACACACCCCTTCCCAATCCCCTCCCTCCCTCCCTCCCTCCCTCCCCAGAGAAGCACTGCCCTGGCTTGGGTGACAGTGACCGGTCACAGTGCAGCTCCCAGGCCTGCCTCTCCCACTTGCGCCCAAAGCCCGGGTCCGTCTGCACGGCTGCCCCTGGGACAGGCCTCCCGCCCGCGTCCTCGGGGCCGTGCAGAAGCTCCGCGTGGTTTATGCGCATTTATTTCTCCTCCAGAGTACGGTGTGCACAGGCTCTGCGTCTGTCTCTGGGGCAGCGAGAGGGAAACGTGGCTCCTCTCACTTTGCATCCGAGGCCCCGGTCAGGGGGCTGCAGGGCCTTCTCGGGGCGTCTGCTGAGCACGTGGCGGAGCCTCGGAGAAGAGCCTGCGGCTCCTCAGGGCTCTCGGCCCCTTGCACAGACGGCGCTGCGCAGGGAGAGGCCGCCGGCCACGCAGTGAGAGGGGAGCCAGGACGCCTCCACGTCACGCGCTCCATGCTGCGTGCAGGCCTGCGGGTCCGTCACCCTCCATCTCCTCTGCCAGGTCGTCACGGAGCCGCCCAACGGGCTGAAGCTCAACATGAGGGCCACCTACTTCAAGATCTCGAACGAGATGCTGGAGCGCTGCCCGCACCCCGCGTTCAAGCCGCTGGTGTACGTGCTGGCCTTCTTCCACGCCGTGGTGCAGGAGCGCAGGAAGTTCGGCAAGATCGGCTGGAACGTCTCCTACGACTTCAACGAGTCCGACTTCCAGGTGTGCGGCCCCCGCTTCCCCGGGACGTCCTCCCTCCTCCCCGTGTCCCCGGGAGCGTGCCGGCGAACCTCCCCCTCCCCCTCCCCCTCAGGTCTGCATGGAGATTCTGAACACGTACCTGACCAAAGCCTTCCAGCAGCGCGACACGCGGATCCCGTGGGGCAGCCTCAAGTACCTGATTGGAGAGGTCGGAGGCCTCGGGGACCCTCCTGGGCGGGAGCGGGGCTGTGGCCTGGCACCCTGACCTGTTGTGGAGCTGGACTCGCCTTGCTCCTCCTGCCCGGGCCCTGGGTCTCTGAACCCCGCTGCTCACACCCAGTGGTCTGTCCTCCGAGAGCCCTGGCCGCACGCGGCTCTGCTCCCTGCCCGAGGCTGCTGTCCCTGGGAGTGGGCAGTGCCCAGCTCGCCTCGGACATGCCGCGGCGCCGGCTCCGTCTGGGGGCAGGGCTGTGCAGGCTCGTGGGAGGGACAGCTGCGTCACCTTTCCAGGCGGAAGCGCTGCCTCTGTGGTTTGGTTTGTCTGTTTCTTTAATACAAAAGCGGCCGGTTCTCACTCCCGGGACCCCAGGTCATGTACGGAGGCCGGGCCATCGACAGCTTTGACCGCCGCATCCTGACCATCTACATGGACGAGTACCTGGGGGACTTCATCTTCGACACCTTCCAGCCCTTCCACTTCTTCCACAACAAGGAGGTGGACTACAAGATCCCCGCGGGCGCGGGCGACCCCAAGGAGCGCTTCGTGGGTGGGTTTCCCAGACGCAGTCTCTCCAGGTCTTTTCTCAGGGAGCCCACATCTCAGCGGTGTTGCCTCTCTTGGCGTGAGGGCTCTTCTGTCCCCTCACCCGGGGGTGGGGGGGACCTCCTTGGTGGGTGGGTGTGGGCCTCGGAGCTGACGGCGTTGGTTCTGATTTCCTGGCCTGAGTGACGGCAGATGTGGCGGATTCTGCCTGGAGGGACGGGGTGGCCCCGCGAAGGTCACAGCCGTTTCATAACAAACGGAGGTGGGGCTGGACGGGGCGGACGGGGTAGAATTGTGCTTGGAACCGTGCGCGGAGCAGCGGGCGTGAGTCTGCGTGTCCGAAAGGGAGGGTGCACGCGGCGACCTCGCTGTCTGTGCTGTAGAAGCCATCGAGGCCCTGCCGCTGGCCAACACGCCCGAGGTGTTCGGTCTCCACCCCAACGCCGAGATCGGGTATTACACGCAGGCCGCCCGGGACCTGTGGTCTCACCTGCTGGAGCTGCAGCCTCAGACAGGTAGTCCGCCCGGAGGGGTGCGTCCAGGGCCCGGGGTGAGGCAGGGCTCTGCCTCTGGTCCCTCGAGTTTCCGCCGTGCTGCCGCCTTGCCCAGCCCCTCGCCCCTCGCCTGGCGCCTTGCTCTCCCTCACAAGCGTCCTGCCCTTAGGGGAATCGAGCAGCGGCATCAGCCGAGAGGATTACATTGGCAACGTGGCCAAGGACATAGAGAACAAGATGCCCAAGGTCTTCGACTTGGACCTGGTCCGGAGGCACCTGGGCGCGAGCATCACCCCGACGTCGGTGGTGCTGCTGCAGGAGCTGGAGCGCTTCAACAAGCTGCTGGTCCGCATGTCCCGCTCCCTGGCTGGGCTGCAGAGGGT
>NW_005372020.1:992679-995454 GCF_000412655.1 Myotis brandtii | reverse complement strand
GCCGCTCCCCATCCCGCCGCAGGCCCTGGCCGGGGAAGTGGGCATGAGCAGCGAGCTGGACGACGTGGCCAGGTCACTGTTCATCGGGAACATCCCTCACATCTGGAGGAAGCTGGCCCCCGACACCCTGAAGTCCCTCGGGAACTGGATGCTCTACTTCCTGCGGCGCTTCAGCCAGTACACGTCCTGGGTGAGGGGGCGCTGGTGCCCTGCGGACCCCGCCCCACCCCGCCCCTGTGCTGACCCTGCAGGCGGCTGACGGTGCTCTGCCCGCACATCTGTGTCTCTTCCTTTTCCTGTTTGAAGACCTTGAAGGCGCTGGCACAGCTCGGCCCACTCGCTGGAGAGTCTGTCTCGGCACCTGTCCGTCTGAGTCCCTCTAGACCCGTCTCACTCCTCTGGGGGTGCCCACTGTCCGGGCACCCAGGGCCTCCCCGTGCTGGGCATCCAGGTGGTCACCGGGGGTCTCCCTGTGCCGGCACAGGCGACAGCCTGGCCCGTGTCCTGGTGCTCACTCAAGCCTGCTCCCCGCGCATGCCTACGAGGCCCGAGTGCGTGCACTTGAAACCCTGACGCTTGCCCGGAGGAGGGGAGGTTGGGTGCAGGCGGCCAAGAGCGCTCTCCGCGGTGCTGTGTGTGAATGTTTGCACGTCTTGTCCCGTCGGTAAACGGTGACGTGATTGTCCGGATGTGCGTGTCTTTGGTTAGGGGGAGGCCAGGTATATCTCAGTTTGTGGTACTTCTTCTGTGAAATTGCCTTTTTAAAAAATATTTTTTTATTGACTTCAGAGAGGAAGGGAGAGGGAGAGAGAGAAACATCAATGAGAGAGAATCATGGATCGGCTGCCTCCTGCACAAGCCCCACTAGGGATCGAGCCTGCAAACCGGGCATGTGCCCTGACCAGGAATCGAACCCGGGACCCTTCAGTTCACAGGCTCTATCCACTGAGCCAAACCAGCCAGGACTGTGAATTGTCTTATGTATTTTGGTTTCACTTTTATCCAATTCTCCATCTTTGGAAGTCGATTTGTAAGAGTTCTTAGCACGTCAAGGGAACGGGCCTTCGCCTGCCAGGTGTCCTCAGGCTTTGGCTCGTGGTGTTTCTTCCCAGAGGACAGCTCTGCATTTCTGTGGCGTCAGATAGGTCGGTCTTGTCCTTATGGCTCCAGGTTTGTGTCCTTTACTCCGAGGCATGACACATTCCCTGGAGAAGACCTGCATTTCTGTGGTCTTATTGTTTTACTAGAGGCCCAATGCACGGAATTTGTGCAAGGGGCTCAGCCCGGCTGCCTGGGCCGACCCTCGCAGCCCCGGCTTCATCCAGAAGGTCGTCTGGACGGTCGTCCGGATGGTCATTCTGCTGTTAGGTCTAATTAGCATATTAGTTCTTTATTATATAGGATTTCTGAATCTCTGCTTCCTCTGCATTCGGCGGTGCAGCTTGCTTTTCCCGAACGGGCTGCCAGGGTCCTATCACCATCTTCCGGCCCCAATGGGAACGGTGTCTTTACCGTGAGCGCAGGGTCCGTCCGCTTTGACCAACATCTGACGCAGCTGCCCCTCTGCTCTGCAGGTCGTGGAAAGCGAGCCCAACGTGATGTGGCTCTCGGGGCTGCACGTCCCGGAATCCTACCTCACGGCCCTGGTGCAGGCCACCTGCCGGCGGAACGGCTGGCCCCTGGACCGCTCCACCCTGTTCACGCAGGTGACCAAGTTCCAGGACGCAGACGAAGTGACTGAGCGGGCAGGACAAGGTGCAGCAGCCCTATGGACCACAGCCTCTGTGGGGTCCCTGCCCGGCGCCGCCCCCGGTTCTGAGGGAGGAGCAGCGGGCCAGGCCGTGGGGGGACACACCCGGGGCACATCGCTTCTCCGCCAGGGTCTCTGTCGAGTCCTGGGTGATGTCGGGGAGACCTGGACGCGCTCACCTTTCCTTCTGTGCGGCGTGGACTCCCCAGTCAGGGTCAGGCCTTTCAGAGGACGGGGCACCCAGTGGCCTCCCCACAAACCCCGAGGGCCGGGCCCGGGAGCCAGAGCCGATGGGCTAGACGGGACCGTCCCATTCGGTTGGGCGTCGCCTGCCTCCGACAGGGGTCCGGCCTGCGGTGCAGCTGACACCGCTGTCTCCCTCCGGGCCCTGTGTCTGCGTCAGGGGCGTTTCCCTCAGCTCCGAGGGGACTCGTGGTGAAGGCTCGGGCACGCTCCCAGTTTGTGCGACGCTCACGCCTGTGCCTCCGCGTAACGGTCCCTTCCTGGCTCCCTAGGGTGCTTTGTGTCAGGACTGTACCTGGAAGGCGCGGACTGGGACCTGGAGAGAGGCTGTCTGGTCAAGAGCAAGCCCAAGGTGCTGGTGGTGGACCTGCCCATCCTGAAGATCATCCCCATCGAGGCCCACCGCCTCAAACTGCAGGTGGGTGGCCGCCCGCACTCCACCCCCACCCCACCCCCGGCTGCAGGCACAGGCCAGGCAGCCCACCCTTTCCGGGGAGGGAAGCCCGTGAGGCATGATGCCCGCGTGGAGCCACTGCCCCGGAGAATGCACGTGAGCACGCGTGCACGCAGACTTGGGTGGGGCAGGCGGCTCAGGAGGGACTGTGGGCTCCCGGAGAGTCTGCGGCAGTGCTGGGTCAGTCCAGCTTTGCCGGCCCAGGTCTCCTCCCAACACGCGTGTCCACGTTAAGCTAGGGCTAAGCTAGGGCAGGACCGCCCTCAAAGCCCGGCCACGTGCTGGCTTAGATGCTCGCAGGAGGGCCCACTGCAGAGCCCAGAGGCCG
>NW_005372020.1:990731-992590 GCF_000412655.1 Myotis brandtii | reverse complement strand
TTGCAGAACACCTTCCGGACGCCCGTCTACACCACCTCCACCAGGAGGAACGCCATGGGCGTGGGCCTGGTCTTCGAGGCCGACCTCTTCACCACCAGGCACATCTCGCACTGGGTGCTGCAGGGCGTGTGCCTCACCCTGAACTCCGACTGACCCTGGGGGAGGGGCTCTCAGTCCACTCTCGTTTGGGGGCTTCTCGAGAGGCAGCAATGGGGGTTTCCTTTCACTTGAAATCAGCCATTTTCCTCTCTTCCCATAAAATTCAGCTGCACGGCTTTGTTTTTGAAGCTTTTTTAAGGAGTTAAGTAAATTCTAAAGGACAGCGTGTGAAGATGTTGAGGGTTTCTTTTCCTTCTCAGAGGAAACACTTGATTAAGCCAAAGGGCCTGGCGTGTCCCTGGCACAGGGAGGACCCTCATGTGCTTCTCCGGAGACGCCCCCCGGGGGCAGACGGCCAGGCTGCGGCCCGTCAGGCAGAGCCCTTCCCCTGGGCCAGGGCCCCGCAGCCGCTCCTCCCCTCCCAGAGCCCTCCGTCTCCCGCGTGTGCAATGCTGTGAGCTTGGTGTTTCATTCCTGCGTGAGCCCCCACCACCCTCCTGGGTCTGTGGGTTGGGTGCACAATGGCCACCTCCAGGATGGCACTGTGGGGCCAGCCTGGGGCCCGGCCGGCCGGCCAAGGTGAGGAGGCCTCACTGTGAGGGGGGGCAGGCGAGCACTTGGTGCACCAGGGCGGCCAGCCTCAGCCTCGTCGCTTTTGCCAGACCCTTCCTTCCGCGGGGTAGCTCTGGGCAGCGGGAGACAACAGGGACTCCTCTTTTCAGAAGTGAACCCCCAGCACCCCCCACGGGCTGTGTCCCTGGGTGAGGCCGCTGTCTGGGCGAGAACACAGCAGTTACAGGAGGCCCCGCCGTCTCCCTCCCAGCCGCCTCCTTCCCTCGCTGCTTCAATAAAAGACACAAAACAGAGAGGAGGCAGGTTTAGAAAATAAAGTTTGTTGGGATCTTGAACATTTCGGCTAAAACTTAACAAAAAATATGAACACACATTCAGGTTGCGGTGATATGAGAAGCAACGTCATCTTATTTAGTTCCCGTGACATACACATACACCTGCCGCCAGGGCCGCCGGGAAAGGCCTGTCAGAGGTGAGGGGTCTCCATGGGAGTGGCTATCTGACCACGTTGACACTGAGCAGCATGCAGCCTGCGGGCCGCTGTCCACGCGCCGGGACACGGGTGTGCGGGAAGCAGGCCATGCGGCACAGGCGTGGGGCACAGCTGCTACAGGAGCTGCAGCGGGACACGAGCACGTGGGTGAGAGACGGGGTGGGAGGGGAACGGTGGCGGGTCTGAGGAGTGTGGCATGCATGGAAACTAAACAAAATGGCGTGATGGGAGTTCCGCAGCGGTGATCACAGTGTGGACAGCGGCGGGCGTGGCAGCCTCACACAGTTCGGTCCGTCCCCGAGTTCTTCCTGACGCCCGTGCCCCCGCGCACCTGGTCCACCGCCAGTGTCTCCACCTCTGGCTGCGCCTGCGGCGGGACCGCGTGGGGGATGCGGGGGGCCACACCCACGTGGACCTTGTGCTTCTCGCCGGAGCTGCGGTCGGAAGCGATGGGGGGGATGACCAGGGGCCTCTCCTTGATGAGGTGGACCTCGGCCGACTCCCTGGCCAGCAGGAACGGGGTGGGGTCGGGCATGGCATCCACCGGTTCCCGCAAAAGGAGTTTCCGGCTCTCGGCCCCAAATCTGTAGACCTCGTCGAATTCGGGGTGCAGGGGGGCGGAGAGGCTCTTTTTCATGCGGCGGCGGGGCGTCTCGGGCTGCTTGTCCCTGGGGGGCCCAGGCCTGTAGCCGGC
>NW_005372020.1:990166-990425 GCF_000412655.1 Myotis brandtii | reverse complement strand
CGCTGGGTGGCGTGCAGCTGCGCGGTCAGGTAGGCGATGGTGCCCGCGCGCTGCTCCAGCTCCCCCGACAGCATGTTCAGCTTGTGGCTCTTGAGCTTGAGCTCCTCCAGGTACCGCTTCTCCCGCTCCCGCACGGTGGTCTCCAGCACCGCGATGGCCGCGTTCCTCTGCTCCAGCTCGCGCAGCAGCTCCTCGTGCTCCTGCTCCTTCGCCCTCAGCTGCGCCTCCAGGTCCTCGCAGCGTCTCTGCAGGTCGCTGC
>NW_005372020.1:988777-989989 GCF_000412655.1 Myotis brandtii | reverse complement strand
GCAGGCACAGGCACAGGCACGGCCGGGGAGAGCCCGCCACGGGGACGGCTGCGGACCCCCACAGGGCCGGGGCCCGTGCCCGAGGTCCTGCCAGCTCTTGGCCTGTTTGTTGTATAAAAGAAGCCTCCAAGTTTACCAGCTGCTGAGGCCGTACGGGCAGTCTCAGAGCGTTGGCTCCTGAAAGGCGCACACGGGAGACGGAAATACAAACCCAGGCTCAGGGCCTGGCGAGCGCCGAGCCTCGTGGACGAGACCCGTGACTCCGACAAGGAGTGGGCGCACTGGACTGTATCCGCCGTACAAACAGGCTGCTTAGAAAGGGCTTCTGGACTCTGCTAAGTGCCCACCCCGTGCTGGGAGCAGGCCCCCTCTCCTGCCCTGGCGGCCACCCGGCTGATGATCTCCGGGGGACCCCGAGGATTCTGGAGTCTAAGGAAGGACCTCCGCCACCTTTGGGGCTACCTAGTGCTCAGTCCCCCTCCCTGGGCCCTGGGCTGCCCTACACCGCATCCTCCTCCTGGTTTAAGTCACGTCCCTTATAGAAGGGACTGTATTCACTATAAAAATCAGGAAGTCCGGAGAGGTGTGAAGAGGCCCCCCAAACATGAGCGTCATTCCTCCCGCCGCTGCCCTGGGAACAGCGGGGTCCCTGCCCAGCGCTCTGGCCACATGCAAGCCTTCCCCGCGGGAGCCGGGCGCCATCGCCCCTCCGGAGGCAGTTCTTACCTGTCTGTTCCGAGCTTTTGAGTGTCAGCTCGTATGTTAAATCTGAAAAGGAAGCCACAGGCATTGGTTCTGTGTGGTCACAGCGCACTGCCCTGCCCTGCCCAGGCCTGCTCAGCCCAGAAACCGAGCCACCAGCCGGGAGTCCCCGCTCCCCCCACTCCCCCGGGCAGGTCGGGGTTAGGGGCAAGCGTGACAGCGGCGGAAGCTACCAGTGGCCACCGCCCTTCTCAGGGTCCAGAGGGAACCCCCTCTCCCCTAAAACACATCCCACCCCCCACATTCTGCCAGCAGCTGGCTCTGCTACGTGGCGCTTTGGTCATCGGTCCCCAACTGCATTGCCAGTCCTGACCACTGCACTTGGACCCATGGGTTCGCGGTGCGCCCGGGACTGGCTGCCCCGCTCTCCTCTGGCACAAATCCGTGGTCTCCCGGTGACGGGTCACCCCATCAGAGAGGGACCCCTCACTGCCTGGCGACCAGCCCGCC
>NW_005372020.1:988350-988724 GCF_000412655.1 Myotis brandtii | reverse complement strand
GGCTGCAGCCGCCGGATCTCGGCGTGCAGGCCCTTGAGCGTGCCCGCGTGCTCCCGCTGCAGGAACAGCAGGTTCTTCTGCGCGCTCTGCAGCTGGTTCTCCAGGTTTGTGGCCGCCATGCTGACACGCGGTGACCTGCGGGGAACAGAGCGGGGTCTCAGGCAGCGGCTCCGACTCCAAACCCCAGCCTCTCCGCAGGCCACCTGGCTCCCACAGACGTGACCAGAGGCCTCCCAAGAGCCCTGCTCAGGTGACACCCACGGCCTCCCCAGGAACACGGCGCCAGGGACACGGCGAGCACACGAAATGGTGTCCAGCCCTGGCCGAAGCGAGGACTCGAGGGAAGCCCCCGATTTCTCCTGGGAACGTCCCGA
>NW_005372020.1:980267-988248 GCF_000412655.1 Myotis brandtii | reverse complement strand
CGGGACTCGGCCTTGACTGTAACTGGAGAAAGGCTCTGGCAGAGCTGCCGGGCAACCCAGGATGCCCTGCCCGCCCTCGCTGTGCCGGGACGGAACACGGACCAGCCTCTGAGAGCGATCCAGTGGGTGCAGAGCCGTGGGCTGCGTTCCCCAGCGGCTGCGTCAGAGCCCAGGCAGAGGAAGCCCTCCTCAGGGCTCCCCGCGGGCGGCACAGGAGGCCAGGGCTGGCCTGTGGCTGGGGGGTGGCACCAGGGCCCACGGGCCTTCAGTGCCCAAGGGCCTTTGTCCCCCAGGCTGCCCCATCTCCTCGCAGGCGCCCTGCGCACAGCACACAGGATGCACGGGAACGGCACATTCACCTGCAGACGGAGCTCTGGTGCGGCGGCCCTGGCGCTCCTGGGGTTGGGTCCCGAGTTCCCAGGGGCCCTGCCTGCCTCGGGCCTCCTCCTGGCCCGTGTGCTCCATCAACCCTCCGTCCCCTCCTCCTCGGCCCCTGCCACACCCTCCCCATGTGGCATCTGCACCCCTTGGTCCCTCTGTCTGAATGCTCTTGGCAAGCCGGCCACCAGCCCCAGCCCCAGCCCCGGCCCCGTGGAGTGCCCTTCTCCCTGCCCGAGCCTCACTCAGCAGGCTTCCTCGTGGGCTGCTCCCGAGAGCTATGCCCATCAGTCAGAAGCCGCAGCGGCCCCATCGGGGCAGGAGCTCACCCGGCTTTGGGACGGCCGGAGCGACAGTTCGGAGAACCTCTGGGCCACGTTTCTAGACGGAAGGGAACGGAGTGGCTTTGCTGGGAAGGGCCTTTGCCCCTGAAGACGGGAAATGTCTGTTCCGATCCAACGCAGCTGCTCCGTTAGCTCCCCAGAGCCGTGGGAGAAGGGCAGTAACTTCAGCATCGGAGGAAACCGCGCAGTGGCCGCGAATGAGCTCTAAGCAGCTATTTTAGATCCTGGTCATGAATAAGACATGACCATTCATATTAGGGGCTCCTGTGTGTGAATGCTCCGCATGGCAAGAGCCTGCAGACCTTGGCGCCCCTGCGAGGTCCGGCCCAGCAGGACCCGCCGGCTCTCAGCATCCTGCACACAGACCCCGTGACTTCCCATGGGAACCCCGTGCCTGCCGACGGCTGAAACACTGCCATCGGGAAAGGGAAGTCTGGCCGGGGCAGGGCGGGGGGTGTGGGATGGGGTGTAAGAAGAGGCGATTCCTATCAGGGAGACAGTTTCCAAGCAAAAATGCCGGGCATGGAGGACGCCTTCGCACCAGCTATGCAACACCTCTACGTCAGGGTGGGTGAGAAACGGAGGCGCAAAGGTGATTTCTCAACACAGTGGGTGACGGAGCAGGAGGGAGGCGCTTGGGGTGCTGGGCTGTGCTTGGGCTAAACCCTAAGTCATGCTCTGCAGCTCACAGGACGGCTTCGAGTGCTCAGGGCGGTCCCTATGGCGTCTGGTGGTAGTAAGTGCGTGGTAAGCGTTAGCCAGGTTACTCTTATGTGACGAGTGGTCACCAGTTCCATAAACACCCCCTGGGCAGACTCCAGGGCATCCCCGAGCGCCTCTGAGTGGACATGAACGAGCAGTCATTCCCGTCACTCTCCGGAGGGAAACCTCACAGCAAAGGGAAGGGTCCTCTGCCGGCCCTGCTCTCCTCGTCCACTGGGAGGAGCCGCGCAGGGCAGAGCCCGAAGGGACGGCGAAACCTGCTAAGATTCTTACCCTGAAACAACCCACAGGACTTGAGAGGGAGCTCACCGCGGTCCCAGGCTAACGAGGCCATAACGCCAAGTCCAGGTGCCCGCTCTCAGGAGGGGGCAGTTACTATCCTGAGTTCACAGCATCGGGTTGGAGCAGTGGTGTAAAGGGTAGGGACCGGTGGCTTCTCCGCACACCATCTGAGAAATTCACCTACGTCATCGAGGGTCCTCGGTGGCCGTGGCACCGGGAAGAAGGGCGTTGCTTCAGGAAAGCTGACGCGTTCAGCAGTCCCCACAGGGCGTTTTGGTGAAAACCGCGCACCACCACGAGGCGGGAGGGCACATGTTTGTGTACATTTAAGTAGATTTTTAAAATCTAGAAGGGTCTACAACAAAGCGTTAAAAGGTTGCTCTCGAGGTGAATTGCGGGTGATTTTTACTTTTTAAGAATTCTATTTTGGTGTGACCTAACGCTTCTGCAATGTGGGACCTGTATTACTTTATAGTCAGGAAAGAATCATAAAGTGATTTCTCTCAGAACAGATCAGCACTAACTCCCCACTAGCAAGCGGCCTCATCGGTTTGAATGACAGGTCCCAGGGCAGCCTTGGAGGGCTGGATTGTGACTAGCTTAGCCAGGAGTGAACAGGAAGGCAGCTGTTACAGAAGCCACCAGGTAGCATCCCCAAGATACGCAGGAAATGACCATGATGCAGTGGGGAACCCGCCCGCACGCATTACACGTCCCGTGATTCTCTGACGTTGCCCATCGTGAAAACAAGGCCCAGCACAGCTCTCTGGAGCCCACAGCAGTTTCCTTCTGGAAGCGCGCCCGCGGCGCTGGGCCTGGCAATTAGACGGAAATGCGAGACGCGGCCGGCCGGGAAGCGCAGCCCCTGGAGGCCTGCGTGGTGGGCTCACTGACGCGCGCTGCGGTCCATCAGCTCAGCCTCTCAGAGCTTCCACTTGGCTTCTGCTTAAAAGCCACGGGAGTGTCTGTGCGCTGGGCAGGGGCTGAGCCTCCAGGTGACTGTGTCCAGGGAGGAGGAGGTCTGTTCCAGTCATCTAAGCGTCGCTCAGGGGCTGTGCGGGCCCAGGGGGCAGAGGCAGGAGCCCCCTGGTCTGAGGCACATGGTACATCTGGGGATGCCCTGGGCCACCTGGAAAACCGGGTGACATAACAGACTGCGCCCACACCCCATGGCAGACCCCCGGCCCGAGGCAAGAGTGCCAGCACCCCATCTCCCCACCAGTAGAGTCAGCGCCGCACGTGCTGGTTCAGAAAGGCTCAGAGGCCCCTGCTAGACAAGGAGGCCAAGTGGCCGGTGGGCGCGGGCTCTGCTCGGCTCTTCCCCTTCCCTGTCCCCCTCCTGCCCCAGTAGCCTCATTTCACGAGCTAGAGCTGGAGGCGTTTCAACTAGACAGCGACGCCACTTGTGAGCTTCTCACAGCTGGTGGTTCAGGAAGTCGCTCTGCGCCGTCACCTCACAGCTCTGCGTGCGCACGGCGCCCCGGGGGCACTTCCCTCTGAAGGGGAGGCAGGTCCTGCCCGAGCGGGGCCTCCGTGGGCACCTGACGGGATCGCTGCAGGCGCCATGTCTCCTGGTTGAGAACTAAGACAGCGACCCACACGCCTGCCTCGTCACACTGACGACACACAGACGCGCCGTCGGTCTCAGCCCCGATGATCGCCATCTGCGCTGTATTCCCGAGGCCGAGGAAACATGTCCGGTGCTGTACAGATCTCTCTCTCTATGGCTTGCCACACGGATGAGCCATTTCAACTGCTTTTCTCCAGGTCGCGGGCCTTGTAGTCGCGGTTTCCGGGGAGAAACGCATTCTCAGCGGAAGCGCTGTTTGCTGTGGGTCAGCCACCCTCCCCTCTATCACTCAGGAAACCGAACACGGCGGGTTGTGTCACGCACCCACAGGACACGTTCACATGACCCTCCGTGGGGTCGGAGATGAGGGGCATCACAGAGAAAAGGGTTCCTCCCTGTGACGGATGTGGAGGCGCTCTGCCCGGCCCCCCGGCCCGGTGGGCAGCACCGCAACTCAGCAAGGCAGGCGGCAGGGAGAAGTTGCCGCCTCCCACAGGCCGGCGACAAAGGGGCCCACTCTCGTTCCTTCAGGAGTTAAACGGGGACAGGAGAGATCTCTGAAATGACTGCCCACCAGCAGCCCACCCAGACCCACTCCACGGCCACTTAACTTGGTAACTGCATACCGAGGGGCACCTCACGCTGTTTCCATTGGGCCTTTATTTCTACGGGACAGCAGCTTGCGGACCAACACTTTTTAAAGATAAGCCCATTCTGTGAAGAGGCATTTACCTAGATGGTCATTTCCTAGAACTGCTCGGACGGCGTCAGCATGTCCACCTACGGCTGGGGGCCCCTCGGACCTGCCATCAGCGGCCGACAGTCCCGGCAGGGATGAGTCACCTGCTTCCGTGTCCTCTCCGTGACTTCCTGTGCCGTGAGGGGTGAGTCAGGCACGTTTTCCAGGTGACATTTCAGCCCGACTCCCCTGAGGTTCTCTCCACTCACTGGTTCTTTGTGATGTCAGGGAGGGAGAGAACTCCCAGATCCCCCCATTCTCGTTCTTCAGTGAATCGCACACGAAGTACCAGGGGAGGAGAACAACTCCCCACAAAACCCGGGTAAGAAGGCCTGCTGTTCAGAATGATCGAGGCAGCTGAGGTCCGGACGAAGACGGGAGGGACGCATGGTGCGAAGGTGCTGTGTGTGGGGGTTTTAAAAATGTTTCTATTGATTTGAGAGAGGAAGATAGAAACATCCATCAGCTGCCTCCTACACGCCCCCTACTGGGGATCGAGCTGGCAACCCGGGCACGTGCCCTGACCGGGGATCGAGCCACTGACCTTTGGTTCATGGTCGATGCTCAACCACTGAGCACACGGCTGGGCTGGGGGTGCCGTTTTAGAGTTTGCCGTGGCAACCAGACTTGGGCCGTCGTCTCAGGTACATGAGCCGTTAGACATGAGCTCAGCACAAAGAACCGAAAACAACTCGACAAGGACAACGCACCGCAGACGCTATCCGCCGGCTGCGGGAGGAGAGCAGGAGAAACGGGGCAGAGGGAACGGGAGCTGTACTTTACACGCGGGGTTTTCCAAAGAGCGGGATGCAACCCCGCCTTTTCCTTACGCCTCTGCCTGCGCGGTCGCCGCTCTGCATGGGCACTGCTGTCTCGTATGTGGTCTCAGCCTCCCGCAACGGGATGACTGATAATCCTCCGTCCGCGACACACTCTTCCAGGGCCACTTTTATTGAGATGCTTCTAATACGCCCCCGATGAACCCGTTGCTGGGAGCGTAGGCATCCGGTTCAGAGGGCCCGGCTTCTCCACGTGAAGTCCAAATCCTTCTGGTTGGTCGAACTCTGGTGAGGGCTCTTGGTCAGTGGGGAGCGGGGGACTCGTTTTTCCTCCCGGTTGTCATAATGGGCAGGAGGGTCGTGGGGTCTTCTTGCTGGCCGTGGAGTGTGCAGAGGCTGATGTGTGTTCCCCATGATGCTGTTCGGCTAGCTCTGGGGGTCACGGCTTGGTTTTACCTTCAGCTGCCAGCACAGACGTCCTGCAAAGGGCCTAGTGCACTTCCTGTGGGCGGGCGGGCCTGGGCGCTGCTCTGCAGCCTGGGTCAGGTTTCAGGGATGAAACACACAGAAGCTAAAATGCAGAGCGAGCACAAGAGCCAGCCCTTAATCGGCGTCTTTCAAAAAATAACTTCAGCTGAGAAAAACAATCTATTCACCTCCGCGACCTGCTGACTCTCAAAAGGACTGACATCATCCTGTTCTTAAGAAGAGCTTTTAAAAGACTCCCATGTGCTTCCATAGCAAAGGGTAATTTTCCTTCTGATTAGACGTTTATTATAGAAAACAAAAGCCGCAGGAAGAAATACAAATCACGCGTAGTTAAAAAGCCTTTTTAAGCAAAACACTGCTGCGGGAGACTGTGACCAACAAGGCCCCATACAAATGCAAAGTGGGCTTAGGATCCTCTCGCCCCAGGCTGGCCTCTGCCCAGGGTGCGGGTGGGTGCCTGGGTGGGTGCCTGAGGGGCGCTGTGCCCACGACTGTGGAAGCCGGCAGGGTGGGAAATGAAAAGAACCACAATGCCCTCCAATCTGGCCCCGTGGGACTCCCAGGCGCCCGGAGGCCTCTCCCAGTGCGTCGGGGTGATGCCTCCCGCAGCCATTCCTGCCCAGTGGGGAGGGCTGATCTGCAGCCTCCGCAGGGGAGAGCAGCCCTTCCTCCTGGGGCTGGAGGCGCTCATCGGAGGCGGCTTTTGCTTTTATGCCAAAGTGAAGTCTGTCTTCCCGTAAGGCCGCAATGTTCCCTCCTCTGTCCTCAGAAATTGCTCTAACTCCACGCAATCTCTTTGCTCACCCGGACCCTGAACACCTGGAGGCGGCTGGGACACATCCACTCCCCCGCTCAAACCTTCCGGCCGGTTTAGGCCGGTTTAACGTGGAAGCTGGAGATGTGAGGATTGGTGTCTACCTGACTGTCTGGACGCTCTGGCACCGAGGGGCTGGCTGCCCTTGGGAGCTACTCCAGTTGGCAGACGTTAATCGTATCTCAGCAATCGTGGGCGTCCCCTAGGCATTGGGGACTTCTCTCGGCTGACCTTGTTCCAGAAAGGAGGAAAAAGGCCCGTGGCCTTTCTGGCCAGAAATGTGAGAAACTGCTTTATAACGGAAAACAACCCCTTCTTCACGCACGGACACTGTTGGCGGCATCGGTGCCGCTGCAGATACACTCCAGCAAGTCAGTACTGATGGAGGCAGAGTGACTTTTAACCAACACGTAACGGGCGGAGGAGTTAAGGACCCAAATGGATGACCTTCTGTCCTAAGTAAAAGAATTATTTTTTCTCAAAAAAAAAGGAATTAACAGCCGAAACCAGTTTGGCTCAGTGGATAGAGCGTCGGCCTGCGGACTGAAGGGTCCCGGGTTTGATTCCGGTCAAGGGCATGTGCCTGGGTTTCGGGCGCATCCCCAGTGGGAGATGTGCAGGAGGCGGCTGATTGCTGTTTCTCTCTCATCGATGTTTCTGGCTCTCTATCTCTCTCCCTTCCTCTCTGTAAAAAATCAATAAAATATATTTTTAAAAAAAGGAATTAACAATAAAAAATACCTCATTTCTAAGAAATTTATTGGTTAGATTGATGTATTTAACATGTGCTATAGTAAAAATCTGACCACTGTTCTGCACTGTAGGTTTTAAATAGAACTAAACTAAATTTGCTGGGTAATTATAACATGGTGCACAGGAGTAATAAACGCGACTGTATGTTAAGGCTTTTCAGTAGTGTGGATGTATATGCAAACACATATACACATATGTACCCATCACAAGTCTTAAAACCTTCTATCAAAAAAATTTCACATAAGCCCTAGCTGGTTTGGCTCAATGGACAGAGTGTCAGCCTGTGGACTGAAGGGTCCCAGGTTCGATTCCGGTCAAGGGCATGTACCTTGGTTGCGGGCACATCCCCAGTAGGGGGTGTGCAGGAGGCAGCTGATCAATGTTTCTCTCTCATCGATGTCTCTAACTCTCTATCCCTCTCCCTTCCTCTCTGAAATCAATATATATTTTTAAAAAATTTCACATAGCCCTAACCGGTTTGGATCAGTGGATAGAGCGCCGGCCTGCGGACTGAAGAATCCCAGGTTCGATTCCGGTCAAGGGCATGTACCTTGGTTGCGGGCACATCCCCAGTAGGGGGTGTGCAGGAGGCAGCTGATCGATGTTTCTCTCTCATCGATGTCTCTAACTCTCTATCCCTCTCCCTTCCTCTCTGTAAAAAATCAATATTTTAAAAAAAATTTTCACATAAGATGAACATTTAGCCAAGAGATAGAAATTCAAACACATCTTTGGAGGTAAAAGCAAACATCACTTTAAATGTAAACATCTTTTCCCTTACAATTCAATGGCAACAATGCAGGCGAATTCTAGACTGTGCAAAAAAAAAAAAAAATCATTTACTACTACAGCAGCAGTGCTCAAGTGAAATTTGAACTTAAAAGTCTTAGAAACCCGACGATTCCGGCTTCCCCACTGTCTCCCAGGTCGGTTTCTGGGATCCCCCCCCACCACCACCACCATGAAGGGTGACCGCCTGGCAGCTTGTGATGTTGCTGTGACACCTGGAACAGGCCACCCGCTCACCACCAACGCTGGGAACCAAACAGGCCCGGGGAGCAGCGCAAGGGCCGCCCCGGAGCTCGGCGGCCGCGCCTGCGTCCCGTTTCG
>NW_005372020.1:964665-978403 GCF_000412655.1 Myotis brandtii | reverse complement strand
TCCCTGCTTCTGATAAACTCAGTATGTCCCCCTCCTGGACCCCCCCCCCCCAGATCCGGGCTCATCTGCCCGCATCTCTGCCGCCAGGTCACCTCTCGTCCCCCCAAAACTCGGCCCCTTTGGGGAGCCCTCCCTGCGGGGCTCAGCTGCCCGCTCCTCTGGCCGAGCGCTTGCTTAGTGGTTGTCTTACCGCAACAAAGGAGCCAGAAACAAGAAAGAAAGAAAAAAAGAAACCCCCAGCTATTGCTTTTTCTGTTGTCGTTGAAGGAACGTTTTGTGCGGTTGAGACCATGTATTGTCTTCACAGGACCGACCTGGTTTTGTTTCCATGTTTTGTCTCCTCCTCTAGACGGGGACCCCACTTCCTGTCTTAGTTGCATAGCAGGAAAGTGACCTTGTTCCCCCCGAACCCCGCCCCCCCCCCAGGTTAAACTGTTTTAAATTAATTGTAAACGAGTCAAATCGTACATTTTTCTTGGTAGAAATGCAGACATCACCCAGATGGCTCAAGTCTTTGCTGACCAGCCCGTCTGCAGAGTTAACTGCCGTGTGTCCTTGTAGATCGATTAGAGCCTTGCACGGCCTTTGTTTTCGCATCGGCCAGGGCACCGCCGTCCACTGCAGCCGGAGAACTGCTGCCTCGCGTCCCCTGGTTCCTCCCCTAGTCCGGGTGGACCGCGGCTTATTCCGCCATTTCCTGGACTGGTGGCAATTTAAGCTCCAACTTTATATCTGAAGCAGCCTTTCGGGTGGTGGCTGGTGGGGAAGTGCAGTGTCAGTGAAGGTGCACGAAGGACACCAGTTACAGAGAGTTCGGGAAGCTCTCGGTTACCAGCCCCGCAGCCCCTCCCCCTGCCCCAGCCCCAGCCCTTTAGGACCCCCCTGCTCTCAAGTCCCGTGACCTTGGGCAGGACTCCATCCTCCCAACCTCAGTGTTCTGTCCTGTACCTGGTGGTAATACCTGCTCTGTTTACGCCACGGGGTTCAATGACATGAAGTATGTGAAAGTGCTTTGTAGAGTGTAACGTGCTATATAAATGTTGGTTTTATTAGCTTTTACGACCCAAAGGAATTTTTTATTTGCAATATAATTTATATTTTCTCTTTTGACCAGATGTGTGTATTACAGAATACCAGAGATCGCCAAGTTTGCCTTTTAATTCGTGATTTTGTTATCATTAATTTTTATCAAGTGCTGTTAATACTTAGACTTCTTAAAGGATATTTTACAAAGCACATGTTTTCTAGTGCTTTACATGCCATAAAAAATAAGGCGTATAAGTTCGTTGACTCCAAGTGAAGTATCAGCAAACTGAACACGGCATCAAACAAAACTCATAATCGTGTAACAAAACCTCTTTCCGAGTGAGAAACGCGTGCACGCTGTCCTGCGGCGGCCGCAGCGGTTGTGTTTGCTTTCACGTCCACCGGGTAAAATTGACTCTTCCTGAGTTTGTAGGCAGCATCAGAAAGAGTTCAGCATGTAAATACTGACTGAATGGTGGGATGGATGTCGTTTTAAGATGTGAGAGATGCAGTTAAGGGTCTTGTAAGTATTTTTCTTTCATTCAGATATGCTCGAGGGCTTGTAGTGTGGCCAGAAAAATCAGCGAGTCCTGGTCCTGGTGGGAGCTTATAATCTGCGGTGGAGGGGATGGAAATGAAAGGCAGGCCCCCAGGCTGCTCTGTGATCCGCAACTGGCATCTGCCCTAGGAGGGGACGAGAGGACCGAGTTTTAGATTGTGGAGAGAGGGCCCCGGAAAGATCCATCCTTCCTCCCTCCCTTCCTCCCCCCACCTCTCTCTCTCTTCAGCTGAGATCTGAGGGCGAGTAGGCGTCCGTGTAGAGTGATGTCCGTATAGTGAGTATAGTGACGTGGGGCATAATCTCCGGGCAGGGGAACGGCATGTGGGAAGCCTGGAGGGGAAGCGCTTTGCCCGCTCCAGGACCTGAAGGATGACTGGTGGTTTGCAGGCGAGGGGAGAGTGCGGCCAGGCGGGGCCTCGGGGTCGGCAGGGTCTGTAGGGTGGGTTCGGGGTGTTTTCTCTGAGGGAATCGAAGCCGTCGCCAGGGCCGGGTTGTAAGCAGAGGAGTGACATAATCAGCTTTGCATTTTCAGACAGCCGCTCCAGCTGCTACACGCAGAGTGTGGGGGTGGGAGTGGAAGTGGGGGAGGCCAGGGAGGCCCTTTCGGAGGTCTGTCTGGACGAGAGGGGTCTTTACCTTGGAGTTCACATTGAATTCAAACTACCAACTAAACTAAGGTCAAAATAGATATTTTATTCTTTTTTCAAAAGCCCTCATTTTTTTTTTTTATAAAGTGGAATAAAAAGGCACATTTTTAATGCAAAAAACACAGAAATGTTAATTGTCCACATTATACTAAACAAGAAAATCAAATTTAAAATTGGGAAATTAACATGGGTTTTCTAAGTCTTGTCAAAACAGTAATACATGAAGTAAGAGTGCGGTGAGGGTCTGAAATGAAAAAAAGGGAAATATGTTGTAGGTGCTATTGGCTACAATAATGAGAGTTTCTGAAAAACAGACCAAAAAATGTGAGGATGTGATTGAGTACAGAATGCATACGTAAAATTCATAGCTTCCTGAGCACCAAACAACCTGGCAGAAACTAAAACGGAAAAGAAAGAACAGGCTCTGTTTCCACTGCAGCAGAAAACACACCCGGGGGTCCGGTCTGACCGGGACAAGTGTGATCACCGTGAGGGGAGCTCTGAAACTGCAGAGGCAGCCCGATCCCAGCATGTGGTGTCTGAGCATAGAACTGGACAGAGGAATTATGAGGAACGAAGTAGCTTTAAAAAGCAAGGTAGATGCGTGTGTATTGGCGCGGCCTGGGTGGATGTGTAGGATACATTACTAAGCCAAAAAAGCAAATTTAATTTTTTGTAAGATCCCCCAAAAAGAAAGAAAACTGTGTGTTCTGAATAAATATAGAAAAAGTTTGAGAACCAAAATATTTGAGAAAGATACGTTGTAACTACTGAGGGAAAGTCATAGGGGAGACAGATTTAAAAAAAAAAATGTTGGTTTCAGAGAGGAAGGGAGAGAGAGAGGGATGGAAACATCAATGCTGAGAGAGAATCATTGATCGGCTGCCTCCTGCACGCCCCACACTGGGGATCGAGCCCGAAACCCAGGCCTGTGCCCTTGACCGGGATCAAACCCAGGACCCTTCAGTCCACAGGCCGACACTCAACCACTGAGCCAAACCAGCTAGGGCAGTAGAATTATTTTTAAGGGTGAGTTTGTAGAATGATTAAGTTATGATTCATCAGCTCGGTAATGTCGGGCCATTAAAATGTTTATGTAGAAAGTGTATTAAAATTTTAATGACAGAGTTAAGTGGAATAAAACCAGGACATGAAATTACATACACGATAAGATTAAAACTCTTAAAAATCCTAACAACTGTCCACAAAAACCTATGGAGAATAGTCTAGAAGAAATTAGGTGAGAATCTTAAAAATTGTATACATTGGGAAATAGCATGTTGGGTGATTTTAAAAATTTACTTTTTTGGGTCTTTTCTAAGACTCTGTATTACGTTTATGGTGGAACATTGAGTTTTAGGGAGCACATGTATCTGGGACCTACGCTAGCTGCACGGTGAATAGGTATGTGCACTTTGAAGATGAGATCTGCCGTCACAGTAAGGCAGGCTCTAAACTGTTCCCCGAAATCGGCTTAGCTAAGTGGTTTTGTTGTTAGTGGAGCATTTGGAATAAGCTGGGATGAATTTGTTACTTGCAGTATTTGGAGGAGAATTGCTTCCTAACAATGTGCAGAATAAGAGTGGTTCCCTCTTCTAATTTTGTACGCGTGGAATAAATGCAGAAGCTTGAACCCGGGCCTGGGATTTCCTGGTTTGACTCTTGTTCACTCACTGCGTTTCTAACACGGAGAGGCCGTCAGGGAGCAAGTGGGACTTCACAGGCTTTCGGGATGAGGAGGGGGCAGCTGGACCAGGGGCAGAGCATGGAGAGCACAGTCGTGAGGCAGGGTCCGCAAGGGGCGTGCACTGTCGGGGCGGCTGAGCAGGTTCTAGAGCAGGGGTCCTCAAACTACGGCCCGCGGGCCACATGCAAATACAAATACTGTATTTGTTCCCGTTTTGTTTTTTTACTTCAAAATAAGATATGTGCAGTGTGCATAGGAATTTGTTCATAGTTTTTTTTTAAACTATAGTCAGGCCCTCCAACGGTCTGAGAGACCGTGAACTGGCCCCCTGTTTAAAAAGTTTGAGGACCCCTGTTCTAGAGGCATGACCAGGTGCTCCTGGGGGTCCGCAGGGGATCCTGGGAGTGGGGAGCAGCATGTGGTTTAGTGGACGCCCAGGCCACGAGTGTGTCACAGAAGGGAGATGTTCGAGAATGTGTAAGGGCCCCAGGAGCACATACCATAATCCACATCTGAGGGGAAGGGTGCAAGTCAGGGAAGCCGTCCCCGAGCGACCGGAAGGTGAACGGGACAGAAGTGGGAAGGCCTGGAGGTAGAAGGAGCTGGGGGTGGAGGGGAGGCTGTGGTTGAGGCCAAGAGAAGTTCGGTGTGGCTGAACTAGAGCTGATGGGCAGCGGTGAGAGAGGAGCCAGGAGAGGTGAGGAGGAGCTAACGTCGCCCAGAGTGTCAGCGCCGCACGAATAAGTCAGGAAATTACACTGAGCGTTCACTGCCGGGAACAGTTGTGAGCAGAGCAGGACAACCCGTTTTGCATTTGAGAAAGATGACGTCAGAGTGGGCAGGTGCGGGGGGGCGGGGGGGGGGGGGCAAGATGGGAGGCTTTTGTAGGATCCGGGGAAGAGGGCTCGGGCGGGCCTGGTGAGGGGGTCAGAACCAGTCCCGTCTGGCGCCTGGGGGCAGGGGGCCCTTCTCTAGCTGGGGAGGTAGGAGGCTTCGGGGGGTGACAGGGATGGACAGGCTGCATAGAAAGGGCGTGTGGACGTGCAGGTTCTTCCCAAAGAGGATTTGCAGGGGATGATTTTCTGCTGCAGATCTGGGCTTTGCTGTGCGCACGAGTAGGCGCTGTGCACAAATCCATTCCTAAAATCAGTGTGGCTGTGTTTTTCTTGGGATGTAATTATCCTAAATCGTTTAAGGTTGGAGAATGTTGTCCAGCTTAGACCGGGCCGTCAGCATCTTTCACGTGGAGAACCCCAACTCTGGGCAACATCGCAATTGTCTCGGGTTCATCGGGCTAAACTCTGCCTCTCTGAGCAGGTGGTGGTTTCTCTGAAGAGCTGGGGGTCCTGTTGTCAGACCGATTGGTGTGATCTCTCTTGATGCTGTCGAACTGGTCCCTCCCGTAAGGAGGCCGGCCAGGCCAGGGAGAGTCCACCTGGCCATTGGAAGTTGTCTTAGTGCGTTCACACTGCGTAACAAACCGCCACCGCCTGGGTGGCTCAGACAACAAGCATTCCTTTCTCACAGCTCCGGAGCTGCAAGTCCAAGATCAGGGTGCCGTAGAGTCAGTGTCTGGCAAGGGCCCACTCCTGGTCCGTAGACCTCCGTCCTCCCTCTGTGTCCTCACGGCGGCAGGGGTGAGGGAGCTCTCTGGGGTCCTCCCAAAGGCTCCATCTCCTGGTACCATCACACGGGGATCAGGTTTCATCGTATGAATTGGGGGGAGGGGGGACACAAACATTCTGGCTGCAGCAGGAGGATAGCCACTGCCAGCTCACTCAGTCCCCGCCTCCCAGCGGGGCCTCAGGAGGAGAGTCCATGTTCACTGCCGTCCAGTTCATGGTTGTGGGCCTTGGGGAGCAGGTTCGCCTGGCGGAGTGCCCGAGCCCGCAGGCTGGCCGTGCGTGCTGACGAGGGGACTGGTGCGAGTGGCGTCCTGGCACCCGAGGAGGGACTTCCGGGACGGACAGGACCCGGAGTTTGAAATGGTTCAGAGGTGTGACCAAGGGCGCGGGAGGGGCACTAGGCTTGGCCAGTTGAAGTCATTTAGCCAGTTTGAGAGCATTGGTCCAGTTCATCCCCAGGAGGAGTCACCGGCTGGGAGACCAGTGGCTTTGGCGGGTTCCCATTTGCTCCTGGAAGAGAGGTTTAAAGAATGAGCCTAGCCTGGCGGCGTGTCAGCAGCACGCAGAGTCCATGCATTGCTTCCCAGCAGGCGGGGTTTCCACACCTCCATTCCCACTGGAACGCCCCATCTGTCACCCGAGACATTCAGTAAAGCCGTCCTGGAGCTCATTTATCTTTCATGCCCCTGCAAGTTCAGGTTCATCAAATAATCATTGCTTATTTCCACGTCTTGCTCTGCGGTGCCTCCCACGGTCCTGTGACAGGTCTTATGAAGACGGCCTTGAGCCAGAGCAAACCTGTCCTGAAGGTGATGCAGCTGCCCCGAGGGGAGCAGGGAGACAGTCAGGAAGTCTCTGGGGCTCCTGTCTTCTGCACACTAAGCCCTGGTACGTCCCTTATTCAAACTTATTTTTAGATGCACAGTTCAAGCATGCAGGGTTGAGCCTCACAGGATTTAAGAACATTTCACGGATTCCGAGTACTTGGCGTCAGCTGGCAAACAAGCCAGGCTTCTCAGCTCACCCGTCTTCAGTAACTTCGGGCCTGGGGGCGGCCCCAGCTCACAGTTAGAACCAGGGGAGCTGCAGAACGCAGGCTTCGAGGCTTCATGACAGGAAATTCAAGTTCCTAAGGGCTTCTGACAAGTGCTGGGTGCCCTCTGCAGACGTGCAGCGGTGAGAACAGGGTCCTGCAGAAGGTCTCTAACCGCCGGGGCAGGAACCCGCCGAGATGGCGGCGCTGGTGGGGTGTCATTTGGGAGCAGAGGGAGCCCAGGTGCACCTCTGGAGCTCTCCAAGCAGAGAGTGAGGGCGTGTGTAGCAAGAGCCGTCCCGGAGGCAGTGGGATCAGAGGGAGCCAGCGGTGTGGGGGGAGGTGGGCAGTGGCTACATTGTTTCTGTTTTGCAAGATGAATACACTGTTAACACTACTAAACTGTACGCTTAAAAATGGTGAAGATCCTACACTTTTTGTTTTTTTACAATTTTAAAAAATGCATTAAAAAAAATAGAGTCCCAGATCCCAGACTTCTTGACCTGCCACCTGCGTGACACTCCCGCGCCCGGTGTCCTGAGGACAGCCTTGCTGAAAGCCACGTGGCATTTCTGTGGCACCCCCAGGCCCAGCCCCGTCCCTCCGCTAGTGAGCCGGGCCTCGTGGGGCCTCCGGCTTTCCTTTGGCTTCTGCCGAGGGTGGCGTGAGGCCTCCCGTGCTGTCCCTTTCTTTCTGGGCCCGAACGCGGACTTTGCCCCTCTGGGTCTCTGTTCCCAGCAGTGGGAGGAGGAAGCAGTTTAATAACTGAGCGTCCTCCTCTGAGATGGGAGTCACTGGAGCTCGCACCTGCCATCCCCAGCTCCTGCCGCCCAGAGCAGGGCCCCGCTGTCCCTCGAGGGAGACAGACCACAGAGTCCGGCAGAGGGAACGGACAGGAGCGGCCAGTCCTGCAGCCAGAGGACGCAGGGCCTCTGCTGTCCCCAGCACGCTGACTCCCGGGCGCCCTGCCTGTGTCCTGAAGGGTCTTTTCCCTCAGTCTCCGTCGGTGTCCCCTGCAGAGGCACTGACCCCGCCCCATGCCCGTCCGCATTACTGAACTGACGTAGGTCTTACTCCCCATCCCCAGAGGAGTCACCACTGAAGGTCGCCCGGCTGGGAAGTGTCAGGCCCAGAACTGAACTTGGGACCTGCAGTCCAGTGTCTCGCCCGCCAAGTTATCTCGCTTCCTCACAGGTGCAGGTGCAGGTGCAGTGCAGGTGCGCACTCACCAGCCGGGAGATAACCTGGGCTGTGTGTGGGCTCACAGAGCGCCCGACTGGGGGTGGGGGTGTCAATAAAGGCAGATGCGTTTTAAATCAGCCCCGGGGGCAGGGAGCGTCCAGGGAAACTGGCACTGAGCCCGCGGAGGAGGGACCCTGGTTACAGGGAGGGGGTCCTGGGTCTGGGAGCCTCTGCAGAGAAGGGACGGATGTGTCACGCGAAGTAAGGGAACGAGGAAGCGCGTGTGTACTCAGGCCGCTGCCCTGGGCACTCCCATAGGCGCTTCCCATTCACCTGCTCTGGTCCTCACGGCCGGGCCTGCAGCTGTTGTCAGCTGTGTGTTCTGATTGGTTCAAGATGAGCCGCGAGCACATCCACGGGGTAGAGCCAGGCCTGCCCTGCACCATCCGGGGGTCGAGTCTGTGGAGGACTTGGCGGGAGGAAAGCACGTCTGTGCTCTGGTCTGCCTGCCGTTCCCTCAGGCACACGTCTCCCTTCACCGTGTGGGGCGGTGGTGCCCGGCCCTCTGGGGAGCCCACCCCCCACGGCGGCTCCCCGAGACCACCCAGGGCGGTTCGGCGCACTCCGCACAGCTGGGCGACATGTCTGCATGGACATCTTTGATGAGCGTCTGTGTCCCTGCTGGGCCAAGTGCCATGAGGGTGGGCACCCATTATATATCTGCTCTCTGTCCAGGCGCAGGGCCTGGCACAGTTAGACACTCGGGAAACAGCTGTGCTTGGATGAGTGGCGGACAGAGCTGAAGGAGGGGAGACATTGCTGATGGGGGAGCTCACTGAGCGCAGGAAGCAGGGAGAGGGGAGGCCACAAGGAGGCAGGCACACAGTGACCCGGGTCGTGTGGGGCGAGGCTGCTCCCTGAGGAGGCGGTGCTGGGGCTGAGACCTGGGTGTGAAGCGTGGGCCCCCGAGGTGGGGAGGAGAAACAGGCTGGGCAGGTCTGAGGATGAGAAAGGCTGGAGGAGGTGAGATTGGGTAGAGCCAGTGGCCAGCACCTGCCCAACCTGAAGGCTGTAGGGGGGAGGGGCAGGGGTGAAGCAGAGAGACGTGATGGAGAGGCTGTGGGCAGTCTGTGCCTGGCAGGGGGGCATAGTGGCCGTGGAGAGACGGGGGAAGGGGGCTGACCTGGGTGGGTCAGTGCAGTGCAGGGGGGGGGGGTGAGGAGGAGCAGTTTGAGGGGTTGGGTTTGGAAAGGTTATTTGGGGTGTCTGTAGCCGGGCTGCAGATGAAGCTGGAAGCCGAGCTCATGATGTGGCTGAGTTACTGGTGAGGTTGTAGACTCGGAGGAGAGGGGTCCCCCGTTGGAGCCCTGGAGCAGCCCTACATGTTGAGGTCGGGCAGGGCAGGAGTCTCCAGTGAAGGCGACGTGGTGGGCAAGGTGGGGGTGCCAGGCAGGCCAGGGGGACAGCGTGTCACAGTCCCAAACCCGGAACTGCCTCGTGGGCACCGGGTGCCTTGCGCACGCCTCGGCCTCCCGACCTGTGGCCGTGGGCCTCATGCTGTCCCTGTCAGCGGGGCGGTCCAGGTCGGCGGCCTCCATGGTGCTGTCACAGCTGCGGGCTCACCCGGGACTCCTCCAGGGCTCAGCCTCTGCTCCGCCGCTGGCTGGCGCGTGACATCTCGTGCCGAGGCCTCGGGCTGCTGCCGCCTTCAGGACCTCTCTCCCACCGAGTCAGGCGGTTAGTCTTGATTCCGTCGCGGCCAGAACTGAGTGCGATCCACACCAGTTGGCTTTCTGGACCTCCGTGTCCATGCTGAGCGGTCATCCTCTGATGGTGCCCTCTCCTCCCGGCGTCCTGGCGCCTGGGTGCCTGCAGCTGTACCGCGGCAGGTGCTGCCTCAGGTGTCAGCTGGGGCGTCAGTCCTGCCCTGTGTTTGCCGAGATCTCGGGGTTCATCTCTAGAAGCGTGATTACCAGGCCAAAGGATCGGTGCGTGCATACTTTTTTCTAGACATTAACTATTTTTGCTGAAACTTTGCTTATGTAGTTGAATTTTATTATCTTAACACATTCACCTAGAAAAAATCGCTTTATTTTGCCATTAAAAATACTTTTTAAAAATGTATTTTTATTGATTTCAGAGAGGAAGGGAGAGGGAGAGAGAGATAGAAGCATCAATGATGAGAGAGAATCATGGACCGGCTGCCTCCTGAGGGAGCCTGCAACCCGGCATGTGCCCTTGACCAGAATCAAACCCGGGACCCTTCAGTCCATAGGCTGACGCTCTATCTACTGAGCCAAACCAGCCCGGGCTATTTGCCACTTGAATGTGAAAGGAATCTCAGACACCCCGTCCCCCTGTGGAGCGTGTTGCTGGAAGTGCTCTTCTGTTGGGTCCATTTCTGTTGACTGACTGCACTGTCACCGAGTATAGAACACACGAGATGAAACGGTGGCTGAGGCGTGATCCTGAACCTCAGGAGACTGCAGGTGGAACATGGGAGTTACTTTCTCCTGTTTGCTCCTCATTCTGTTGGCTGTATGTTTGTCCCATGTTGGTGCCAAAAGACTGGAAGAGGCGCTGGGAATCGTTGCCGCAGGGTCTGGGGGGCAGAGAGGGCGTAGGGGAGCCTCGGGGATGCGCTCACCAGGTGGGGCTCCTCCCTTCACTGACTGGACGGCTGCGCACGAGGTGCCGGGCACTTGCATCATGGCTCAGGAGACAGGTCAGACCAGGAGCTTTGGGGTCTGACGGTGCTGCTGCTGGGAGGGGCGCTCGGGAGGGATTCCCTAGGGTCTCACTGGGCCTCTGTGGGGGCAGCTGACACAGCGATGCAGGGGGGAAGGAGGTCAGGCACAGGAGGAGCATGTGCAAGACTGAAACAAAGCAGGGGGCGGGGGAAGGCCGGGCAGGACTCGGCGTTTTAGTTCATCAGGAAACCTCGGGACAGAAACAAGGGAGGGCATCTGGTACCACACGTCACGTGTCCGCTCTCCCTGGGGACTGCAGGGCGGCTCTGACATGGCGTGTTGGCTGCGGAAACAGCAGTATTGTCCCCCGAAGTCCCAGGTGGGGGGTGCTCCTTCTGGTCCTGTATGCGGGCGGCTGTTCCTCGCGCTCACGGGGCCTTCTGCGGGCTCCTTTCCCAGTAGCGCCCGCTGCGCTCGGGTCCCTCAGGGAGTGGTGGTGCTGGCTGTGACGTGCTGTGCACAGGAGCATGACATCTGCACCTCTCTCTTCAGACCTGCACCCCACAGACAGCGCTCGGGAAGAGAGTCCCTCCGCGGGTGCAGGCACGTCTGTGCTGCTCGCACGTTGGCATCCGCTTCATCACGGAACCGGCAGCAGTGCCCTGGGCAGCCAGGCCCTTTCACCGTGTCTGTTTGTTTCTGTCGCAGGAGACTGGAGTGGCGCCTGGGCGGGGAGTCCTCAGCGGGAGGAGCCGCACACCTGGGCCCCAGGAGCTGGCTTCCGGGGAAGGCTCCGGCGGATGTGCAGGAGGCGGGATGTCACACTGACCCTTCCCGGGGAGCCTGCGGGGGCCCGAGACCAGCACGCAGCCTCTCGGCCTCGGCGGCGAGGGACACTGTGCACCGCCGTCTCTGCGTGAGAAGTGCGAGGCCGTCCACACGAGGGAGCTTCCAGGGGCTTCCAAACGCCCGCCAAGGCCTGCAGCCGGAGCCCGTGGAATGTTGACGCTCGGGACCCAAAAGGGAGCTCGGCGTTCATGAGCCCAGGATTCGCGCGGGCGTGCGTGTCGCTGCATCGTCGGTAGAGACCGAGGGGACACTATGCAGGAAGAAGCCTTCCTCAGGAAGGCAGGCAGGGCAGAGCTTAGGCCCACCTTGAACCCCCCGAGCAGAGCGAGCCTGAGATAAGCCGCCAGCATGGCCAAGTGCGAGGCTCAGCGACCTCGCGCCCTGTAACTGTAGTAGCCGCAGGAACTTTCTCCTCTGCGCCACGATACCAAATAGGAAACATGATCTACAAGTGCCCCATGTGTAGGGAGTTTTTCTCTGAGAGAGCAGACCTTTTCATGCATCAGAAAGTCCACACGGCCGAGAAGCCCCATAAGTGTGACAAGTGCGACAAGGGTTTCTTTCACATATCAGAGCTCCACATTCACTGGAGAGACCACACAGGAGAGAAGGTCTATAAATGCGATGATTGCGGTAAGGATTTCAGCACCACAACGAAACTTAACAGACATAAGAAAATCCACACAGTAGAAAAGCCCTATAAATGTTATGAGTGTGGCAAAGCCTTCAATTGGAGCTCACACCTTCAGATTCACATGAGAGTTCATACAGGCGAGAAACCCTATGTCTGCAGCGAGTGTGGGAGGGGCTTTAGTAATAGCTCAAACCTGTGCATGCATCAGAGAGTCCACACCGGAGAGAAACCCTTCAAATGCGAAGAGTGTGGGAAGGCCTTCCGGCACACTTCCAGCCTCTGCATGCATCAAAGGGTTCACACGGGGGAGAAGCCCTATAAATGTTACGAGTGTGGGAAGGCCTTCAGCCAGAGCTCTAGCCTCTGCATTCACCAGAGAGTGCACACTGGGGAGAAGCCCTACAGGTGCTGTGGGTGTGGGAAGGCCTTCAGCCAGAGCTCCAGCCTCTGCATCCACCAGAGAGTGCACACTGGGGAGAAGCCTTTTAAATGCGATGAGTGTGGGAAGGCCTTCAGCCAGAGCACCAGCCTCTGCATCCACCAGAGAGTGCACACAAAGGAGAGAAACCATCTCAAAATATCAGTTATATAGAGCGTTTTGCTAAGAGTTAAAAATCTTAAAACCCATAAGTGCCACTAGGAAGGAAACCCTATGAATACCTGCATTGACCCAAGAAATTGCTCCTGGAAGCCCCGGCAGAACGTTCTTTTTGAGGAGGTATAGGTGAGGCGGTTTGTTTTTAATTCCTACCAAGTGTGTTCCACAACTTGATGTCCCTCCGGGCGTCTGCCCAGGATGGGTTGTGAGGTCCCGGCCATCTCCCATTCACGGAATGCGGGGGGGTGTTTCCTGGGCTTCCGGCCCGATGCCTCTCTAGTTGAGTGCTACACGGGAAACCATGATCATCACCCAGCCTCCCGCGTCACCTCCACGGACGCTTCACCCACCAGCGAGTGTCCGGGTACCCCTGTCAGGAGCTCAGGACCCCCTTCTCTGGATCAGCGTGTCAGTCAGTGCTTTGAAAGGGACCGCTCCCCGAGGCAGTGCTCTGGAATTTCTCCATAGATCCCATTGTCTGTCGCCCCACTTCCCTGCGTGTCCTCAAAGTCCTTTCCCAGAAGCACCACCCTTCCTAGATGGCATCCGATCTCACTAGGTTTCAGGCGGCTCGGGCGCCACTCGCGCGGCCCATCAGGAGTCATTGGCAGGCGCACGCTCCCTTAAACATTTTTTTTTTAATTTTGTGGATTCTGCTAATCACTGTGTTCCTTCCTGTTAGACTTACTTTCTAGCGGCTCCATCACCTATTTCTAACTTGAAC
Source organism: Myotis brandtii (assembly GCF_000412655.1). Taxonomy (NCBI): domain Eukaryota; kingdom Metazoa; phylum Chordata; class Mammalia; order Chiroptera; family Vespertilionidae; genus Myotis; species Myotis brandtii. Next base: position 965,146 of record NW_005372020.1, on the reverse strand, counting down.
CTTTTTTTTTGGAATTAGCTGAATGCAAATAGGGAGGAGTAGGCAGAGGTGGAACTTTTCTGTGCCCAGATTGCCCTCGGGCTCCTTTGTGACTGGATCCTTCTGGGCCAGGGCAGCCCGCGGGGCTGGGTGGTGGGAGGAGCCACTGTTATAGTCTCATCCCTGTGATTCTGGGCAGTGGCAGCCCGGAGCCCTCGGTGACCCCTTGGTTGAGGATTACCTATCGGTTCCTTTTTAGGCCTGAATGTCTATGCTAGTTACCTTTTCTTTATTCATTCATTCGAGTATTTATTGAACACCTCCTATGTGCCAGGCACTGTGCTGGGTGCAGGGAATGCCACTGAATCAGACAGACAAGGGCCCCTACTCATGGAGTTTACTTCTGGTGGAGGAGACAGGCGATGAGTAAACAAACATAACGTAGTTTGAGGTAGTGATTAAGTGCTATGAAGAAAATAAACTGGGGTGATGTAAATCGAGG
>NW_005372020.1:958324-964613 GCF_000412655.1 Myotis brandtii | reverse complement strand
GGGTGGGGCATCCTTAGGTAGCAGTCGGGCAAGGCCTTTCTGGGGGTGGCGTTGGGCGGACAGCAGAGGAGCTCTGGCTGGTGGAGCCCCCAAACCGCAGCGGGTGGACCTTCGGTGTTTGTGGAGAGGCGGGCGCTGAGGAGTGAGCCGTGAGGGGCAGGTGCTGAGGTTCTAGGCCTTTTTTTTTTTTTTTTGCTACATTGATATTAAACACTCATGTGGAGGAACTCAAGGAATGTCTAGACGACCAAAAGTCCCCAATGACAACAAAAGCGGCCAGCCTTGTCTGCCCGCCCTGTTGGCGCTGGCCCCACATGCAGCCCTTTGCTCAGGAAGTCGTGGGGAGTTATGGTCTCGAAGCTCGGACACGGGTGGCATGTCCCCACGTGGTGTCTCCATGGCACAGGTGGGAAACGAGCCACCAGAGCAGTCAGAAGTGCTGGCGGAGCTTGGGTTTCTCACGTGTGAGCTTTCTGTTGGGCTGGAAGGGGGCGACTTAGAGGAGCACACGGTGGGCGGGCCGGGGAGCCAGGGGCCCCGGGGCTAACTGGTCACCGTCTGGATTTGACTACAGATGTCACAAGTCTTGGGGGTCACACCCCACACGCTCCCCCTTCACCCAGAACGGCCGGCGCAGCCCCCACAGCCCCTTCCAGGCCGGTCCCCGACCGAAATGTACTGTAGCGTCTCTCTCATGTCCGGTAGCGCGAGGCTTAGGGGAGTAGCCTTCTAGTTGGTAGAGTTAGTGTTAGGACAGTTGGTTTGATTTCTAGCTTGATCACTGTTAGGGAGGTGAGCTTGGGCAGATCACTTGGCCTTCGAGTCTAGTTTCCTCCCCCGGGAGGACGCTGGGCTCGGGACTCCGTTCCCAGCTCGCCTAGAGTTCTATATTTCTACATAGTTGAATTATTTTATCATGCTGTTGCTGGGAAACGACTAACACTTTTGAAGCTACTAATCTTATGTCGAGCTTTAAAGTCCATAATTGTCTTCAGAAAATATTATTTGACCTACAGTATGTCCAGATCAGTTTAATAAAATTACTTTATAACAGGGCTCTGTGCCTGGCCTGTGGTGTGTGAACTTCGTGGTCAGCGTGTGTGTGTGTGTGTGTGTGTGTGTGTGGACTCCGTGGTCAGCGTGTGTGTGTGAACTCCATGGTCAGTGGGGGGGGGGCACTTGTGCACCAGGGCGACCATGTAATGTACAGTTCGAGATGGACACCTGGGGGGAGGGGTGGGGTGCTGGCCATACCTGAGTGAGGACCGCAGGCCTACACGGGACCAAACCAGGGTCACAGCCCAGATGACTGAACTGCAGGAGGAGCAATTCCAAGAGGAGTCAGGTCCGCGGCTGGAGGCAGCGCCCCCTCCTGGCAGCCCACCTTGGTGGTAGCTGTCCGTTTCCACGCTGGGATCACCCAGGGTTCCCACACATCCTCTCTTTGAAGAAAAACCGACACACACGACTCTGCCACGCCGACAATAGTTCACGTTCCCTGTGGGCCCATCACGGTCATCGGTGGGGCCCCACGTGCCGTAGGCCAGGCCTGCCCCAGTCCCTGCTGGCCACCCCCGCTGGCCCGAGGGCAGGTCCGCGCCCCACGGCCACAGCCTCGGGGGAGGCAGCCCACACTGGCCCTTGGGCTGTGGGTAGTGGGGAAGAGAGGCCACACGTGGGCTCAATTGTCACCGTGGAGCCCTCCTGGTGCCCACAAGGACTGAGGGTGAGAGGTCAAGGTCGACGTCCAGTGAGTCTTTAGTCTCAGATAAAGCTGTTCCTGTTGCTTGGTGCTGTGTTCTCCCGTGTGTGGGTCGTGTCCCATGTCACTCTCCTGGAGTACAGTGTGCAGGTCCTGCCTCTATAGATGTCGGAGTCAGCCTGCCCTGCCCTGTGCGGCGGGTGACCTTCCAGTGCAGCGGGCTGTGGGCTGTGGTCGGGGCGGAGCTCAGGGTGTCACCTGCAGACATGGAAACGCTCAGTGGGCCTATCTCCTCAACGGGGTGGGTTTGTGCTCACTTTTTCCTCTTGGACCCAAGAATTGTTTGGGGGAGTTGACCTAATTCTTTTCAATTTTATCTTCTCTCTTTTCCATCAATCACTGTACAGATAAGCTTTTAAGAACAGACACCCACAGACAGGAAGTCAGGTGTCTTTCCCTTCCAGTTCCCTCACATGACATTTCACAATGGAATTTTAAAACTCTTAATTAGAAAAGTCACTTCTGTCTCTCCCACCTGAGTTTATAGACTAAAGTTTATACCTACTGCACTGGCTTAGGTGATACTTAAGGAGAAATTTGAGTGTGTTTTTTTTTTTGCTCCTGTGGACAAATCAATTAAAAAAACAAAACAAAAAACATGAGCCCGGCCGGCGTGGCTCAGTGGTTGAGCATCGACCTATGAACCAGGAGGTTGAGGTTCAATTCCCGGTCAGGACACATGCCCAGGTTGCAGGCTCGATCCCCAGTGGGGGGCATGCAGGAGGCAGCCAGTCAATAATTCTCTCATCATGGATGTTTCTCTCTCTCCCTCTCCCTTCCTCTCTGAAATCAATAAAAAAATATTTTAAAAAAATACAGAAAGTATGATCATACTACACAGGTTTAGCCTAGTAGAAGAGAGAGCCTCTAAACAAGTGCTTATGGCACAGTGCCCTAGAACACCTATAGAAGGGTGACCCCGGTGCTGCGTTAGCGCAGAGGTCAGCGTGAATAACCTGTCTCGGGCCATGGAGCCAGGTGGGGCTTCCACCAGGAGGGCTTTAAGGGCTGCATAGGAGTTCGCCTAACAGTATAGTGAGAAAGCAGAGGAGAGGATACACACCGTAGGTCTCAAAATTAGTCCTGCTTCAGAACCGCCAGAGGGCTTGCGGGAACAGGGGTCCCTGAGCCCCACCCCGAGTTTCTGATTTAGTGGGTGCGGGGGTGGGACCTGAGAATTTTTGTCTCTATCAAGTTCCCAGGGGATGCTGTTGCTGCTGCTGCTGCTACTGTCGCCCGAAGGACCACCCCTGGAGAACGGCTGATGCGCACGCAGACCTGGCCTGCAGTCGCAGCGCGCGTTTGGGGAACTGTAAGTAACTCGGCGTCGCTGGAATTTGATGTGTCTGAGCGATTCGTTGAGAGAGTTGGGGAGGGGCCTGCGTGTCCAGGAGGGGTGGGCAAGGGAAATGGGGAGGCTCGGCGGCGGGCACCAGGATACAGGACGTAGGACATGGTCGCATGTCCAGCCCTAATGATGCGAGATGATACGTGAGTGACCTTCGGCCCTAATGATGAGATACAGTAGCACATGGCATAACTTCCAACCCCGTATGTTACGAGGCGAGATGATGGTCAGCGGGCTTCGTGCCCCCTTCACAGCTGAGGTCACTGCGCGCTGTCGTGCGGCTCACTGGCTGGAGGGGTGGAGGCAGAGGACGCCGGGCGTGGCGCCTGGAGGACACGGAGGGGGACGCCTATAGTTTCTACTTTGGAGGCAGATGCCAGGCGATGCCGTGACCACGGCGGGAAGTGCAGGGGTCGGGGGAGCAAGTTTGCACCATGTGTGCCGTTCGTTGTCACTGTGCGTCCCGATGGCTCCCTCTGGCTGCTGCTCAGTGGCCTGTGTACGGACCACCCACCGTCCCCACCCACTCGCCTGCGGTGGGCACGGGGCTGTGTGAACGTCCACGGACGTGTGTGTGGGGGAGGAGGGCTCTCCCCGACGTCTCTCACTGCGGGTGCTTTTGTGCCTCTAAAGTCTCTTACTCAGCATGGCCGGTGTTGCTCAGTGGTTGAGCGTCGACCTAGGAACCAGGAGGTCAGGTTCGATTCTCGGTCAGGCCCCAGGCCCGGGTTGCGGGCTCCATCCCCAGTGGGGGGCGTGCAGGAGGCAGCCGGTCAGTGCTTCTTTGTCATTGATGTTTCTCTCTCTCCCCCTTCCTCTGAAATGAATGAAAACATGTTTAAAAACAAAGTCTCTTACTCAGAGGTGGAAGGGGTGTCCCCACAGCTCCTGTCATCTGGGTGTCACCCTAATGGCTCCCGAGCCTCTGGCGTCGCCCTGAGGTGTGGGATTCCTTGTGCCCCTTCCTGCCTTTGGGGGGCGGGGTGGCAGGGGGCAGGAGCCTGCAGGCAGGACACTGAACTCCATCACTGAACCCGCCTCTCCCTTTCACGCTTGTTAACGTGGCGCACTGTCTGTCTGCAGCCACCAGAGGGCGCCAGCCGACTGAGTGATGGAAAGCGCCCCGCAGGTAAGGAAAGGCGCCCGTTCTCCCAGAAAGTCGCCTGTGAAGTTGCCTCCCCGGGCTCCCGTGCCATCCAAGTCTCGGGGCGCTTGTTCAATTGTCGCAGAAGTGTTACTGACTCCCCCCAAGCCCCTCGGGCTCGGGGCGCCGTGGGTGGGGCTCAGGCCCCAGCAGGGAGCGCGGTGTCTGGCGGGTGTGTGAGGGGGCCATGGACAGCCGGGGCGGGACCTCGAGCCCAGAGGAGGGGCCGGGCGGGCGTGGAGCCCAGGCTCTGAGTAGCCGGGAAGAGCGCAGAAGTGAGTGAAAAGGGCTTTTCCGAGAAACCAAGGCCGGCTCCGCGGGGAGGAGAAGGGAGAGCCCCCACCTCCCACGCTGACCCAGAAACACCCCATGTTCTCCCCCTCGCCCTCTGCCCACGTCCTGAGTGAGGCTCCAGGACACATTCCCGCCCCAGGGCCAGGCTGTCCACAGCACTGCCGCCCACGGCCACCAGGGGCAGCGCGCAGCGCCTGTGACAAGAGTCCTGTCCAGCACCAGGACGCTGTCCTCTCCTTTGAGTGCCTGCCTGCTTGCTTAGGGTCAGGAGCTTCCAGTGCGACCGGCCTATGTGACGGTCATTCCCAGGAGCCGGGGAAAGAGTGGAGAACCGTGGGAGCTGTGAGAGCTGGACACAGCCTGTGCCCTGACCCGGGCCGGGGATCGAGCCTGCACCTGAGGCATGTGCCCTTGGCCGGAATCGAACCTGGGACCCTTCAGGCTGTGGGTCGATCCTCTGTTCACTGAGCCAGGTTGGCAAGGGCTTGTCAGCGGCCTTTTTTTTAATAGTAGTGTAATTTTATTTTTTGCATGTGGCTTTCCAGTTTTCCCAGAACCATTAATTGAAGGGCTGGGTTTGTTTTTTCATTGACTTCAGAGAGGAAGGGAGAAGGAGAGAGAGAAACATCAATGATGAGAGAGAACTGTGGACCGGCTGCCTCCTGCACGCCCCCCACTGGGGATGGAGCCCACAACCCGGGCCTGTGCCCTTGGCTGGGAATCCAACTGTGAGCTCCTGGTTCATGGTCGACGCTCAGCTGCTGAGGCCCGCCGGCCGGCTCGCCGTGACCTTAGGGCTCGCTCCTGCCCGACGCAAGGGACAGGCGGGCCCAATTGGAGCATGAAGACGAGACGCAGCACCTCCGTTTTAAACACATTCGGCCTCACTCAGCCGAGCAGCTCAGGTCAGGGGTCACAGCTGGAAGGTCAGGGGTCACAGCTGGGAGGGCAGGGGTCACAACTGGGAGCGTGTTAAAGGCATTTATGCGCCGGTTTATCCTAAGTGCTTAATTTATGCCGTGCGCACCTTGCGGATGCGATCTGAGAGTTAAGGCGGGGTCACTGCTGTCTTTTTCTGTTCCACGTTGTCAGGGAAACCTATGTCTCTTTGGCCTAAATGTTGAGAGAGAGAGAGAGAGAGAGAGAAACGGAGCTTTGGAATAACTTTCCCGCTGCTGGCGACAAGGAGCCCCTCTTGGCAGAAACGCTTCGCCTTTTAAAAAGCACACTTTTTACCTCGCAGTAACCACAATGCCGCAGAAGGCTGCAAAACTGGTGTCCGCCTGGTATAGGTGACGTGCGTCCGTGAGGACAGCACAGCATCAAACCAGCAAGTGGTCGCGGCGACACTGGGTGCGACCAAGTCTGTGTCCTTAACCCACTTTCCAGGGCAGCCGATGCCACCTCCGGGGTCTCAGCCACGCTAAGAGCTCAGAAACCTGTGTCCTCCCCGCAGGGGCGCCCCCCTCCCCGTCTGCCCCCTCTGCGCACCCCACGGGCCTCCCACCAGGCGGGCCTGGGGCTGGGGAGCTGGACACGAGCTGGGGATCTGCTGGCCCCGCTGGGAACTCGCTCAGACACCCGTCTCGCCGCTCTCCATCGATTTCCACTTGAGACGGAAGGAGGTGGAACTGGGGCGAGCCGCCTGGCACAGCTCTGATTACAGATTAGAGGAGAGAGCTGTGCGTGCATCCCTCAGGCGGCAGCCTCGCGTGAGGTGACGTGGGTGACTGGGCAGGCG
>NW_005372020.1:957398-958220 GCF_000412655.1 Myotis brandtii | reverse complement strand
TGGGAGGCCGGGCAGTGGGCGTGCTCTCGGTCCTCTGTGACCAGGCCTGTGGGTTCCCCACCAGGCAGTTCCCCGACGCTCGGTCACCAGCGGGCCGGGTGCAGTTGAACTCGGTTCTGGCACCGGCTGCCTGGCGTGGGCGCAGACCCACATCTGCCCAGCGGGGAGCCTCCTTCTCCCTTCCAGGTGACAGCAGGGAGCCCAGACGCCAGCCGGGCCCCATCTTTCTCCCATTGCCGCCAATCTGGGGGCAGTCCGTGCTCCCGCACTGGCTTCTGGCCCTCAGCGCCGGCAGGAGCATCGGGCCTTTGCGGGCCACGCGGAAGGGTTCTTTTCTCCACCCCGCCCCGCACCCCTAAAATCCAGCCTTGCCTGCTGGTGTGGCTTAGTGTTGAAAATCCACCTAAGAGCCAGGAGGTGGGTCCCTGGTCAGGGCACCGCACGGGTTGAGGCTCCATCCTCAGTGGGGGGCGTGCAGAATTGATGTTTCCCGCTCCCCCTCCCTTCCTCTCTGACATCAGTGTACTAGTGTGTATGTTTACCAGTATTTACCTCGAAGACCCGGCTGGTGGGTTCTGGCCCCACACTGTCCTCCTAGTTGAGCGGGGCCACCTGCCATGTGAGCCGGGACCACCAGCAGGCCTGGCCGACTGGCCTTGCAACGCTCACCGGCCCTGGGGGCGGGAGGGGCGCCCCGGTCATCGTGGTGCTGGCTCCGTGGTTTGAGGGTTCACTGGTGTGTCTGTGGGGCTTTACCTCGGAATGGGGCCCTCAGAGGGTCTCTCAGCCCCGCAGGAGCGAGGCCCCCTCCCCGGGAGCCGG
>NW_005372020.1:955042-957250 GCF_000412655.1 Myotis brandtii | reverse complement strand
GCTGCCTCCTGGCCTCACCTCCCCCTCCGCCTCCTGAATGGCTGCCTGGCTGCGCTCGGCCCCTCGCCCGCCTCCCAACAGTCACGTCTGCCCACGGCTCCCGGCTCTTTGCCACATGCCACTGCCTTCAGGATAAACATCGCACAGACTTCCCGGAGCCGCACAATGGCCCTTTTGTAGGAGCTCAGGTCTTACCGCGGGGCCACGCTGGCTGGACGGAGCCGCTCGTTACCGACACCAGGGACCCCCTCACCCCCCCTACTCCCCACCCCGCTCTCAGGAATTCAGAGCCGCCTGCTGGTTTCTGCCCTGGTGATTGCCGGGAAGGCAGCGGGCCGGTCCACACGGCCGCCCTGAGCCGGGCGCCCTGACCCTGCAGGATGGTCTCTGTCCAGCAGGCACGGCCCAGGCTTCTCACTCAGAGTCACGGACCGGCCGCCTCCTGCACGCCCCGCACTGGGATCGAGCCCGCAACCTGGGCACGTGCCCCGACCGACCGGGAATCCAACTGTGACCTCCTGGCTCATAGGTCGACGCTCAGCCACTGAGCCCGCCGGCCGGGTGTCCCTCTTCGTCCTCACAGGAATGTTGGGATTCCCGTTGGCGGATGGTCCTTTAGACCCGAGCCCGACCCCCCACCCAAGGCCACACTCATCCATCTTCCCCTCCTGTGGCTTTAGTCAGAGGTCTTCCGTGCGCATTAAAGATGCAAATGTCCGCCCCTCGAATTCCAGGAATGTGCCGAGGGGAAGGGGCTGGGTTTAACGGTTTCTGTGACAGCTGGGCCGGTCGTTAACATGTAAATTCCACGGGCTGGGAAGGTTGACTTTTGGTCGTAAAACGCGTCTTTCCTCCCGGTAACCCTGTCTGACTCTCCAGCTGTCTAGACAATGAAAAAATTAACACCACGAAACAGAATAGTTTCAAAACCTTTGGGACCAAATACTTTCTTTAAAAAAAAAATTCAAAACTCCACGGCGAGAAACGTGAGACCAGCTAGTTAATTATGCAAGGAACCCGAGTTCCAGCCTTGCCTGGCCACAGGGCCTCGGGTGGGAACGGCGTTTTCATACCTCGGAGAAGCACTTTCCCACACGGATCACACTGATTTTGACCCCTGACCCCCGGGACGGTGTGGCCGTATTTGTGACCTTGCTCCGGGAAGGCCCAGACCCCCACTGGCAACACCTCCCCCCCACCCAGCACTGCGGGCTCGTTCTCTCCTCCCCACACACCGACCCCCGTGGGAAACCAGCTGTGGCTCACGCAGGTCCGTCACTGTGTGGCCCAGTGGGCGGAAAAGAAAAGTGCGCAAGAGCCCAAAACTCTTCAAATCCCTCAGTGGCCTTCCATCGATTTGGGATCAAAGCCCCTGAAATTGTGACACGGCTCCCACCGCCTGGCCACCGGGTTCTGAGATGGAATAACTTGTCCCACAGCAGCAGCTCACTGTCAGCTGTGACGGAGCCGAGGACAGAGGGACGGCGTTCAGGTGGCTGGTGTCTGAGACGGTGCTGAAGGCCCCGCTGCCCCCGGGGAGGAGGTTCGCAGGGTGGCCGGCTGCCTGGACCTGCCGCCTGCGTCGCCTCATCGCTCTGCCAACGACAACGGCACTTTGTCTCTGAGCCGGCGCGGGCGGGTGAGAGGAACCTTCTAAAAGCTCTCTCTTCCCAGGCCGGGAATCCGTGACTTCCTGACATTGAAGCAGAACCTGAGTGTTTAAAGGAAGTTTCCAAGGCGGACAGGGCTGAATTCCTGGCGGTGGCTGCGGGAGCGCTCGTGTGTGGAGGGGGCATGTGACAGACACATGGAGCAACATTAAAGGGGCCGAGCTCCTGTGGGCAGCCCGGCCTCGGCTCCACCCCCCCTTCTCCTCCCCTCCCTCTTTCCCCTGCTTCTCTTCCCTCTACCCCTCCCTCCTCCCTCCTCCCTCCTCCCTCCAAAAAGGCCGGTTTCCCTCGAGGGCCCAGGACTCCTCCCAAGGCGTCCCGTGTCCAGGTGCTCCGTGAGTGGGTGACGGGCGTGAGCCGGCGGTGGGGTGCGTGGAGTGAGGCCCGGGGCTCCCACACATGCGTTTGGAGTTTGTGGAGGCGCTCTGGGTCTCAGGGTTTGGAGCGGGTGCTGATGGAAGCCACGCAGCCGCCCTCCCATGTCCCCTGACACTTGGCTCCGACTTCAGGGACGTTGGAGTCCTGCCCGCCCAGGACC
>NW_005372020.1:952366-954395 GCF_000412655.1 Myotis brandtii | reverse complement strand
ACCCCCCTCCACTGTCATCACCCCCCTCCGCTGTCATCACCCCCCTCCACTGTCCCAGGGCAATTTCCCTTCAAGCCCCGAAAGTGACTCTGGAGCTGGGCCATGACTGACGGTGGGAAGTGATGCTGAGTGGGAAGCGCTACCGAACACGAAGGACAGCGTGGAAGTGCTGGGTCCGCGCGTTATACGTGGTCTTTCAAGGCGCTCGTTTCGCTGGGATGAAATGAATGTGTTGCTTGCAAACGAGCAGCCGAGATACTCCTCATCCGTGCATCGCGCACCCGGCGGACCGGCCGGCTGCTCCGAGGAGTGTGTCCCAGAGCGCCCAGCGCCACCGGACGGTCACTGGCCTCGAGGTCAGCAGCGGTGACCCACCCGACCACACGCACGCATGGCCTCGGAGCAACTTCCAGCAGAGCAGGCGAGGGAGGGAGCAGCCTACCGCCGTGGGGCTGGGCCAAGGCGGTCCGGCTGGGAGGCTCCAAGATCCAGAGCCACCAAGACGCTCACGGCTGCCCGTGGATGTGGGCGTGTGGACGCTGGGTGCCCGGGAGGGGTGGGGTGGGGGAGGCTTCTGTTTGAGGCTTTTTAAATGGAAAATCAAAGCCGCGAGCTTGGCTGCGGACGCATCGGAAGTTGGTTGTGCTGACGGCACGGATCCCAGAATAGGAAGCAGCTGGAGAGTCAGCTGGAGAAAAACAGGGCCTGCGACTCCCTCTCTCCTCTTCTCTCCCACGTCAGCCCCCTCCACACACACTCACTCACACGCCCACACACACTCACACGCACACTCACACACCCACACACACTCACACACACGCATGCACACCCAAACGCACACTCACACGCCCATACACACACTCACACGCATGCACACTCACACACACTTATACTCACACACTCACACTTATAATCTCACACACTCACACGCACACACGCACAGGCTCACACACAAATAAAACAGGGAAGAGAGGAAACTGCAACACACAATTGAGAAACAAAAGCTAAAATGCACATGGAGCCCAGGGAACTGGCTCAGCCCCTCTCCCTCCAGGAGAAGTGGAAAGCATTGCAACCGGGGATAGTGGCTCCTGCCCATCACACCCCCGCGGAGAGCGGGGACTGCCCATCCGCAGAGCAGAGCGCTGGGCGCTCCGTCCTGCCCAGACCCCGGTCAGCGAGGTGCTGGCTTGGGCATGGGCCGGCCCCAGCTGCCCAGAGGCTGAGAGGCTGGTCCTGGGCACGGCCACAGACAGGCCACACCTCATCGCTCCGCCAGTACCTCCTTCTCCCGCCCTGGCTGCCTGGGTTCCCAGCAGGGAGCCCGGCTCCAGGCAGAGGATGGATCCCTGACTTCTGGGATGTGAGTTGGAAGAACAGGAGGAGCGAGGACAGGAGCAGCGGTGGGCAGGCTGCCCTGGGGCGGGAGACTCTGATGTGCTCGCTCTGGCATGGCAAGGACTTCAGGCTGTTCCAGATGATCCAGAAATCCATCTCCCTTCGGATCGTCAGGCACCGGCCACAGGAGCTCCTCGGCCAGCAGAGCCCCTCCCGCAGGAAGCTGACAGGCGTGGGGAATGCGGTTCCAGGCCGGGCCTTCCGGATCCGAACCCGGGTTTCTAATCGCAGGCAGTGTGCTGGGAGGGGACCCGGAAGCCAGCTCCCACAGGGCTCCAGGCCTGAGCAGACGGCTCCTCATCCAAGGAAACCGGCAGAAAGAACCCGAATGGTTTCTGAAATGCTCCTGCAGTAGGAACCGCGGGGCACTGCGCCCCCAAGAAGAAACCACTTTGAAAAGGAGTTGCTGCAGGAAACAGAAGTGACCACAGGAAGCGCCTCTCGGTTTACAAACGAGGCCTCCAGAGGAGGTCACACCGAGAGGGTCAGGCACTGGGTGCGAGGAAGGGGGTCAGACGAGCGGGGTGTGTCCAGAAAGGTCGTGAGAACTAAACAGAGACCAGAAGAGTGGACAGCGACGTTGGAAGCAGCAGAAAACAGCACGGAAACAGGAGAGCATTGGATCAGTGAC
>NW_005372020.1:950660-952299 GCF_000412655.1 Myotis brandtii | reverse complement strand
GGGGTTGCTGACCACAGGGTGGGAGGGTTTCCAGCTACATGTCGCAGACAACACCCTCTCGAGGACAAGTCAGGAAGCCGTCCTGAGTAAGGAACAGGGAGAGGCGGTCTGAGATGCGGTGCAAGAGTCAAGCGACGGGCAATGGAAGTTCCTGAAGGCGAAGCCACCTGGGGGGCAGCTGGTTAACATTGGTCGACGTCACCCATGCACCCCCCCCGGCCCCCTCCCCAGAAGACCTCTCCAATGAGAGGGGGGGCCTTGTCTTGATCGCCTCTGTACTTGGCATGAGCAGGAAATGAAGCGCGTGTTTAATTATTTTAATTGATTAAGAAAGAAATACACAACCAAGGACTTGGCTTACGTGTTTGGAATAAGATCCAAACAGGCGGGTTTACTTGGGAAGTAACGGAGCTGAAACTGCAGGTTCCTCACCCAAACACCCCCCTGGGAGGCCCTGGGTCTAATTTTTATTTTGCAGTTTTGTATTTTAAAAAAGTTTTATTTTAAAAACATCCTCTGAAATTGGATAAGTTTCACACTCCCCCACACCTGGCTCTGCTCCCGCCATCAAAGGTCGTAACAGACCAGAGGCCAGGGGCCTGGCCCGAGGCAAATCCTGATGATTAATAATAGTAATAAACAATAACGACAATGGTGACCGCAGCCAGAGAGGGGTAATAATAACAACCGAGCAGCGAGAGTGGCTGCCAGACAGCAAGCACCGTGCTGGTCCTCACCACCTTCTGCTCTGTTCCTTGTACCCACTTCTGAGATGAGCAAACCGAGGCTCAATGGGTCAAGAATTTTGCAGAGCGAGCTCATGGCCACGGCTTAGATGCCATAAGATGGATGAGGAAGTGGCCCCTGAATCCTATGGGCTGAGCTGAGTTTTGCCAAAGGGCCCGGCCCCCTCTGTTCGGAGCTTGTCTGTCCTTTCATGGTCCTGACGCCCCGGCAGGCGTGTGCGGGGACCCTCTGTCACGTTGTTGTAAGAGTCGGTCCCTATCGCTGGTTGTTCCTGTCCTTGCGAGTTCGCCTGCTCGCAGCGTTCCTCCCACCCCCAGCCCACACCCCAGCGCCTGCCGGGCCATTGGAAACACATGCCGTTACGGGAGGCGCTGCTCCGCCTCTCGGTTCATCTCGCTGCGGACAAGGTCCCTTTGCAGCGTCTTGCGTGTCCCGGTTTGGCCTCCTTGTGCTTCTCGGTGGACTTTGCTGTTGGAAATGGCCGAGCGCAGGGCTGACCGTCCCTGTCCCTGCGCCCAGGTGAGCCGCGTCAGGGTGAGCGCTGGCGCTGGTGGCCTGGGTCAAGGTGAACGAGTTGAGGATGTGCTTCAAACAGGCGTCTTTCAACCGAGACGCACGTGAAACACGCTCAGGAGGGGCAGGGGTGCGAACGGGAAGGGCCACTCGGTGTTTGGGCGACTGCAGAGCAGAACTCCCCGGAACAGTGGGAATCGCCGCATCTCCTCGGCCCCCAACAGGTCAGAGCGTCTCGGGAGCCTGCACCCCTCTCCCCACCCCGGCAGGGCCGAGGCCGGATCTCTGGTGCCAATCTCAGGCACATTGGCCGAGTTGTCTCTTGGAATCACTTCACTCACAGACGCAGGACACGCTCGCTCCTCCCCTTGCCCGTCGC
>NW_005372020.1:947820-948705 GCF_000412655.1 Myotis brandtii | reverse complement strand
TCCGGAATCAACAGGCGGCGGCGGAGGGAGGGTCTGCGTGTGGCTCTGGCCTGGCCGCCGGCCTCGTGCGCACAAAGGCCCAATGTTCTGGCCCGACCCAGGCTGCTTAGGGTTCCCTCCGGGTCCCCCATCGCACCCGCAGGCTCGCTGCCCACTGTTTTCTCAGGTGTCGTGTCAGCGTTGGCTCCGGACGGGAAGCTGGCGGCCCTGCTTCAAAGGGGCCGCCTGGCACACGGGGCTCTTCATGCGGAGCCTGCGCACGGCCCCTCTTTCCTGAGGGCGAGGGGTCTGGGCCACGGGGGCCGGTTGAGCTTGCAGAAGAGCAAGCTGCAGGGTGTGGCGGTTTGTTCTCTCAGGCAGGGCCCGCAGGAGAAGCCCGTGCTGGTGGGGAGGGCTGAGCAGGGGGGGTGGTGGGGAAGAGGGCCCCTGGGGAATCGGAGGTTCATTCATGCCCTAGACCAAGGTCAGGGTTCTGATCCCCCCTGTTCACCCCGTTGGTGAAGGAGGGTCCCCGGCCTCTGAGTGCGGTAACCCCGGGAGGAATGACCGTCCTGAGGAAGGGGGGCGGGTGGGGAATGAGGGGCCAGGAGAGGCTCCGAATGCCACCCACCAGGAGGGCGGGGCTCCGCGGGCTCTGGGAACGGGTGACAGGCCCACAGGGGAGGCGCAGAGGCTGAAGGGAAGGGGACCGAGGGCTGTGGTCACCTGGGGGTCTAAGATTTCCAAGGGGGGCAGGTCGGACACCCCGTGGTTGGGAGCGTGGGCTCAGCTGCTGCAGGTGGTCGGAGGGGAGGGCCTGGGAGCGAACGCAATGAAGCAGACGGACTGAGGCTTCGGTGCTGCTCACATGGGCCCAGGGCCGAGGGCCGGGGCCCCCCGGGAGGA
>NW_005372020.1:946558-947754 GCF_000412655.1 Myotis brandtii | reverse complement strand
TCCCGGGCGGGGACCCTCAGCTGTGTGAGGAGCTCCCGGCATGGGGGCCATGAGCAGCGGGGTCACGTCCTCACAGTCCTGGGGCTGCCCGGCCCGTGGCCTCGGCCCTCAATCCTCCCCCCCGCCCCTCCCCCACGTGCTCATGTTTCCATGTAGCCCTTGCGTCTTGTCTGTCCAGCGCTGGGCACAATGTGTTTATTAGGTGGTTGGTCAGGTTCATTCATTGATGTGTTCCCAGGCCCGAGGTGGAAGGAATGACAAGTCTCGGACAGTGCACCTGTCACCTGTCACCTGCTCAGCGGGTCCCGTCATCCCCAGTCGCTCGACACGGAAACGCCTCCTCTCTCACTACCCCGTCACCACCCACCGGGACGGCCCGGCCACTGTCTCAATGACCTCGCTGTTGCTTCACGGGCTGCGTCTGTCCCTGTGGCTGGCACGTGGGCACCACGATGCCAGGAAACTTCTGTCTCGTTCAGCGTCCTGTCCCTCCAGCAGTGCCCGGCACAAAGCAGATGCAGTCAGTATGTTCTGGAGGTTTCTGTGGAACGCCCCACTACCAGCCTGCTTTCCAACAGACCCCGAGGCTGCTCCCAGCCACACGGAGCAGGGCCTGGGCACAGCGCCCTGGGCAGTGTTTGCTGAGGGAGGCCACTTCCGCTGCCTGCCGCGGTCGGCGGACGGAGGGGGTCAGAGTCTCTCTTTGAGCCGCTGGTTCCTTTGGATTCAGGGGGTCCCAGGGCAGGAGTGGGAGGCGCAGAGCCCCTCCTGCCCGCCTTGTTCTCGGGCCTCCGCCTGAACCTGCTGGCGGGCGGGGGAGCCCTCCTGGCGGCTCAGTTCTGTCTCAGGGACTTAAAGTCGCGACTGCCTTCTGGGGGGATGTGTGGCCGGGAGCAGTTGGGTGACCACAACTCCCAGCAGAACGGCCCCCGTTTTCCTTACGATGCGGCCCTGGTCTGCTCCCCTCCCCCCACACCAGTGACCCCGGGTACCAGCTGCTGACCCACCCAGATGTCAGAATTACCCTCAACCCTCCACCTCCTCGCCACCCCCCCAATCCGGGCGATACCCTGGCTCCTGGATTTCACCCCCCAAGTGTTTTTCCGACCTCCTTTCTCACTCTGCCAAGCTCGGAGACTCACGATCTCTCGCTTGGAGATGGCAATGACCTCTCCATCGTGTCCCCAACCCTAGGC
>NW_005372020.1:943576-946528 GCF_000412655.1 Myotis brandtii | reverse complement strand
ATGGCAGCGGTGAGTCCATCCTTCACGCCTCACATGTGCATGAAGCGCAGCCTGATCCGAGCGCTCGGTGAGAAGGGAAGGCTTTTCCAACCGGAGCGTCCGGGTCGTGCCCGCCGGCGCCTCTTCTGTCCGCGGAGTGGGGTGTGCGCACGGGAGAGGGTACCGGGAGGGTTCCCATCAGCTTCCTCGCTGGTCCGTGCTGTGCTGGGGCCTCGGGGCGACTGGAGGGCGAGGCTGAGACTTGGGATGGAGCCTCCTGTCCTTTGGCTCGGAATCCCTCGTTCACATCCGTCCACCCACCCCCGGAGCAGGTCCAGTTAAAGGAACCGCAGGCTCTGTCCTTCCTCCGAAGCATCTCGCGCTTACTTCAAAGACGAAGAAAGCAATGCCCCCGCCACGAACGTGAGAAAGGCTCACGGAGCAGGAACCCCGCGCCGTCAGCAACGGCTGTGGGTCACCCTCGTCCCGCGGCCGCTTCGCTGTGCTCACGGCTGAGGGTGCTGAGTCCCACGGGCACCGGGCCTGCGACGCGGGGCAGCCTCTCTGTGGCCGTGGCGCTAAGCAAAGCCTTTTGACCTTTTGAAGCTGTTGGAGCTTAAAGGGACATTTCCTTAGCAGAACCGCTGGGAAGCGGAGTCGTTTCCATCGGCAGCAAGTCCCCCGCTGCTGCCTTCTCACCCCCGCTTTCCCCCTCGGGCGGGAGCGTGCACCTGGCTGTGCGAACTCGCCGCCATGGGCTGCACCCGAGTCTTTCCATTTAAAGTCAATGAAACTTCAAAAGCTCAGTTCCAGCCCGGCCGTCCTGGCTCAGGGGTCGAGTGTCGCCCTATGAAACGAGGTCAGGGTTCGATTCCCGGTCGGGGCACAGGCCTCAGTTGCAGGCTCCATCACCAGTGGGGGGCGTGCAGGAGGCATGACTCTCTCATCATGGGTGTTCCTCTCTCTCTCTATCTCTCCCTTCCTCTCGGAAATCAATAAATACATTTTAAAAGTAATGAAAGTTCAGTGCCTCAGTTGCGCTGGCCTGGCCATCCCACTGCCAATAGCGGCCGCCCTCAGAGAGCCCGCGCAGGGCCCGAGGCGGCTGTCAGCGCCACAGGAACGGCGTTCCGTCCTCAGTGCGCCAGCTGCACCCGTCACGAATGCGGGTTTTTTCCAATCGATGGGGTTACACGTACGCTGATATATATGCGATGTGATATGTGTGCTATTTTGTTGTATTGACAACAAGCTTTAAAAGTTCATATGTCAAATTTTCCAAAGGTGTTAACATCATAGATATTTTTACGCTCAAAAATGTTGAATTTCGTGCCAAAAAAAAGAGCATTTGCGGGAAGTTTTAATTCATTACTTTATTTTGAGGAAAAGTGCTGCTGAAAGTGATCGCATACTTCGGGAAGCTTATGGGGAACGTGCTTCGTCTCAAGATCCTTGTGAACGCTCCTCCTGGGCCCAGGGAAAGGCTGCTTTGCCCCCATGTGGACTCTGGCCTTGGGTCCCCCAGAGCCGGCGGCCCGCCAGGCCTAGAGGAAGCTGCGTCTGGGCCGCGGCTCGGGTGTCCGGGTGGGACACAGCAGGGTCGGCTGCCCAGAGTCCGCTCACTTGCCCTGAAGTTGCCTCGGGGCCGCGGTCATGTCCTCACGGGAAGCTCCGGGCTGCCCCACCCCCACCCCGCCCCATCCCAGCCTGGGAGGCCAGCCCCAAAGTCAGGCACAAAGACGTTTTTAGGAGAGCGACTGAGGAACATTTTGGTAGCTTCCGGGGATCTGTAACTTCCCTTTGGGCCCAACTGGAAGGTATTTGCAGCCCATAAAACTGACACAAGGCATCTAATGACCAGTTGTTCTTGGCCCGATGTTCCCTTTCGGGGACACCTGAGACCCGGGTGGAGCATCTGCTGGTCACAGGCCCTCCTGCGGCCGGTGCGGGAGCATGTGGCAGGGTCTTACCTGGATGGTGAACAAGACCCGGGAGTCCCGGGAGGCATGCAGATTAGCCCAGGAAGGTGCTCTGCAGAGTGTGCCACTTTGGAGGTGTGGACATCTACCTGAGACTGAACCTTGAGTGGGGCCCGGTGGTCTGTTTGAGCTCGGATCCAAAGGGTGACTAAAGCTACCAGGTGAAGGAGGAAGGAAGAGGCAGTGCCAGAACCGGGCGTGGCACGTGCAAAGGCCCTGGGGCAGCGCCAGCTGGAAAGAAGGCGGGTGGGCGGGGCATGGAGAGTGACGGGCGTGTGGAAGGGTGGGCAGAAGCCAGACCCCACTGGAGAGTTTTGCTTTATCCCCAAGTCAACAGGAAACTATTGGAAGGTTTGGGGAAAGAGAGAGCTGGGGTTGGAGCGGAGTTGGCTGATCCGCTCTGTGTCGGGGAAGATCGCCCTAGGTCCCCACCGTCTGCACAGCCAGAGACACGGCATGTCGCTTGAGACGTTTACAGTGCAGGTGGACCAACGGGACAAACCACGGGGGACATGCGATGGCTGCGATGGCTCTCGAGAGCGCGGTGGCTGGGCCCACGTGTGCGCACGAAGCACATGCCTCGCTTTAAGTGTCTAGTAGCCACGTTTAAAAAAACAGTGAAAAGAAGCAGGTGCAACTGCGTTTAGCACACTCTCACTCAACCCGATGCGCACAGCACGTTTTCACGGCCACGTGCACATCTTCCTGGCCTTACGCCCGTCTTGGTTCGGACGGCTCAGCACGGCTCCCACCCACGGCCACCGAGTCCCGCCTCAGACCCCTGCGGCCCCTCCCACAACTGCGTTTAGCACACTCTCACTCAACCCGATGCGCGCAGCACGTTTTCACGCCTCAGACCCCTGCGGCCCCTCCCGCAGGCGTGGCCTTCAACCACGAGGGACAGGAGTAGATCACAGTCCAGCGGCCGGGCCCCAGTGCGAGGACCCTGAGATGGTCGGGGCCACGGGCACCCTCACCACTTCGCCCGCCTCCC
>NW_005372020.1:941484-943193 GCF_000412655.1 Myotis brandtii | reverse complement strand
ACCCGGAGCCCAGCCTTAGGCCCCACGACGTCCCCACGCAGAGGCGGTTTGGAACCGCGCAGAGCAGCGCGGAGCGTGTTCGTGGGGAAACGCAAGGCGTGAGCTGCTGAGGACAGGCCTGAGATAAACACCAGTTCAGGGCCGTGGCCAGCAGAGCAGGGCCAGGCCGGGGCCTGAGGAGGCGCCCAGAGGGTCTCCGTGGGGCGAAGTGTTTCCCGTTACGCCTGGGCCCGCGTGAAGGTCTGCCGTCTGCACTCCCTGAGCGTCTGGACTGGTGGGTCCCCGGACAGGCAGCAGGAGGGCGGTGTGGTTTGGGGCCAAGGGACGCGTCGTTTGCACTGACTGGGAGCCGAGCTGACCTCCGCAGGTTGGGTTTCCAGGTAACAAGGGGCCTGTGTCCTCCCCACAGCTCGGCCCGGGCTGCAGGCCAGGCACCGCCTACGCCGCCACATGACCACGAGAGGAAGGGGCCTGGGCCGGGGCCTGACCTGAGCCTCTCAAAGCCGTTCTGTTCCGGGGCCGAGGCGCTCCCGGGAGGTCCGAGGGGCCTACACCCTTCCCGGGCGGGTGGCACCAAGGCCTGGTTCCGTCTCTGTGGCCGCACCCTGTGTCGTGTAACCTATTCCCCCGCTTCACTGGGCCGATTGCGGAGCCGGGGTCCATGGGTCCTGGGGATCATAGACCAAATGGTGTCGTGTAACCACCATCACACACAAGGTCTCCAGGGTTCGATCACCCCAAAAAGCTCCCATCTGCCCCCACCCCAACCCCAGGCAACTCCTGAAATCTCACAGTAATTTGCCTTCACTCGACCGTCAGATAAGTGACTTTTTACAGTAGGAGCCTTTTTAATGGATTTGAAAATTATTTTATTTTCCCGCTTCGTGGAGTATGAGTGACCAGTCATCTCTGTCTGTGTTTACGGTGCACAGGTGAGGAGTGGCTGTCCCTGCACGTCAGGACGCAATGACAGTCCGGCTGACGCACACGTGTGTGCGTGTGCGTGTGCGCGCGTGTTCGCGTGTGTGTGCGCGCGTGTTCGCGTGTGTGTGCGTGTGTGTAATGCACACTTGAAACCTGTTCTGCCTGGCCAGTGAGCTCAGTGGTTGAGTATCGACCTATGGTTCCGGCTGAGGGCACACGCCCAGGTTGTGCTCGACCCCCATCAGGGGGTGCAGGAGGCAGCCCCTCAGTGACCTTCCTCTCTCCTCGATGTTTCTCTCTCCGTCCCTTCCCCTTCCTCTCTACAAATCAATAATAACGTATTTTATGGGGGGGAATGGATTCAGGACTTACACATAAGACGTGAAACAAAAACCCCAACAAGGATTTGAGTGCAGCGAGTATTTAGGGAGAGGATCCCAGAAAAAGCCAGAGGGCGGTGGGGGGAGGGGGCGGGAGCCGGAAAGGGTATGTTGGGGGCCGGTTACTGCTCTGTAACCCATTCCGGAGCCTGGGAGACTGGTGGTCCCCGCCTTAGCGCGCCCCCTGGTGGCTGCTCCCGGTCACACCACCCCTAGGAGGCCGCCCAGGAGCTCTCGAGCATCACCAGGCCTGCGGCCTTGCCAGGCATGTAGCATCCGCCACCCCCCCTCCCGGTCCCCCGTGGCCCCTGCAGGGTGACGGGGGGAAGGCGAGGGTCCTGGGTGTCGGTGTTCTCCAGCCCCGTCGCTGCTTCCCTTCAGCCCCCTTCCCTGAGCCCCAGGCCG
>NW_005372020.1:938927-941031 GCF_000412655.1 Myotis brandtii | reverse complement strand
CAACCCTGAGGTTTGGGCTCTGCCTCCGAGGAAAGGGGCTGTGGGGGTCGGGGTGCAGCGGCCGCCCTGACCCGGGTCTCGGCACAGCGCTGCGTCCCGATGGCGTCGGTGGGACCACCGAGTGGATTTACAGGGGCTGAGGCTGCATTGACACAGGCACCCCTTACCCAACGGGTTCTCACGAGGAAAGAGAAGGCCCAGGGCTCGGGGGTCCTTCCTGCCTCCGGGGCCTCCCTGCCTCCCTTTCCATGCATATGCATTACTGTATGGCTGTCGGAGAGGAAGGGAGAGAAGAGAGAAACATCAATGATGATAGAGAATCACTGAGCGGCCGCCTCCTGCATGCCCCCTACTGGGGATCGAGCCCAAAACCCAGGCCTGTGCCCTGACCGTGAAGCGAACCGTGACCTCCTGGCTCCTAGGTCCACACTCAACCCCTGAGCCCCTGGCGGCCTGACTTCCTTTCTTAACGAGAGAGGGCGGAGGGGCCTCAGGCTGCAGGTCCCCCAGGCCACCCGTGAATAGCCTCCTCTCGTCTTCATCGCCCCTCTCTGGGCAGTTTCTGCGCGTGGCGTGGGTTCCCGTTTATGCGTGGACGGGACATTTCCTTTCCATTCCCTGTCACTTTCCCCGCAGTGAGTCCTCATGTGTTTTGCGGATAACAGTGGTTTGGGGGCTGCAAACTGTGGCCCTGAGCACAGTCCAGTCTGAAGCCGTGTTTGTCAGTGAAGTGTTCTTGGCCCTTAGCCCCGGCCTTGCTGACCCGGTACGTGGCTCTGGCTGTGCTGAGACGGCGGGGCCGGGCGGCCCACCGAGCCCGCAGTGTGGGCATCTGGCCCTCGACAGGAGGAGGGCTCGGCTCCTGGTCCAGGCGGGCACACAGCAAAGCTACGCGCGGTGGTACAAGGGCGGGCGTGGGAAATCCTGGAAAGGCGAGCCGGGGTTCCGCCGCGGGGCCTTTGGGAACCAGAGGGAAGCCCCCGGCACACTGGCCCAGCATCGGTGACTCGATCAGCCGAGAGCTGGGCTGGTGCCGGGGCAGCTGTGGTGCCCAGTGTCGGTCTCTTTTCCTGCTGGGCAGACGCTAGTTTGCTTTCCTCACGTAGGGCTCCAGGCCTCTGCCCGGCTTCCCAGTGAGCCTCGGGCAGCTGTGAGCCCCCACTCCTGCCTGGTGACTCGCTCACAGCGTCTGCTCCAGTTCAACTGCATTTATTGAGTGAATTCTTAGTTGGAGAAACAAACATGAAAGACACCACCTGTCCCATGGGCCACTCACATCTTCTGGCCTCACCACCATCATCACCATCATCCCCATCATCCCCATCATCCCCATTAATTACCACCATGACCACCATCATCCCCATTAATTACCACCACGACCACCATCATCCCCATCATCCCCATCATCACCATTAATTACCACCACCATGACTACTGCAATCACTGCTACCATTACCTCCACCACCATCACCATCATTATCACTGTCACCAGCATCACCTCCACCACCATCACCATCACCACCTCCACCACCACCATCACCATCACCTCCACCACCACCACTATCACTGTCACCACCACCATCACCATCACCACCACCACCACCATCACATAAATGAGCCAACGTTCAGTTGCCTAGATGCTGGCGGTACCCAGGGTGCCAGAAGCAGTGTTGGAGAGAGCGCTTCTTGGACCTTAGTGCCCCCCGACTCGCCATAGCACCAGCCCCGTGTGAGGCACAGGCTGGCACAGACAGGCCGGTCCCAGCTGTGAGGGGAAGCTATGGCTTTGCTCCAGTCCCACAGGAAGCGCGTGTGGCTGAGGGCGTTTTGTGTGACTTGGGGCGGCCCATGACCACCTCTCCTTCCCCCGTGGCCATGTTGGCTTCCTCTCCCTGAGGCCCTTAGAGAAGACCCCAAAGTCGGCGAGGGCACCCCGTCGGGCACCAGGAAGGACGCGCGGCCCAGGCTCGGAGGGCTGGCATCGTCGAGGTGCCCAGACAGACACCTGCGTGGCCATGGCCATGGGGGGCTTGTGGCTGGAGTGCCCAGGAGGGGACCGGGACACCCCGGGCCATCAGCACAGCACGCTGCTCCTCGCCAGCCT
>NW_005372020.1:931405-938672 GCF_000412655.1 Myotis brandtii | reverse complement strand
GCCACGAGCCCCGGGCTGGCGGGACCTAGAAAAACAAGGGCGAGGCCGCCCAGGCCAGTCCTCTCGGAGCGGAAGCCGGCCCGCGCCAAGCAGTTGGCAGAGCCTTATCTGGGTGAGAGGTGCAGGGAAGGGTGAGGAGGGAGCCGTCCGCTGGGACGCCTCCGAGGCAAGGCCGAGCCAGCGCGGAATAGAGGAGCCGGAAGGGGACAGGAGGCGCCACCGCCCCTGCCCACCAGGGTGGCCTCCAGCCACGTGCGGCTCATGGGGCTTGACATGGAACAGTTCCAGCGAGGAGCCAAGTTTTAGGTTAAGTTTGTTAGGTTTAAATATAAAAACAGAGACTTGATTCAGTGATGAGAAAACTTTGCATTGATGGGAGGCACACGTGAGGTAGGCGAGTCTAGCCCAGCCGTGGGCAAACTACGGCCCGCGGGCCGGATCCGGCCCGTTTGAAATGAATAAAACAAACAAAAAAAGACCGTACCCTTTTATGTAATGATGTTTACTTTGAATTTATATTAGTTCACACAAACACTCCATCCATGCTTTTGTTCCGGCCCTCCGGTCCAGTTTAAGAACCCATTGTGGCCCTCGAGTCAAAACGTTTGCCCACCCCTGGTCTAGCCTGTTCCCTGTGTATTTTACAAAATTCACAACCTTGTGACACATGGTAGCACCGACCCTCCTGATCCGTTCCCAGTGAACATGTAACATCCAACTGGGCTTGTCCCTAAGGATCAGATGCACTTCGGGTTTCAAAGGCTCCGTCCGAAGAAAAGGCCTGGATGATAGTTTCTTAACCCTGATGGTGTGGGGATAATATCTGAGAGGCACTGGAGTAACTAAGATTTTATTTATTTATTTATTTTAAGGGAGAAACTGTTTTCCGTTTAGTTCCAAGCACCATTTTCTCTGCATGTCAGAGTCCCCTCCAGGACCCTGCAAATCACAGAGCATTAGAGTTAGTGTCGCCTGCTTCTCTTCTCCCCCTGATGTGGCTGCGGGATATTTAAAATGACACACGCAGACCTCGCCGGTGAGGCTCAGGGCGAGGGCATCGGCCCGCGGACTAAAGGGTCCTGGGTTCGATTCCGGTCAATGGCAGGTACCTTGGTTGCGGACTCCATCTCCAGTGCGGGGCGTGCAGGAGGCAACCGATCAATGTTTCTCATCATTGATGTTTCTCTCTCTCTCTCCCTCTCCCCTCCTCTCTGAAACCAATAAAAATATATTTAAATTAAATTAAATAATAAAATAAAATGACACATGCAGGTCACGTTCGGTTTCTACTGGACGATGCAGGACCCCAGGGCTGTCTCCGCCGCTGTCAACACCGGTCATTGGCTTCAGTGCCCTCTGCCCTCTGCCCACCCCTGGCCACACCTCAGGAGTAAATGTTTGCCAACAGGCTGCTGATCACCCAGAGAGGAAGGACGGTATAAATAGAGAAAATGAATCACAGGTTGGAAATTTGGCAACTCCCAGTGTTATCGCTGACGCCGGAACCTCGGTCTCACTTCTCAAGACCCCAAAGTCCTGAGTGCGCTGCTGGCCCCGCTGAGCAGGAGGGTTTTGAAGGTCAAGGTACATAGCGATGCGACATCTGTCGGTCTAAAGTCATGTCAAATCAGAGTCCATTTTTATTTAAAAAAATTTTGAAAATATATTTTTATTGATTTCTGAGAGGCAGGGAGAGAGGGAGAGAGAGAGAAGCATCTATGATGAGAGACAATCATGGATCGGCTGCCTCCTGCACGCCCCCTCCTGGGGATGGAGCCCACAACCTGGGCCTGTGCCCTGACCGGGAATCGAACCGTGACCTCCTGGTTCATAGGTCGATGCTCAACCACTGAGCAACACCAGCCAGGCTGTAGTTGTGTCTTTTCCGGAACATCCTGTAGCTGGAGTCACAGGGGGCAGCCTTTCCAGATGGGCCGCGTCACCCTCTGACGCCTCCGTGTGTCCCGTGGCTGGTGCGGATGACACTCCACCGCCTGGAAGGCCCACAGTTACCCCCTCCTCCCACCCCAGGACGCTGGGGCTGCTCCCGGTCCGGGCGAGCGTGGGCAGGGCCGCCACAGGCATCCGTGGCGGGTGCGGGATGGGCCTGTCTTCAGCTCCTGGGGGTAAGCACCATGGGGTAATTGTTGGCTCATATGGTTGCTCCCCCACTTTTCACTTATCTACCCCTTTCAGGATGCCTGGCACCCCGCGTCTGCCTGCACCCCTGGGCCCAAACCGTCTTAAACTTCACCAGTGGCTCTCGTCCCTCCCGCCTCTTACCCAGTCTTCATCCTTCTCACCCCTTCAGAGCAAGAAAACAAACCAAACCACAGCCTGAGGCATGATTTTTATTTTAAATCCTCACTTGAGGATATTTTTTTCCCGTTGACTTTTTAGAGAAAATGGGCGCGTCTGCCTGCACCCCTGGGCCCAAACCGTCTTAAACTTCACCAGTGGCTCTCGTCCCTCCCGCCTCTTACCCAGTCTTCATCCTTCTCACCCCTTCAGAGCAAGAAAACAAACCAAACCACAGCCTGAGGCATGATTTTTATTTTAAATCCTCACTTGAGGATATTTTTTTCCCATTGATTTTTTAGAGAAAATGGAAGGGAGGAGGAAGGGAGGGAGAGAGAGAAACATCGATGTGAGAGACACACATCGACTGGGTGCCTCCCGCCCACACCCCAGCTGGGGCCTGGGATCAAACCTGCAACCCAGATATGGTGCCCTTGACCCGGAACCAAACCCTGGACCCTTCTGTGCGCGGGCGTCGCTCTGCCCCGGGGCCGCACTGGCAGGGGGTGGTCTGTGTGCTTTCTAAGCATTTATTCCTGCGATCAGCTCTGTCCCCGCTGGGACCTGAGACGCTGCCTCTCCCCGGCGATGAGAGGGAGGCGGGCTCCGACGCTGATCTCTGTGTGAGGACGTCCCGTGGAAAAGGCTGCTCGTATCTGGGTGAAGGTGGGGGGTCCCCAGGGGACAGGGGCCCGCCTGGCGCCCCTCCAGCCCCCGGTCACTGGAGAGCAACCTCAGTGTCTCCGTCACATCCCTTCTTGGGGCCACGTGTGTGAGGCAGTAAACAGCTCTCCGCGACCCAAATAAAAAGGCCTTTATGGAGAGAACAAACACGAGCAAATGCCAGGATCCCGTTTAAATGAATAAACAAACCCCAGTCCGGAGGCGACGGGCCGCAGGTTTGGGGGAGACGAGCCAAGCGAGTTGGTTTCTTAGTTCCAGGGGGGAGGAGGGGCGCCCCGGGCCCGGCCAGCCAGCCCCACCTCCAGACCCGAGGGTCCCGGCCCCTCGGGGTGGAAGCAGACAGCACCAGTTTCCGCCACCAGCAAGCGGCCCCCCTGGACTTGCATTTAGAAATACAGGCGGTGGCCCCTCGGGGACTCGGGAACACGGGCCTCCCGGCCTGGCCTCGGGTCGGCAGTGAGCCGGGGCCCTGGACGGAGGTGCGGGGCCCGGGGCAGGCGTTAGGATCAGCTGGGCTTGTCGCCTCAGCCACACGGGCTCCCGTGTCCCCTGCCGACCCGGGGACGTGGCCGTCCCTGTTTTGGCCTCGGTCACTCTATCCCTCGACAAGCCCCCCCTCTCACCCCTTTTCTGATCACCTTTCCTTGACCCCATTGTTTCATTTTATGCCCACAGCTCCCTCGAGGCCCCGGCTCCCGCGTGGCATCTACTGTCTGTGCATCCACACGCCGCCTTCTCCCGGCTCCTCAAAGCTGCTATGGGGACACCAGCCCGGTCCCGGCGTCCGGGCCCCGTGGCCGCGCTCTCCGCCTTCTCTCTCCGGGTCTCTGGCTGCTTCCATGCCTGACTGACCAGCTCCCTGTCCGTCCCTGCTGGAGTGGTGAGCTCACATCAGAGTGTGGGCACGCGATCTCACAGGCGGCCGCCCCGTCCCACGGGCCGAATCTCGGACTCTGCCCCGGGCAGGAACGATGGCTGCTGTGGGTACGGCAGGCACTTGAGTTGGACAGGTTGGTGCGATCTTTCTCCCCAGCGTGCTCGTCCATTCGCTCTGTCGGCGTGCGTTAGGCACGCTTTATGTGCTGGGCAGGGAAACACAGGGAATCGAACCGTCCTTGCCTCAGAGGAACTCAGGCTGGGGGAGAAACAAAACCACAACCAGCTTCGAAGACGGTGTCTCGGATGCAGTGAGCGGGGTGGGGGGAGGGGGAGGGGGCCGTGCAGACCCCCTGGAGCAGGGCTGAGTGTTGGGGGCCAGGGAGAGGGTGGCCAGACTGAGCTGAGGGAAGAGAGGCTGAGAGACGCTCGCAGGGTGGGTGGCGTCGCTGTGGCATGAACCAGAGAGGCAGGGAGAGAGGCGGGAGGGACTTGGATGTCATCTTCAGAATCTGGGCCGGGGTCGGCAAGTGATACGAGAACCACTGAAGGACCCTGGGCAGAAGGCTGTGCTGTCCAACCTGGCATTTTCCATGAGCCACTCTAGGGAGCCGAGGATGCATTTGAGGACTGAGACAGAGACTGCTAGAAGCCCCTAAATTCCTGGCCCCCACCAGACTACATTTCCCAGCACCCCTTGCATCTAGCTGGGGTCATGTGACTGGTTCTGGCCAGTGGACCATGGGCTGTGGGCAAGAGTGATGGGGCCACTTCCGGGCTTGGCCCCTAAAAACTCCCGACAGAAGCTCCGAGCTCTTTGCAGCCTCCCGGCTGGACACAGAGGATCCAGTGGAGGATGCTGGGGTGGAGCCACAATAGGGAAGGAGTCTGGGTCCCTAGATCACCTAAGAGAAGACCGCCCTATGCCAGCATGAGTGGGCGTTAAGCCACTGAGGTTTGGGGATTGTTATCAGACGGGGTGGGGTACTCTGTCCAATACAGCGCTGTGGTGGGCAGATGGGAGAAGCCTGAATCGGGGTGGAGACAGGATGAGCAGGAGGAACAGATGCAGCGAAATTTGGCAGTGCGGTAATCACCACTCGGCAGCGAGCTGGACACGGACGGGGCGGACGGAGAATTCAGGAGGAAGAAGAGCCTTGAGGAGGGAGGTGCTACGTCTAAGTCCAGGGGTGAATCGTGGGGACCCCGGTGGAGATGTCTACGGGGACCAGGGCTTGGGTGACGGGTTGGCACCAGCTCCACACATAGATGGTGACCTGGGCCGGAGAGCGTGAGACGCAGGTAGCGGTGACTTGGGGCGTCACAGGGGCGTCAGCAGGCACCGGTTCTCGCCCTCCACCTGGTCAGGGGAGAATTACAAGGAACACAGCGGCCCAGTGAAATGACACACAGCCTTCCCGCTCTACGTTAGATCGGGCACGTTTGGAGCTGATCTTTATTTTTTTTAATCGTTTCACCAACTAGAAAAACATGAGTGAAAAATGAATGTTCTCGCCCAGCTGGCGTGGCTCCATGGCTGAGCGTCGACCTATGAACCAGGAGGTCCTGGTTGGAAGCCTGGTCAGGGCACAGGCCCGGGCTGCGGGCTTGACCCCTAGTGTGGGGCGTGTGGGAGGCAGGCGATCCATGATTCTCATGGGCTGTGCTCAAGGCAGAGGAGGACTGAGTGGCCGTGGAGGGAACCCCACTCCCAGACTTCTGCCAGAGGGGACCCCTCTGTCCACCCGCCCCTCGCTCTCTGGGTGCAGAGATCTCAGGAGAGAACCTTCTGGAAGGTATGCTCAGCACCCTCTGCACCTGACTTGGAGCCAGCCGCCGCCGAGGCCACTTTGAACTTGAACTCTGTTGGAATCCAGCTCATAGATCCGTGGCTCAGCCTGGGGCCTCCCCTGGGGGCCTGGGCGTGGGGCGTTTGGGCGAGGCCAGCTCAGGACAAGGCGGCCTTGAGGGCCGTGGGCGTGGGGGGAGCGAGTGCGTGCGCCCTGTACCTGGGGACGGGCTGCGGGCCCAGCGGGGCGCCCACATCTGGAAAGTGTCAGGTTTAAGGCCCAGGCCGCGCCCGGGTCAGCCCGAAGGACATGCCTGCGCGCCCGCAGCTGTGCAAACGCCGTCGGGTTCCCTCCGAGACAGGGCCCCTTTGTCAGCTTCCCCTCGGTCTCCGGCTGCCCGGCCCCCAATCAAACAGCTGCCGGCAGCATCTGTCTGAGGCCGCATTCATCCTCCCCCAAAGGAAAACATCGTTAACTCGGCCGCGTTCGGGCTCATCCGCCAGACTTGCCCTCCCCCCGCCCAGGGGCCCTGTGTCCCAGCTGGTGTCCCCCCCACCTCAGTGCATAGGGCGCCCCAAACATTCCGTAGCACACCGCCGCCCCTGGGAGCTGCCGGCTTCAGTGGTCCTTGGGGGCTGTCACTGGGAAGCCCTTTCCGGGTGGCTGGGGCATGGCTGGTGCCTGGTGGTGATGGGGACCCAGTGCGTGGGCCCAGGTCCGTGCTGTGCGCAGAGGTGGGGATGGACCCGACCGCGGGAGAGGGCAGGACTCGCCGCCCAGCAGTGCTCAGACCGAGGCTTGTGGCAGGAGGCGTGGGGATGTGGTCCCGGGGACAGGCTGTGCTCTTGTGCTTTGCAGAGTTGCATTAATGAGTCACCTATAGGAATCACACACACACACACACACACACACACACACACACCTCACTCTGTAAAGGGACTCCCAGGAGGCAGCCTCCGTCCTTCCCGAATGCAATGATGCTTTCTTATTTAAAAAGTGTGTGTGTGTGTGTGTATGTATGTATATATATATATATTTTTTTTAATTGACTTCAGAGAGGAAGGGAGAGGGAGAGAGAGAAACATCAATGACGAGAGAGAATCATGGACCGGCTGCCTCCTGCACACTCCACACTGGGGATCGAGCCGGCAACCCGGGCCTGTGTCCTGTCCGGGGACTGAACCAGGGACCGAACCGGGACCTCTTGGTGCCAGGCTGATGCTCAGCCGCTGAGCCCGCCGGCTGGGCCGGCTGCTGTGTGCTCCTCAGTTCTCGCGTGTCCTTGTCCGTTAAGAAACTCTGGAAGCTGTTTGCTGACGAGCACGGCGGGTCTCAGAGTGGCTGCTGCCCGTCTCCCTCTGCTCCTGTTCCTCTTCTCTGTCGGGGCTGGAGCAGGAGCGTCCCCCCACGGTGGCGTCTTCCCCCCAGGTGCAGCCTGGGAAGCGCGGGAGCAGCCGCAGTGGCTCCGAAGCCGCTGGCCACGTCCGCTCCCCGGGGTCCTCCCGCCGGACGCACTCCTCTCGGTGTTTGCTGCAGCCCCGGGAGAGGCCGGAGGAGAAGGCCTTCAGCCGAGGTGTGAACCAGCGAGTGACAGCCACGGGAACCCGGGAAGAGCCGTC
>NW_005372020.1:929905-931105 GCF_000412655.1 Myotis brandtii | reverse complement strand
GGCCTGCACCCCACGGCCTGGGTGTCGGCGGGGCCTTGAACCTGAAACCGAGTTCCCTGGGCCGATGGCGCGTGGCCAGGGCAGGGGGACCGCCAGGGGCTGGTGATGAAAAGGCCAGTCCCCCCTCCTCCCTGCCTGGGACCCCACTTTAAGTTCCGGGGGCTACGCTGAGAGGCTCAATAACGTTGGATTACGGTTATTTCCTCACGTCCCTAAAGGTAGTCTGTGTGTGAACTCTGCATATAACAGGTCAAGTTCAGCTCACCACCCCTTCTCTTCATCTTAAAAAAAAAGAATAAAAATTATACACACACACACACACACCCAGGGTGTCCCCCCAGAAGCGTACCCACACTTTAACAGCTGAATTTTGAAAATGAGATGTATTTTCATAAACACTGCCTTTCTAATTATTCAGTGTGTGAGACATTGTTTGGGGGACCCCTTGGAGATGGATATGTGGGTACGGGGGGGGTGTCTATTTTACAACAGCCGGTGGCCGCGGCCACTGTGCAGACAAGGAGTGGCAGAGGAGCGGGCGGGGCTCCGCGGGGATTCTCTCTGGCGGAGCCTGGCTGGCGCCTGGGCTCACTCCGGCTTAATCCCGCCATGTCGTCTCCGCTCAGCCCCTCGATTATTACCCCCACCCTGTGGACGGGCGCAGGCGCAGGGCGGACTTGTCAGTGGCCTGGATCACACAGCCTCCGGGAGGGCTGGCTGGGATTTGAACCCAGGCAGCGGAGCCATCGCCCGGGAGGCCTCCTTCCTGCTGGGCCGTGTTGGCGGCTGCCTCGCACAGCAGTGAGGAGAGCCCGCACCCAGGGCCCCCCACCCGGCAGCAGGCCACCATCCGGATGAGATGGAAGAGAGCCCCACGCAGCTCCCAGGCCCCCCACCTGCTGGGCTTGACCGGGGCCCAGGGCACGGGCAGCTCCTTGCTGCAGGCAGGTCCCTGAAGGTAACCCGCAAAGGCCCCAGCGAGGGTGTGAAGACCTGGCCCTGCTGTGTGAGTTCAGGCAAAACACTGACCCTCTCTGAGCCTCTGTGGCTGCATCTGCTATAGTTTAAACGGGGAGTAACACACACTCATCCCTGTTGGGTGTGGGCGGCTGCGGGTTCGCGTGTGAGAGGGTGCGTGGGGCCAGGCCTTTCTTCCTGCCCGTCCTGGGCTCTCCGTGAAGAAGTCTTTTTCTCTGCGCC
>NW_005372020.1:929556-929839 GCF_000412655.1 Myotis brandtii | reverse complement strand
ACAGGCGAGCCCCAGAGCTTGGGGTCACCCTAGGCCGCCTTTCCTCTTCTCCACGTGCTCCTATAAAGAGGGACTTCGCTGGCTCCTGGGTGAACGTCCCCCTCTCCAGGGGGTGATGTCCGGGGGTCTCCCCGTCTCCCCAGCTCAGGACACACACGTGGGGACCCCTCCTGGGGACCCTAATGCCTCTTTCCTATTGAGTATCCTTTCTCTGCTCAAGCTCGCTCTCTCCTCTCTCTAATCCAGCTTCCGAAGCGACGTGCTCAGATACTTCCAGACCCCT
>NW_005372020.1:927368-929504 GCF_000412655.1 Myotis brandtii | reverse complement strand
GGCCCCAAACACACCCCTTCTGGCTCCCCCCTCACTGCAGGGCCGCAGCCCCCGGCTCCCGAGACCGGACGAGAGGGCTGCCCGCCTGCCTGCCCGCCGGCTCTGCTGCTTGTGGAAATCTCGGCCTTTCCTCCGCTGACAGTTGCAGGCCACCTGGCCCTGGGAGGGGCAGCAGCTTTGAACCGGTGCTTTCAGTCCAAGGGCAGCCCGGGCCTGCGCTTCTGACCCGCAGAGGTCAGAGGTCATGGTCACCGAGGTACTTGTGTGGGCCGCTAGCTGGGTGTTTGACATCTTAGTGCAGTCACGTCTCTGCAGCGAGATTCCACAGGGGAAGTGGCATCTTCCAGAACCCAGGGGGCGTGGCCATCAGGGTGGGCCTGGTGGGTGTGAAAGGCATGAGCAGCCAGGTTAGAGCCCGGAGCACAGAATGCGAGGGGGTTCCCCAAACTAGAAAACCATGACTCATCCTGTTTGACGGCAACAGCTTCAAGGTCAAAATTGATGCCAAAAAGTTCCAGGTGAAAGAAACATCACGTTTTCAAATCGAGTTGAGATGCCCTTCAGCTGTGCGCCCTGCCCGGCACACCCACCCCGACTTCCTTCCGCGGCCTCGGTGCACGGTGCCACTGATCACTCCGTGTGGTAAGAGGGGTCATCTCGCCGCAGCCGGTCCCCAGGACCGCCGAGCAGGGACGCCAGGAAGCCGGCTCGCTCCCGGGGGCCGGGGCATTCGGGGAGCAGGTGGACCTTTAGGTGCTCCTGTTCCGGGAGGACCGGCCCCCACTTTGTCCCAGGATACGATAACCAGCCCCCCACCCATTTCAGGGCAAGTGGCCCGAGGGCTGAGGAAGGCCCGTCTTGTTTTTCTCCAGAACATTCTCAGGTCAGTTCTGTTTGGGCAGCAGATGTCTGTCTCATGCTCCCCCTGGGTGACACGGAGACGGTGTAAATCCACCCACTGGAGGCTTCTCTGTCCCCAGGAGCGCGCGCTCTCTCTCTCTCTCTCTCTCTCTCTCTTTAAATGGACTTTTTAGAGAGAGAGGAAGGGAGAGAGGGGAGAGGGAGAGAGAGAAACACTGATGTGTTGTTCCACTTATTCGTGCATTCATTGGTTGCTTCTGGTATCGAACCGGCAACCTTGGTGTTTGGGGACGACTCTCTGACCCTCCGAGCCCCCGGCCTCTTAGGAAGCCCCCCTCCGGCTGGTCCTGGAGGGCACCTTCCTGCCTGCGCTCCCGGAAGCTCACGGCGCGCCGCGCAGGCCTCACCCAAGAACGACCCCTTCTCAGAGCCGCCGGCCCTGAACGCGAGCCCTGACCTGTCCCTCCCGTTATCAGTGGAGTTTCTTTTCCTCCATTAATCTCACAGCGTTGGCTTCCTGGTGTGTTCACCCCTGATCCCACGGGCCGGAGCCGGGCAGGGCTGGGGCGCGGGGGACGGAGACGGTGTAAATCCACCCACTGGAGGCTTCTCTGTCCCCAGGAGCACTCGCGCTCTCTCTCTCTCTCTCTTTAAATGGACTTTTTAGAGAGAGAGGAAGGGAGAGAGGGGGGGAGGGAGAGAGAGAAACACTGATGTGTTGTTCCACTTATTCGTGCATTCATTGGTTGCTTCTGGTATCGAACCGGCAACCTTGGTGTTTGGGGACGACGCTCTGACCCTCCGAGCTGCCGGCCCTGAACGCGAGCCCTGACCTGTCCCTCCGATTATCAGTGGAGTTTCTTTTCCTCCATTAATCTCACAGCGTTGGCTTCCTGGTGTGTTCGTTCACCCCTGATCCCACGGGCCGGAGCCGGGCAGGGCTGGGGTGCGGGGAGCTCAGTGAGCAGAGCCTGGGGAGGTGGGGGAGCAGGAAGATGAGAGGGTCCGGGAGAGGCTTCCAGTCACCCCCTCCCCGTCCCACTTCCACCCCAAGGCCGGACACAGGCCAGGCCGCCCCGCACGTGAACACCGGCGCCTCTGGCACCGGCGGTTAGAGCCCCCGCCTCCCCGCTGCGCTCGCAGGTCCCCGATCGGCCGTTTCTAAAGGTCCTTTCATTCGCTCCGCGAGAAGGAGGAACCGGAGGGGCCCCATCAAACGTGCTCACTCCCCGCCTACGCCTACCGCTCGGGACGCCTGGGCCCCCGCCGCCCTGG
>NW_005372020.1:924257-925980 GCF_000412655.1 Myotis brandtii | reverse complement strand
CATGTGCATGTGTGTGTGCGTGTGTGTGTGTGTGTATGCTCACACATATGCACACGACTCCAGCCCAAGGCACTTTCCTGGGCCTGGGCATGTCGCCTGGGGGCTCCGGGGCAGTGAATGCTCCCCCACCTGACATCCCGGGAGGCGATGGCACGGGTGTCGTTGGTGCCTCCCTTGCCCCTGAGTCCGTGGGCCCCAAACCTGGCCTCAGAATATGAGTCCTTTACAGGGCACCATGCCCGCCCCACACCCCGGCAGCCTCATTTGGTGGGTACAGGCCAGCGGGGCTCAGTGGCTGCGCGTCGACCTAGGAACCAGGAGGTTAGGATTCGATTCCCCGTCAGGGCACAGGCCCGGGTTGCAGGCTCATCCCCAGTGTGGGGCGTGCGGGGGGCAGCCGATCCATGACTCTCTCTCATCATTGATGTTTCTCTCTCCCTCTGCCTTCCTCTCTGGAATCAGTAAAAATATATTTAAAGAAATAAAACCACTACATTGCGGTTTCAATTAAAATAAACAAACACCTCCCCGGGCATTTTTCATGTGCAGCAAAGTTTGGGACCCGCTGTCTCAGGCCACAGTCGGGCGGGGATTTGATTCTGGTCTCTCTCTCGGGGCCGGGGGGTAGTGGGGGGGGGGAAGCCAGGTGGATCGAGGTGATGGACTATCTGCAGGGACATTGACCCTGCAGGTCCCTCGGGGCTCCCTCGGCACCACGGCTGGAGGGTATCGGGGCACAGCTCCCGCGGCGCCTGGCACAGCGGGGCGCAGAGAAAAGGGCCGGGGAGCAGCCTCCCTCGATTGTCTCGCTGACCCAGAATCCTCCGGAAAGAGCGCTTTCTGGGCGCGCTCTCTGCGCGGTGCCGCCTGACTGGTCTTGGCTGGCCCCGGGGGACTTACCTTCTTTCCTCGCTAACCCGCATCCCAATCTGCTGGAGGGCGACCTGGGGCTGTTTCCGCGGCAGCGAGGGACCCGTGTGGATAGCCGCCCCGAACCCGTTAGCTGGTCGCTCGTTCTCACACATCCCAGCACAGGGTGCACTGATTCCCCGAGCGGGAGCTGAGGCCCAGGGGTGAGCCGTGGCCCAGGTCACCCAGCTGGTAGGTGCCGAGCTGGCACAGGACCCGGGAGTCTGGCTCCGGGCCTCCACCCTTAGGCCATACGTTGTCCCACTGCTCACCGGGGAGCCAAGTGAGGGGTTTTGTTAATTAAGAAACAAAACGCACCCTAGCTGGTTTGCTCGGTGGGTAGAGCGTCGGCCTGCAGGGTCCCGGGTTCAGTCCCTCGGTTGCAGGCTCCATCCCTGGCCCTGGTGGGGCGCGTGTGGGAGGCAACCAATCCATGTGTCTCTCTCACAAGGATGTTTCTCTCTCTCTCTGTCTCTCCGCTTTCTCTAAAAACCAATGGAAAAATATCCTGGGGTGAGGATAAATAAATAAATAAAAAGAAGGGTAGCCATTGGAAAACCCAAACACAAAGTGCCGTGAACCTATGGGTTGTGAGATGCTGCTTTTAATAAACAGAGAGGAAGTGGTTGCCATGGGCAACCCCTCCTCGGCAGGGGGCCTGCAGCTGGCCCGCCCCCCGGCCCAGTTACTGAGGGGGCACCCCACCTCCCGTGAACTCCGGGGGTTCACCCCCTGCTCGCTGTGGCTCCCGGAGACGCTTTCCAGGCGCAGACGAGGGCACCTCTCAGGGGGCGGGAGAGAAACCTGACCCGAG
>NW_005372020.1:922483-924141 GCF_000412655.1 Myotis brandtii | reverse complement strand
GCCCGGGCCGCAGCCTGCTTCCCGCAGGGCGGCTGCTTCGTCCTGACACCCAGTCCCAGGCAAAGTGGGCGGCCTGTCCCCAAACCCTAGAAGCTGGGGTCCTCACCAGCTCACCACCGTTTCTTATGCAGGACACGCATGTTACATGCATGTATGTTTTGTGCATGTTAAATTCGCTCACGCTTCCCTTCTCCAAGCGGCTCCCATCCCCCTCACTTTTGTTTAATGGGCTGGACCTCCCTCCCGGACGACACCCCACGGACACAGGCCGGGCTCCGCTGCTGCGAGATGGCACCCCACCCAAGACACACATGGCCTGGCCCTGCCTGCCTTGACCGTGGGGTTGTTGCTCACTCTCTGGATAGTCATGTTCCTGGTGACTCCCCAACCCGTGGAGACCCGGAAATCAGTCCTCCATCCCGCCCGTACTGACTGCACCCACTGTATGCCACGCCGGGGGGACATAGTGCCAGGTGGATGGATAAGTGCCCACCCTTAAGATAGAAAGAGGGGGGTACTTTAGACGGGGGGGGGGGGGGGGCGGTCAGGGAAGTGATGTTCAACAGAAACCAGGAAGAACATTCCGGGGGTAGACTTGATGGTTATAGGGCTGAAGTGTGTGTCAATCCAAGAGAACGGCACGTGCAAAGGTCCTGGGGCAGGAACAGACGACGGGTGTGTTCCAGGAGCAGCGAGGCGGCCGGCACAGGCCTGAGCAGGGACTTGTAGGCCAAGCTGAGGCCAGAAAGTAAAATTCCATTCAGTCTTTCACACGTGTACTTGCGACTGTTTTATTTTGTAAAAGGCATTATGAGTTCCCACACTCCCCAAATTAGAAACCCGAATCAGAGACTTGCCTGAGAGATGCCCGTGAGGACCGGGCGTGGGTAGGGCCTGGCTGTCCTGCAGGGCACCCCGGCCAAGGCTGCCCGCCGGCCAGGAGGGCTTTGCCCGCAGCTGCATTCCTCCCACAAATATTTAAGCCGGGCGGGACCGGGCGTGCAGCCGGGAGCTAGACAGACTCGTCTGTGCCCTGCAGGCTCCCGGCTGGACCGGCACCTCCTCCCCGTCCTGCCCTGCCACGCGGTGGGGACTGTGGGGGTGCATCGGGGAAACTAGCCCTGCCCCATCTCCCTGCCCCGCTGGCATGTGTGAGGGTGCAGCCACCACTGGGGGCGGAGTTGGGGGCAGAGGAAGGACTCGGCCCTGCGGGCCCCGCCCCCTCCATCTGCCGGGCTGTTCACAGGTGGAGTGTGTATCTGAGTGGCGCACTTGAGGATGAAGAAGGAGGGACAGGTGGGTGGATGGATGAACAGACGGACAGACGGATGGATGGATGGATGGATGGATGGATGGAAGGACAGATGGACAGACAGACTAACTGAGGAGACGGGTCAGCCCATGGCCCTCTTACAGGCTCCCGGGTGTGTCCCTGACAGTGAGGGTGACCGCGCCAGCTCAGGGGGCGGGGCCCTGGACCCCTCCTGCTGCCACGCCCCCTCCACTGAGGGGCTCCTCACTCGCTGGCTGGACGGGAGGTTCGGAGCTCCCTGGGCCCCACGCTGAGGCCGCCACGGGCTCTGTGCGTCATCGGGTTGGGCACAGACATGGCTGTGCTGTTGCTACGTGTCCCCTGGCCTGGCAGGGACCCCTGGCCG
>NW_005372020.1:919681-921273 GCF_000412655.1 Myotis brandtii | reverse complement strand
TCTGGGCCCTTTGGAAAGCAGCGCTCAGGGCTGCGGCTGCCGTGCCAGGCCGTGAAGGGGCCTGTGTGCCCTGTTGGCAGCCGGCCCGGAGCCAGATCCGCCCGAATGTGGCTGCAGTCACGCTGACCGAAGGTCCGCTCAGGCTGTGTCGGGGTTCGGCCGTTTCTCTAGCCCGGGCAGAGGGTGGCACCTGGGGTTCTGCCTCCCTGCTCCTGAGCTTGGGGTGATTGTTTTCAGGGGGGCGGGGAGGCTTAGAACCAGCACAGGCGGCCCCTCTCCCCTCCAGCGCATCCACGTATCCAGACGGGAGAAATGCCTCCAAAAACCTTAGTGCCCACGTTCCCGTCCCCTCGCGTGGCTGCATCTTCCTCTTAGCTCTTCTGTGGCCACACACCACCCCCTTGGACAGGGGCCCTGGGAGGCACCGGGCGTCATCCCGCCCACAGGGAGTGGCACACAGTAGGCACTCAGCACGCAGTAGGTGCTCAGCAAACACCTGCACACGTCGAGGAGGCATCCCTTTGGAGAGCACGTTGTTTCTATAAACATCAGGCCATGGGGCTGTCGCTTTGTTTTGTTTTGTTTTCTTTTCTGAATTCCGTCTCCGGAAACGTGGGCGCTTGCTGCGGGAAGAAGGAGCGGCGAGGTTTCAAGGTTTGGGGTGTGGATTGGACCTCTCTCCAGGGAGGACCCCCGACCTTCACGAAAAGGAGGACTGGTGGCGGAAGCCGGCTCTTCCAGCGCGTACTCTGTGCGGGCGGTCTGGGCACGGTCCTCGCTGCGGCCTGGGCATTGGGTGCCCCTGTCACCCCTTCAGAGACGGGGGTGGGGGGCTGACAGGGTGTGAAGGCCTGGGGGGCTGAGGCTGGTGACGTAGCCACCACTTTGAATGATGCATCAGAAGGAGGTCGGAGCTTGGAGGACCTCACGCGACACCAGTCCCGTCAGCACTTGTCGCACCCCTGCGCCCCCAGAGGGCCTGGGACATGGGTTCCCGGCGCGGGTGCAGGGGTGCAGGCCGAGCTGAGGAGGAACTGTTGGTGTCAGGCCCGCAGGAGAGGAGTGGAGGCGGGTCAGTACGGGCCGGTGTCCCGGGGCCCGGGGAAGGCTGCCGACAGCCACCTGAGGTCTCGGGGGGAGCCGTCCGGTCAGATGGCGGGCTTCTGCTGGGCTGGCCCTGGGCCTGGTGTCAGTGCAGGGTGACCAAGTGCCCGAGTTTCCCAGGACGGGGGGAGGGGCATGAAGAGAGCAGAAAGAGTGAGGGCCGCGCTCAGTCACGTGGGGAGGGGGCCGGGCCTGTGGAATTGGTTTGGGGCTAACAGGCTGGGGCTGGAGGATGTGGGTGGCCCTCGTGTGTGTGTGTGTGTGTGTGTGTGTGTGTGTGTACTTGTGCGTGTGGGCACGCGCGTGTGTAACCGTGCCCGCGACTCTCTCCGCAGCCCCCGCCCCTCCCTCCGAACCCCCCGGCGCTGGAGATGAGGCCCCGGCTGCTGCCCGTGTTCTTCGGTGAGGGCATCGAGGTGAACCCAGAACCCGCCCACGAGATCCGGTGAGCGGGGCTGCCTGCGGCTGGGTGGGCACCGGGCTGAGGC
>NW_005372020.1:918728-919222 GCF_000412655.1 Myotis brandtii | reverse complement strand
AGGCTCCGCAGCCCCCTCCAGCCCCTCTGGTCTGCTGGGCATGAGGCTCCCCACTGGCGCCTGCGGGCCCCCCAGCGCCCAGTGCTCCACGCAGCTGATCCAGCCCCTTGTCCCCCAAGAGTCCAGCGTAGCAGCGAGTCCAGGTTCGCCCACTGTCCCAAATGTCCTTGTAGGGCCCAGCACAAAACATGTATCTTCACTGATTTAAGGGAGAGGGAGGGAGAGAAACATCAATGAGGAGAGAGGACAGTGGATCGT
This sequence comes from Myotis brandtii, assembly GCF_000412655.1. Lineage (NCBI taxonomy): Eukaryota > Metazoa > Chordata > Mammalia > Chiroptera > Vespertilionidae > Myotis > Myotis brandtii. The sequence goes on along the minus strand of NW_005372020.1, from coordinate 918,964 downwards.
CTGCCTCCTGCACGCCCCACCCTGGGATGGAGCCCGCAACCCGGGCCTGTGTCCGGACCCGGACGCTCAGCCACTGAGCCACGCGGCCGGGAGGCACATTCGTTACCCAGTTCAGGACCCAGCTGGGGCCATGTGTCGCCTGTGCCATCTCAGGTGCCCTCTGAGCTGGCAGGCCCTCTGCCCCTGTGACCTTTAGGCCTTGACCTTTCGAAAGAGCCCTGCGGGGGGGAGGGACC
>NW_005372020.1:913669-917472 GCF_000412655.1 Myotis brandtii | reverse complement strand
AGGAGGCACCAGCCGAGACGCGGGGTTGGGGGCGCACAGGCCCAGGAGCCCCGAGGTGTCTGTGGGAGCACCCCTTCCCTGAGCGCGCCCCGAAGGCAAGGGCTGGGGCTTTAGCGCCTCCCGCTGGCGAGCTGGGGCCTGGGCGCTCGAGTCCAGGAGAGGGAAGAGGAGGATCTTTCTCAGTATGTGCATCGGCGCCTGTTCTCTCCAGAGATGCTTCCGGTTAAAGAAATAACTTAAGAGTCGGAAATCTTAATAAAACGTGCAAATGCAAAGAGGCTCCCTCTTCCGCCGGACCCTCAGACCCCGCAGGGGTGGGGCGGGGGAGAGGGGTTTTCCTAGGCCCAGAGCTGTGTGCCCCCCGCCCCCGCCCCACGTGCCAGCCTCCGTGTGCGCATCAGCCTCACGCACAAGGGCCAGGAGCAAACGCAGAGGCCAGGCCCCACCGGGGCTCAGTCTGGGGGTGATTCCCAGGAGCCGGGGGGACAGCAGCTGTGGGTCAGTGTCCTCCAGGAGGCAGGCAAGTGGGTGTCTGATAGGCATCGGCAGGGACACACCCTTCCCCGAGGAGGAGGGTCACAGCAGGGCCCTGGCAGGGGCGTGGGGCCTCCCGATCCTGGACCCTGGACCCTGGACCGTGGCCTGACAGTGTGTAAAGGACAATGATTGACAGGCCCTGTGGCCCAGGCACCTGTGCAGCTCAGCATCCTGAGGGGTCTCCTTCCAGCCTCCCCTGCTGTGTCCCCATCACCTGGAGGGAGGTGTCAGCCCCCCACACTGGGGCGGGGCCTGTGGCTAGAAAGAGGCACGTGACTTTATTTCTCTCAGCCTCCGCAGAGGGGGCGCCCGGTGAGAATTCAAGCCCCTTAAGCCTTGGTGCAGCCAGACCCTTCCGGGGCGGGGCCAGGCGGCGCCTCTCACGCAGGCGCAGAAGGTGCGTGCTGGCTCGGGCCCCAGCGGCCTGCACCACCGCTCCTGCCTGTCTCCGGGTTCACATTCGCCAGCCTCAGGGCAAACCCAGCAGTCTCCCCAGCAGCCCCCAAAACAGGTGCCCCACCCCCTGGCCTGGACGGGCCCCATCTCCAGGAATGACAAGGACAGACGCAGGTAGGTACCGGCTGCAGCCAGCCTGGGGGGCTGTCCGCGTTAATCTTCACGGTGACCCTGGGAGGGAGCGGGGAGACCCTAATGAGGAGGCGGGACTGACCCGCCCAGCCTGCAGGACAGCCTGTGCCCGGCCCAGAGCGAACCCTCGGGTCCTCATGGCCCCCTGGCTTTCTCAGGACAGAAGGGCCGGACCCTCCCGCCAGCTGCCGCAGGTTAACTCCCCGATTAGCTTCCACCACCTGGAGACTTCCCTCCCTGTCTGTCTGTCCCTGTCAAACCCTGGGTCTTTGACACACACACACACACACACACACACACACACACACACGTGCGTGGGCAGGGTCTCTGTGTCTCGGGGGGCCACGCGTGTCATTGTCCCCACTTTACAGACGGGAAAACTGTCTCCCAGGCGGGTTTCTCCCTCACGATCCATCCAGCACCCTCGCAAGCCAATGTGATTTGTAAAGTGAAGGACAGAGCATTTCAGGGAAAACAGCCAATGGCCTTACTGGGTGGCCATCGGCTCGCTCCTTCCCAGAAACTCCTGGGCCCCCCACTGCCTGACGTCCAGCTGCCCTGGGCTCCCCGTGTCCCGGGCTAGGTCTCACCCCTGCCCCAGAGCCACCACCTCCAGGAAGCCACCCTGGCTGCTCTGGTGCAGCCGACCCCAAAGCCCCGAGGACCCGCCGTCCTTGCCCTCCTGTGGGAGCAGCTCGTGGGGCTGGTGGCCCGGACTCCTCTGTGGAGCCCTCCTGGCCAGAGGGACGGGAAGGGGCCAGGCTCCAGGGAGGGTGCCCTCCCTGCCCCATAGGGAGCTGCCAGCCTACCTGCATGAGCAACACTGGGCTGCTGATGGACGCAGCTCTCCAGGCACCTGGGCCTGGGGTCGGCACGGGCCTGGGGTCGGCACAGGCCTGGGGAGGGTCCAAACCTGCCTCTTCACCAGCTTCCCAACGTCCTCAGACCCGGGACATGGGCTGACAGCTGTCCTTCCCTCACCAACCACATCGCGTTTCCCGAGGACTGGTCCTCGCAGTACCATCACGGAGTGGGGGGGGGGGGGGGTCAGGGTCAGAAGGAGAAAGATGGGCAGGATGAGTTCTCAGAGGCTCGGGCCCCAGCTGGGTTCTGAAGCCGGTGCAGGAGTTTGCCAGGGAGACGGGGATGGGAGGGGGGGAGGGGGACATCTGGACGCCCGGTTTACAGGCGGAGCCATGAGGAAACCAAACAGGACAGGACTGGAGGGGGCGGGATGAGCCCTTCGGGGTTGAGGACTGGCTGTGGCGGCTGGAAGGCAGGGGGTCCTGTGAGGGCGCCAGGAGGCGTGGGCGCTCCCTACACCCTGTAGACACCCCCATGTCGGGTCTGGGCCACGGGCCCTCGCCCGGCTGCCCACGCGGAGGCCAGGAGATGGAGGGGACGGGGCGGCAGAGATGACCCCCCCCCCTCACATATCACATGTCACTCTGGTTTGACCACAGCCGAGGGGGTGCCACGGGATTACAGGTGGCACCAGCAGGCGTGGCCAGTGCCACCTGACCCCCCCCCCCTCTGGGTTCCTGGTGGGGGCACTTGAGCCCAGTGGAGGGAATCCAGGACAGGCCCTTCGCTGGCCCGACACTGCCACCTGTCGGTGGGCGCCAGTACTGCAGCCGGAGCGGGGCTGAGGCCTGTTGGTGCAGATGAGGGAGCAGGGCTCAGAGGGCACCCAGAGCGTCCCCAAGGTCACAGGAATGTCACCCGAGGCCGGAAGCCAGGCGTGTGTGGCTCCAAAGCCCTCTATTCATTCGGCCTCATGCTCAGGCTTACAGGGGACTAACGGGGCCGCGGGGCCTGAGGATGCAGGCTGCTCCCGCCCCCCCACCCCCTGGGGCCGTGCAGGTCCACACCCCGGGAAGCTTGGAGGCAGCAGGGGGGCCCCCTGGTTCTTCGCTGCCCCCCAAATCCTGTGGGAAGGGCTGAACGTGAGGGTGGAGCCGCGGGTCCCTGGGAGCCGCCCCTCTGGGCATCGAGGGCGCCTGTCCCTGGGTGGCCTGTCCCTGGGTGGCCGCGGCCAGTGGCTCTGGGCTGTGGAGCCACAAGGCGGAGGGACCGGGACAGGGACAGGCTGGGTCCCAGGACCACAGGGCCCCGGCGTAGCCTGACTCGAGCGAAAGGAGAATTCCCACTTTGTAGACTGCCTGTGGGGTTCACCCTCTCGTCCGGGCCTCCCGCACCCGTCAGAGCCCCCGAAGGCCCCCGGGTCCTGGGGAGCAGGCCTGCCCCAGCCTCAGCACCTGCAGGACGGCCTGAGGTGTCGTCTCCGGGGCAACGTCTCCATCCAGTGGCCGGGGTGGGGCTGGGGCCTGGCCCAAGTGGGACACAGCCAGGGTCCTCGCCCCTGACCTCGGCTCTGACCCCAGGGTGGAGGTCCTCTGACCTCTGTTGGGAGGGGGGGTGAATATCAGGGGTCATGCTCAGGTTATCGACACCCTGGGGTCGCTGTGGGGGAGGCAGCTGGGCCTTTGCAGGTGCGTATCTAACCCACTGAGAGGGTGTCCGCAGGAGGGAGGGTCACTCAGGAGGCGGGTTGGCCAGCGCCACCCGGCCCACCTGGGTCCCAGGAGGGGGCACTGAGCCCTGTGTAGAGGGAGCCTGAGGGCTGGGCCAGACGGGGGACAGCACCCCGGGCAAGGGCGGCCTTCCTCCCGCTGGGT
>NW_005372020.1:913007-913344 GCF_000412655.1 Myotis brandtii | reverse complement strand
TACCCAGCAGCCGAGGAGCAGACGGGCAGCTGCTTCCGGACCCAGCGGGCGAGCTGGTCTCTCTTCCGGCTGGTAGTCCAGACAGTGTGTCCGCTCGTCACCGGGACGCCTGCCCCCGAGTGTGACGCCCGTGGGTGAGCCCTCGGTGCCCTCAGGGGGGCATCCTAACCCATCCGGTAAGCGGATTGAAAGCGCAGCAGCAATAATACTGGGTGAGTCCTTCCTTGCGTAAAACATCTGAATTAATTCATTGAAGGTATCAAAAATATACCCTGTAAACCAACACATCATTTACACCTGCCTCTCCTGCCGCCCGGCCACAGTGTGTGCACAGAAC
>NW_005372020.1:912570-912787 GCF_000412655.1 Myotis brandtii | reverse complement strand
GGCGGCCCCTGGGGGGGGGGACGAGGGCGCTGCGGGCTGGACAGGGCCCGTGTCCGTCTGTCCAGAGCGCGAAGCGGGGTGCGGATGGAGGGAGGGCTTGGGGGCTGCTAGCTCAGCTTACACTTTGGTTCCAAATGCGTTAAGGGGGGGAGGCAGTGGCGTGGGAGGTGCGTGGTCATCCGGCTTTGGGTCCCTGGCCGTCCCAGCTTCTGTGTGT
>NW_005372020.1:911277-911574 GCF_000412655.1 Myotis brandtii | reverse complement strand
GCCGGTCCCCGGGGGCCAGGCCCGGGGCGGGGGACTTGGCTTTCCGGCTGCTGGGTCTGCCTGAGACCTTGGCTTTCCCACCGCCGCCTGCAGGAGACACAAGGGAGGGGCCGTGTCAGACGCCAAGCAGCACTCACCACGGGGAACGGAGCACGGGAGGGGGGGGTGAGGGCCCCCCCGGGAGGAGCTGGGGTCTGGAGGTGAGTTTCTACCAGAGGGTGTGGGCTGAGGGTCTGCAAAGCCCCTCAGGCTGCCCTGCAGCCTAGCTACCCGCCTGGCGGCCTTGGGCTTGACCTT
>NW_005372020.1:908667-910773 GCF_000412655.1 Myotis brandtii | reverse complement strand
GCCTGCAGACCTGGCGAGGTGAGTGCGTGTTCGCTCCGTCCGTCGGCAGCGGTTATGGGCATAGCAGCGGGCAGGCCGGCACTGGCATTCAGAGCGTTAAAAGCATTGGCGCCGAGCGGGGGCTCCTCCCACTGGTCATATTTACCCATGAGCGCCTTTCTAATAATGGCCTCCAGCCCCAGGTTGGTGCTGGCCTGCTCGGGCAGCGCCTGGCTTCGGCAGGTCATGAGGCCTGGGGGAGAGACACACACACGGGCCGAGGGACACGCGAGCCGCTGGGCAGCGTCTCCGTGGATTTTAATCCTTCGCTCTGAGCGAACGTGAGGATACCCAGTGACCCCCGCGCGGTCCGAGAGCGAGAGACCCGTGGCCTCCGTGCCCACCTGCCAGCCTCCACATCCCGTTTCTATGGCAACCGGTGGGCAACTACGTTTTTTCTTTTCGCCGCCAGGGGGCGCCCTCTCCCACCTCCCAGCTGTGTCTTGGCCCCGGTTCATCAGCACTTTAAACACACACCAAACTGTGTCCCCCAGAAAACGCCACACTCCCAGCAGGGGCGAGCGCCCCGCACACTGAGCAAACCCCGGGAACGCGAAAACACGACTCGGAGCACGCAGGCCGGGAGGGCCGCTGGCCGGGTTCGGGCTCAGCACCCACAGGTGTCCCTGGGCCTCGTCCGAAGGTCGCGGTCCCTGAGCTGACCCTGCGGGAGGCGGCCCGTCTCCGGTTACAGCGGCGGAAGCCCTGGCACCCTGGGCACAAACATCTACAGATGCGCGCACCCGTGGCCCAGCGGCCTGTGTCAGGTTCGGGACGTTCCAGAAACACTCGTTTCTAACCCCCTTGTCCCCCAGGCACGGCAGCACATGCCCCGACTCCCCCGGCTCAGGGTCCCCGGCAGGGCCAGAGCTCAGAGACCTGCAAGCACACCACCTCCGCACACGGGCCCCCGTCCACCGAGGGTGACAGCCCCCCAGCAGCTCAGGGCTCAGACCCCTCACACCAGACCCAGCCCCACCCGGTCCTTCCCTGAAGAAACAGTGTGGCCCTGCCGGAGGACGGGGTCCAACCCCAGGGGGCCCCCGAGCCCACAGATGGCTTCAGTTTTAGCTGGAAAATGGTCGGGTGGCTCAGTGGTTGAGCGTCAACCTATGAACCAAGAGGTCATAGTTCGATTCCCGGTCGGGGCACAGGCTGGGGTTGTGGGCTCCATCCCCCGTGGGGAGCGAGCAGGAGGCAGCCGATGGATGTTTCTCTCTCTTCGACGTTCCCATCACTCTCCCTTCCTCTCTCTCCAAAAACCAATAAAAAAATACTTTTAAACATGAGTGTGAACTTCAGCCCCGTCTATGTGATACACCCACATCGCTGCTTTGACTTCCCGCCTCGAATTTTCAAGTAAAGCGGATGCTCTCACTATAAGAAGTGCCCGCACGGACCCCGAGGGAAGCCTGTGCACCCCAAGTGTGAGCCCAGGCCCCCCACACACAGTCACATTCCCTCTGGGACGTAACAGGTGAGCCGGGCAGGTTCCCAGACGGCCGTCCGCACACCTCACCCCGTCTAAACGCACCCGGGGCCTCCTCGCCAGCCTCGCTGGCCCCCCCCAGGGCTGGGTAGACAGAGGAGGGGACACCTTGGAGCTACGAGGACTCTGGTGGGGGCGGTGCCCCCCGGGACTCCAAGGCCAGGCCCGGGGCGGCTTCCTGATTTAAATTTCCAGTGGCCTGCAAAAGAGGGGGACCGGAGGGCCGCCCTGTTTAAGGAAGGGGCCGCTGGGAAATTAAGTCAAGCCGGAGCGAGGGACTAGGCACAGGGCGGGGGCGGCAGGAGGCTGGGAGAGACTCGGGGAGGATGGTGACCAGGCGGTCGGTTCCCCCCGCCCCCCCCATGCCTCTGCCCCTGGGGCCAGGACCCTCAGCCCCGTCTGCCCCCCCACAAGCTGGGCCTAACCCCCGCCCCCCACCGGGAGCCACAAGGAGAGAGAGAGAGGTGCAGAGACGAACGGTGAGGGGTCGTAGCCATGCAGTTACGGTGCGTGCGGGGGACAGGGCAGAGCTGGAGACAATGGCACGGCCGCCCGCCCCCTGGGGAAGGGCTGGGTCG
>NW_005372020.1:907698-908014 GCF_000412655.1 Myotis brandtii | reverse complement strand
AAAAAAAAAAAAAAAAAAATCAATAAAAACATATTAAGAAAAGAAAACAGAGAGGAGGCTCCGGCTCCCCCAACGCCCCCGGCCCGTGAGGCCTCCTGAGACCCGGGATGTGGCCGATTCTGGCCGTTCGCTGTCCTGAGAGCGGCTGCGGCCCCGCCCTGTGCTGGGGGAGGCGGAGCTTGGCTGGGGTTCAGGGCACTCACCACGTAAACGGGGGACCACCCATGGGACGAACACCGTGAACGGGGGACACGTGACCCCAATGCCCGGTGCCCGCACGGGGCTGAGCACAGGCCCTTCACACGCCTATTCCCTG
>NW_005372020.1:906626-907082 GCF_000412655.1 Myotis brandtii | reverse complement strand
CAGTGAGTGTTTTAGGTGCCGTGGCCACCTGTGGTCTCTGCTGTGTGTTTCTTCCTTTCTTATTTTTTTCTTTTAACAAACATTAACCCAGCCCGGCCGGCAGGGCTCCGTGGAGAGTGCTTTGACCCATGAACAGGGTGAGTGTGCCGGCCTGTGGGGCGCTGCTCTCAGGGACACAGCTCTGGTTCGAATCCCAGCTCCGCCACTTACGGGCCGCGTCCCCGTGGGCAAGTGAGCTCCCGCCTCACGCCTTAGCGTCTTCATCTGTGAAATGGGACTTTGCTGCCTACACCTCCCGGGGCCGCGGGGAGTCCTGGGTAACCCGGGTCAGGTGTTACTCGGTGCCTGGAGCCCACGGACACGCCATTATCTGTCAGCCATGGCCTTGAACCAAGGCTCCCGTCTCCTGGGCCTCAGCTGCTCATCTGTACCCTGGCATCGAGGGGCAGACGGCTG
>NW_005372020.1:903871-904556 GCF_000412655.1 Myotis brandtii | reverse complement strand
TGGCAGGAGGCAGGGGTCAGGCCCCCAGCTCCTCCTGGAAAGTGGAGCGTCCCCTCCCCTTCCCGGCGTCCTCGGCGGGCGTCCTCCACACCAAATCCTCCATCCACGCACGGCCGCGCCCCCGGGCCCACTCCCTGCTCCCCGGGCGAAGGAGGCGCAAAAGTGGGACGATGGGAGGCGTGGCGGGAAGTCAAAACCACAGATCCATTCATTTAAGGAAAAGAAGCGAAAATCCAAAAAAATAAAAATAAAAATCATGATAAAATGATGTGCAAAGGAGGGGGCGCCCCCCACACCGGAGGGGGGCGGGCGGCAGGCAGCCGGCGGGACGTCAGCGCGTGCAATCGACGAAGACGACGTGGAAAAAAAAACCAAAGACCAAAATCAATGAAAAATGGGGGGGAGGGAGCGGGGGGGCGGGAAAATAAAAAGCAGAGATCTGGAAATATCTTTAGGCCACGAAGACGGGGTGCGGGCGCGGCGGGCCCGGGGTCTTACCGTCGCGAGGGGAGTCGGTGGCCAGCGAACCTCCTTCTCGCGGCCCTTTATCGTGAGCAATTTGACGCATGATTATCGCGTCTATGAAGGTGGCCGCTGTCAGGGTGGTCTTACCCAGTGCTCGGAGCTCCAGTTCCTGGATGGAAAAGGGTTTACTTTGAGTCTTTTCCCGGTGCAGGTCCGCGGC
>NW_005372020.1:902405-903397 GCF_000412655.1 Myotis brandtii | reverse complement strand
TAGACCCCGTCCAGGGTGCTGCCCAGCGGGCAGTGGGCGGCGGGTGGGAATGTGGCGGCTGGGCGGACGGGCGAGGAGGTGGAGGTGGACCTGGGGGAGGAGAGGGGGGGTCAGGAGGCTGCGGGAGCCACGGCTGGGGCCCGAGTCACACCCTCGCTCTGACACCTGGGGGCGGGGGGTCCCCATTCCCCACTGCTCCCTGGATAAACCCCCCCTCCTGATGCTGGCCTGCGGAGCGTGACCTCACCCACTCATTCATTCATTCATTCATTCATTCCGTCATCCTTTCACAACCGTGAACGGAGCACCCACTGTGTCAGGGGCACAGCACTGCCCGAAACAGACAAAAGCACCTTGCGCTCTGGTTAAGCAGAGACTGTAGACGTGTGAACCTACAAACCAGACCCTATCGGAGGGCGGTGGCTGGAGGCTGCGCGTCGGCGACATGAGAGGGGACGCCGGGGAGTGCTGGGGCGAGGCCGAGGCTTCTGGGAAACGAGCCCTCACGTTTCATAACGAGTCGCGGGGAGGACGCGACTAGGGCGGCCAGTGTGTGGGGGGCAGGGGGGCGGCAGGAATGGGAACGATTTTGGAAGAAGCGGCTTCGTCTGGACAGGTCCCTGGGCAGGAGCCGGGGGTACCGGGAAGCCCCTCCCCCAGCCCTTGGGGTATTTGTCTCCCTTGTGAGAGCGAGTGGGTTCGGGGGCCTCCCCCTCCTCAGGGAACCGCTGGGTGTTGTCCAGGCAGGAGGGGCACCGTCTCCTGCTTGAGGGCCTTGCTTGGTTGTGGGGGGGCCTGGGGGTCTGTCCACAGACTCCCCTGAACCCGACACCTGCCCACCTCATCCATCCACCCGGCACGTCCTCACCTGGGTACCCGCCTCATCATCCACCATCCGCCTGGCATCCTGCTCCCGTCGCCCACACTGACCTGTCTGCCAATTCTCCATCGACCCCTCCATCCATCCCACCCACCCATCCATCCATCCATCC
>NW_005372020.1:900589-901084 GCF_000412655.1 Myotis brandtii | reverse complement strand
GCGGCTGCCAACCCGGCAGTGGCTGTGCCCTGCAGTCGGCCCCGGGTACACGGCCACACGGCTGCTCTCAGCCTCAGTTCCCGGTCCCATCCCCACCTTTAATCCTCACTGGGGACGTTTTCCACTGATTCACAGAGAGAGTGGGGGGGAGAGGGAGAGAGACACATCGGTGGGTTGCCTCCTGCACGCACCTGACCAGGGCCCAGGCTGGGGAGCCTGCAACCAGGGTTCGTGCCCTTGACCGGAATCGAACCCGGGACCCCTCGGTCTGCAGGACGACGCTCTACCCCCTGAGCCACACTGGCAGGGGCCCCCATCCCCACCTTTGAAACAGCTCGTGTGACCCATTTTCCCAACTGGACCGGAACTAGGACGTGGGCGTTCCAGAACATTCTGGACGTTTCTCCCCCAGAGGACGACTTCCATGGGCGCAGGCAACGCCACCCCAGGCCCTTGCGAGTCAGGGAACCCGAAATCCCGACAGCCTGACCCCAG
>NW_005372020.1:898236-900422 GCF_000412655.1 Myotis brandtii | reverse complement strand
GCGCGCTGGGCCATGGCGGTGGCCGCGTTGTGGTGCATCTGCTGGGAGGTGATGTAGTCGTTGATGATGGTCTGCCGGTTCTCCAGCGCCGCCGTTTCGGGGTAGCCGCGGATGAGGTAGGGCGGGTACAGGTGCGGGTATGTGGGGTTCGGGGCCAGATGCCGGGGCAGGTAATAGGCAGCGGCTGCTGGGAGAGGGACACGGGGTCAGAGGTCAGACACCCCGCCTGTCCTCGGGCCCCCCACGCCCGCACCCTGACTGCGTCGCCCCAAACACCCCAGGAGAGAACTGAGGCCTCTAAGGAGAGAGACAGTTGCTCCCCAAAACACATGGGGGGGGGCTCTTGGTGACGGTGTTCTCTGGGTTGAAGTTCTCCCAGCTACAGGGCGTGGGAAATGTGGGTCCCCGAAACACCGAGGGGGGCACCCAGAGATTCGGGGAACGCCCACTGGAGCTTCCTGAGATCGTTTGTGACTTTTTTTTGTTAATCCTCACCCGAGGATATTTTTCCACTGATTTTTAGGGAGAGTGGAAGGGAGAGGGAGAGACAGAGAGAAACTTAGGTGTGAGAGAAACACATTGATGGGTTGCCTCCTGCACGCGCCCCAACCAGGGCCGGGGCTGGGAGGAGCCTGCAACCAAGTACGTGCCCTTGACCGGAATCGAACCCGGGACCCTTCGGTCCGCAGGCCGACGCGCTATCCACTGAGCCACACCGGCCAGGGCTGTTTGCGATGTTAAAGGCGCTGACCAGTCCCTCGGGGAAAGCAAACCACTGGGAAACGTCGACCCAGCCTGTCCCTCAGGCGCTGCAGACAAACCCCAACCAGGCAATCCCCACGCTGCACCGTCAGGCCTCCCCAGCTCTAAGCCTCCGTTTCCCCAAACAGCAGAGCCTCGCTGATGTACGAGGAGCCACACGAACGGGGCCCCCACCCCGGCTTCGGGGCCTGTGCGCCCCGGACAGTCACCTGCATCCAGGGGGATCCCTCGGGGGATGGAGGTGGGGTCGAAGGCCAGCGGGATGTGGCCGCGGTACAGGTCCACACCGCTCACGCCCCGGAGGATGTGCTCGTAGGGCGAGAGGGGGTGGGGGTGGTGCTCGGGCACGGCGCTGTGCGGGGACTTGGCGATCTCGCGGGGCGTGGACGTCAGCTTCCGGTCCTGGGACGCCTTGCTGGACGAGTGGCTGCCTGTGGACCCAGAGCGGGGATGGCATCAGGCCCCTGTGCTCCTGGCCCCCCAGCCCCCCACCCTGGCCCCGAGGCTGGTGTTCATGGGGGGTGGGGGGAGCGGGTGTCTCTAGGGCCCCAGGACCCCAGGACCCCACCCACTTATTTGCCTCTTAGTTTTTTGTTTTGTTTTGATCATTTACTCATTTGTTTCTAGTGTTTTGTGGGGTTTTTTTCGGTTCTTTTTAAAAAATATATGTTTTGACTGATTTTAGAGAGAGGAAGGGAGAGGGAGAAACTTTAATAAGAAACATCCATGGTGAGAGAGAATCACGGATCGGCTGCCTCCTGCACACCACCTACTGGGGACCGAGCCCGTAACCCAGGCCTGTGCCCCGACCGGGAATCGAACCCTGACCTCCTGGTTCATGGGTCGGTGCTCAACCCCTGAGCCACGCTGGCCGGGCTGTTTTATTTTAGTTCTTAAAAAAAAAAAAAAATCAGCATGCGTTTGTTCCCTTGTTTCATTCACTCAATCCATCGAACAAAAATACTCCGGGAGCCCTGGGCAGCCAGCGCTGTCCTGACAAACAGTCATCACGTGAGAACTGCAGCGCAACAGGCGCTCGGAAGACAACGGAGACGGGGACGAACGGGACCAGAATGGGCGAGCAGCCACCCTGAGGAGGTGGCCTTTGGGCAGGACCTGAGGGAGGACAGGAAGCCAGTCGGGTAAAGACCTGGAGGTGGGGCACGGCACGTGCCAAGGCCCTGGGAGCAGAGAGGGGCCCGCCTGGCTGAGCCTGGGCGGAACAGTCGGCGGGAGGGCCGAGCCTCAGGCTCCCGAGGCCGGAGGCCGGACGGACAAGGCCAGCCTTCCTCTGGGAGCCGAGAGAGGTCCCGGAGGGATGTGCTTCAGCAGGGGGTGGGGCTTAGTGCGAATCTGGCTGCTGTCTGAGGAGCAGGCGGGGAATGGTGGTGGGGGAGGCGGGGTTCCTGAGCCGGATCTGGGGC
>NW_005372020.1:895799-896686 GCF_000412655.1 Myotis brandtii | reverse complement strand
TGGCCTCGCGGCGCAGGTAGTCCTCCTGGGCCTCCACGTAGGACCGCGGGATCCCTGCGGGGCGGAGACGGCGAGATCTCACACCGGCCCCCACCCTCACCGGGGCCTCCTCACCAGCGGGTTCTGGGCTCGAATCACATGACCTGACCCCCCTGAGCCCCGCCGTCTTCACCTATAAAAGGGGCGCACTGGCCCCCCTCGCGAGCCTTCAATGAAATAACACGCAGGGCGTCCCCCCAAAAACGTATCCACGCTTTCACGGCCGATGGCTTGATGTCGAAGGGGAACTGTCCCTTCATGAACATGGCCTTGACCGTTATTCAAAGCATGCGGACAAGTTTTTGGGGGACACTCTCCAGTTAAAGAGCGTCGACCGGGGTTCGCAGCAGCCGCTCGCCGCGGACCAACCAACTGAGATCCCAGGAATCTGACCCACAATCCTCCCGCCCACGGCACCTTCTTCTCCAAACCGTCCCGCAAGGTCATACAGGCAGCGCCAAGCGCACAGTAGGTGCTCAATGAATGGTGTCCGAAGAATGGGTGGGGGGCGGGGGGCGCATTTTGCTCTCTTTGCGAATGAGAAACACCCCACCGGACTTGCGCGTGTCCCCGTCACTGCAGGTGTTCGCACTCCTTCCCAAGCGCCTGCCCTGATCTGGTTCCCACGGCACTCGGGTACCCACCCCCCACCTTGCTGTCATCTCCCTGCAGCTGCCGTGAGGCGTGGGGGTGGGGGGAGGGGGTACCTTGCGTGATGGAGCCGCGGATGTGGTGCTGTTCTTTCAGATGGTGGGGGCTGTGTCGCTCAGGGGGGATGGCGCGGCCCATGAGACCTGGGAGGGAGCGGGCAAGAGCCTCGTGACGCGTCCCCGAGGGGCTCGGGCGGT
>NW_005372020.1:894846-895130 GCF_000412655.1 Myotis brandtii | reverse complement strand
TGGGAATGACACAGATGGGAGCGGCAGACAGCCTCCAGCACCCCGAACCCCAACCTGCCAGGCTGCTCTGTAGGCGGCATGCCCTCGACCACACACGGGCGGCGATGTGAGTCTGTGCACAAACACGCCCGCACAGTGACGGCTTGTGACATGAACATGAACACACACACACACACACACACACACACACACACGAGCCCTGGTGTGAACACACAGGGCACACACCACCATTCGTGTGTAGATGAATGTGGGGCTCTGTGCGGGCAGGTTTGGTGGCTCTGCCC
>NW_005372020.1:892888-894831 GCF_000412655.1 Myotis brandtii | reverse complement strand
GACACTGGCTAATGTGGAGACTGCAAACTGGGACCAGCCGACACACTGTGGCTGCTATCGATTTTGTTCTCAGAATTAATTGCCGACGTTTAAACACTGGGAGGTTCCGGACACACAGGGAGAGACTAGCAGTCTGGCCGGGAGCTCACATTCGTGCGGGGGGACAATCTGCTGCTGGGGGCAGGTGCCCCGGGAGACGGCGCCCGCTCTCCGCGTCGCCGCAGCCCCCCCACTCCCTACTGCCTCAGGCCCGGCAGCTGCCCCCAGCCACTGGCCCCAGAAAGTGGATGAGGACTGAACAGCCCATTTTACAGATGATCAGCTCAACCATAGAGGCTCAGGACTGGTCTGGGGCCCGAGTGGAGATGCCACCCAGTGCTCTCTGCCCACAACACCTCGACTGACCGACAGGCCCTCCATCCCCCGAGGGCATTCAGCCGAGGCTGGCACCGTCCCCTGGGCCAACACACACACACACACACACACACACACACGAGCCCTGGTGTGAACACACAGGGCACACACCACCATTCGTGTGTAGATATCTCCACCAGGTGGCAGCAGAGAGCGGCCTTTACCTGAGCCCCATGGTGCTGCCTCCACCTCCCAGGACCAGGACCAGGACCAGGACCAGGATGTGGGGGTGGGGGCCGCGGGCACAGGCGGAGGTGGATGGAGAGGAAAAGGCGCCCCCTCGCCTGAGAAGCAATTGAGGGCCCGGCAGCGGCCAGCCTACCTGAGCCCCATGGTGCTGCCTCCACCTCCCAGGACCAGGACCAGGATGTGGGGGTGGGGGCCGTGGGCACAGGCGGAGGCGGACGGAGAGGAAAAGGCGCCCGCTCGCCTGAGAAGCAATTGAGGGCCCGGCAGCAGCCAGCTGCCAGGAGGGGTGCCCATTAGCGGCTTTTATCTCCCCACCTCTGGGTGCCCGCTGCCAGGAAACGCTCCTCCAGCGTCTCCTCCCTGATTAACTCCTCCCGTGCGGGTCCCTTGGGTGTGAACCCAGAACCAGGAAAGAGACGGGCCGAGGGGCCTGGAGCCGGGTCCTGGGGCACAAGGCGGGGTGGGGATCAGCGGCTTCCGCTCTCCGGGCCTCAGTTTCCCCATGAGGCTGACTACCAGTTCGTTTCCTCCACTGAAAAGACCTGGGCAGAGGGAGGGGGCTTGCATACCTGCCGGGACGGGGAGCTCACTACCTCTGAATGTACTACGTCCCGGTGGCACCCCAGCCCTGCCTCCCTCCTCCCCGACCCTGGGCCTCCTTTTCTCTCGAGGGGCCAGGAGGGGAGGGCCCAGGACCCTTGGGCGTCTTGCACCCCGTTTCCTCGCTGTAACAGGAGAACCAGCCCTTCCCCGGCTCCAGCCACTCGGGGCTGACGGAAGAGGCACATGCTCCCACCACGGCGTCCCGTCTGGCTGCCCTTTGGCCCAACCCTGCTTTTCTGGACCCCCGCCCCCCTCCCTGCCTTGACCCCCTCCAGAAACTCCAGGGTCTGCGGCTGGGAGGACGGGCCAGGCCGGGCGGGCAGGTTCCCCGGACGCGGGATTAACAAGGGGACCTCCTGTCTGCACATCCTGAGCGAGTCATCCGAGGGGACTCCAGACGTGGTGTCCCAGCCCCGCACCGCACGGCCTCACAGGTCCTCTCCCCTCCGCGTCCCCGGAGCAGAGCCCGTGGGTGGGGGAGGGAAGCCACGCCCCCGCCCGCGGCCCCGGGGGACAGGCTCACCCTCATAGGACAGCACGTGGCCCTTCTTGCCCTCGTAGATGACGTGGCCCTTGGGCAGGCTGTCCTCCCGCCCGCGGTCCAGGCGGCTCGGGCTGTCCTCGCCGATGATCCGGGTGATGGTGCCCTTGTACAGGACGTCGGCCGGAGTGCCCTAGGGGGTAGAGGGGGAGAGCACGTGTCCCCGCGGGCCCTCCAAGTCCACCCCCGTGTCCAC
>NW_005372020.1:891492-892859 GCF_000412655.1 Myotis brandtii | reverse complement strand
TCGGGCGACCTCCGAGAACACGAGGGTGGGGGTGGGGCTTTGCGTCTGGAGCCTGGTTCCTGGTGTCAAACAGCGGTTTTTCCCAACGAGCTGCTGTGTGACCTCGGGGCAGTCCCTTTGCCTCTCTGAACCCCCGTCCGTGCATCACAGAATACAGACCATCCCCACGTCCCCGGCTCAGACCAGCCGCCCCCACATCACTATGCGCCTCTTCTCCCGGCCGGCGCGGCTCAGGGGCCGAGTGTCGACCTATGAACCAGGAGGTCACGGTTTCAAAACCTCCGGGTTCAGAGAAAAGCGGAGCGTGGACGACCCCTCTGGGGTGGGTCCCGAGGCCACTGGGGTCAGAAACCCCTCCCTGTGGCCAGCCTGTGGCCTGAAGCTCCTCCGTGATCATATGAGAGAGAGCGAGCGAGCGAGCGAGCGCGTGCGTGCATGTATGTCTCTCTAAATAAGTGTGTCTATGCATGCATGTGTGACCCCTGACCCCAGAGAGGCCCAGAAGGGCCCCTCTGCAAACCCCGGATGGGGCAGACATGGCTGGCGGATCCCAGCACCCCTTGCGTACCCGCACAGGGGTGGCCGTCCGACTCCAGCCCTCAGGCTGTGAGCACAAGGTCACGGTTAGCACAGGAGGAAGCCTCTGTTCCCTGGGACTGAAGTCACAGATGCATTTGGAAAGCACAGTGCCTGCTGCCGACCTCCAGGACGAGGCCTGGCCTTGGGCGGGGGGCGGGGGGGGGGTCGAGTGAACTCCCCACCGCCCCTCTCAGCCTTTGCACATGCTGTTCCCTGGGCCCAGAATGCTGTTCCCCGAGTTTCCTGCAGGGCTCAGACCCCAAAGGTCTCCCCTCTGCAGCCTCGGTCGCCTCAGGCACTCTCCCCCGCAGCGTCTGACTCAAGTGGATACACCGGGTGGACGGACGGACGGACGCACAGTGTCTGCCTGTCTAGCACCGTGGCCGGCGTCCCTCTGCCGCCAGGCCAGCCCGGGACGGCGTGCTCTATGCTCTGTGCTCTGCTCAGCACCACGGACACAGGGGGGGGTGACCGGGGGAAGAGCTGCTATCCCAGGATGTCACCCCGCCCCCGAGGCAGGTGCCACCAGTGACGGACGCAGAGGGGACAGAGGGCCGCAGTGTCTGCCTGTCTAGCACCGTGGCCGGCGTCCCTCTGCCGCCAGGCCAGCCCGGGACGGCGTGCTCTATGCTCTGTGCTCTGCTCAGCACCACGGACACAGGGGGGGGTGACCGGGGGAAGAGCTGCTATCCCAGGATGTCACCCCGCCCCCGAGGCAGGTGCCACCAGTGACGGACGCAGAGGGGACAGAGGGCCGATCCTCTGCTTCGTCCCAGCTAGGGTCCCGC
>NW_005372020.1:889318-890890 GCF_000412655.1 Myotis brandtii | reverse complement strand
AGGCCACGCTGCCTCCCCCACCCCCCTCAGCGACAGCTGCATAACCCAGGTGCCCCCCCACAGGGACAGCTGGACCACGCGTGGGCCCTCCGGATGGCGAGGCCCCGATCCTTACCCAGCTTCTTGGGGTCCAGGGCAGGGGCCAGCCCCATGGCGAGGGGGCCCACGGGGACCTTGGCGTGCTCCGAGTACGGGATGTGCAGCTGCACCGACAGTCCCTGAGGGGACAGAGGTCATGGGGTCACCGGGCCGCCGCAGTCCCTCTACCACAGGCCCTGGCCCAGCCAGAGTGCCCGGACACCCCCACCTTTTACAAGGGCCCAAGGGGGGACCTCAGGATCAGGTCCCCGGGGCCCATTCCACAGAGCCCCCCGAGGAAGGCCTGTTCTCTGGGCACCAGGCCTCGCCCGGGAGGTGGCACCCACCTGCCTGTCCAGGACGCTGGGGTGCTTGGAGGAGGAGATGAGGGGCGGAGGGTTGGAGATGGTGGGCGGGCGTGGCAGGACGGGCCGGGTGCTGTCGTGCAGGCCCAGGGACAGCGGGTGACCTGCAAGGCACATGTCTGTCCGTCACAGGGCCCCCCGCGTGGCCGGGCCCCCGCGGACAGACTCCCCCTCGCCTCTGCCCTGTCCACCAGGCAGGTGACCATCCACATGTGCCCCGTGCGCTCCTGTCTCTGCCCTCAGGAGCTGGCTATGTCCTCGGTTCAGACCCCCCCCACCCCCCCGCCAAGGGAAAGCTGGGGTTCACCCAGCGCCTCGACTCCTGCCCAGACCCCATAACGGGTCTCCCTCCTGGAGTCCGTTCCCCTCACGGGAACCAGAGGGTCTTTGTAACAAGTCCGCTGGCTCACACCCTCTCCCTGCTGAGACCCTGCCCCCAGGACAGAGTCTTAACCTCCGGCTCCTGTGGCCACTCGGCCTGGGGCTGGCGGCCTCCCCGGGCTCCCCGGGCACCCAGCTCCCCCCACAGCAGCCGGATTCTGTTTCTCAAGCTTAGCCTGCTCTGGGCTGCCTCTGGGCCTTTGCACATGCTGTTGCCTCTGCCGGCCATGCCCTCCCTTGCTGTCCTCCTTGGTCATCTGGCCCACTCGGCCTTCAGGATCCGTTCTGTTTAGCACGGACCTTCCGCATCAGCTGCTGGTGGGGGCCCCCAAAGGACCTCCAACCCAGGCTGACTGTCTCTGGAAACCAAAGCAGCCCCTTCCCTCCCTCCCTCAGCCTCCCTCCCAGGACTTCCCCTCCAACCAGCCATGCTCCAGCTCAAGCACCATCTATGGCTCCCTATCCCCACTGAGTTCCACCCCAATCCTGCAGATTGCTCAGACCGCCACAGATCCCCATCCAACCCAGATCCTCCTGCACCGGGCGCGAGACCCAGGGCCCCAGCCGCCCCCACTCAAGCGTGACCCTCCCAAGCCCACAGAGCAGACCTGGGCAGGGGCGGGGTCCCGGCCAAACGTTAAGGGGGGCCCCTACAATGGACACTCCCCCAGTCTGTGCGCCGGGGCCGCTCTGAGCCCTGGGACACTCCGCTCAGCACAGAGGTGTGTCTGGGGGCCGGGCTGCGGGT
>NW_005372020.1:888281-888566 GCF_000412655.1 Myotis brandtii | reverse complement strand
CACAATTGCAACCGTGGGCTTATCTGAGGTCACCAACAAATATTTGGCCGAGCCAGGATTTGACCCCTTGACCTCCCAGCCCCTGCCGCGGAGGGTGACATGTAAGCGAGAATGTGGTCTCCAGCTGCCGCAGTCCCCACCCCTCCCTACTGCCTCCCTCCGCCATTTCCCTTACCCGCTCTGCCCGCTTTGCTGCTACAGACCTGGGGAGTTTGCAAAGCTGCTCTCGCACGCAAAGACCCCTCCCCTGCCCATCGGCCCTCACGCTCCTCCCCACCCCCACCC
>NW_005372020.1:887115-887400 GCF_000412655.1 Myotis brandtii | reverse complement strand
CTCGTGGGCTTTGGTGACCTGCTGAGGGAAGCAGCGAGAGGTGGGCATCTTCCCGGGCCGTCCCCGGGGCACTGAGACCAAGGAAAGCCTCCGGGTGCCCGCGTGTGGTCAGCCGGGCACGCAAGCCAGAGAGGCCACGGACTGCCCCGGGCATAGAGCTGGAGGGTCAGGTCTCCATGCAAAGCCGGCTGCCTGGCGCCAACCTCCCTGCCCAGCCCGACGCCAGGTCTCTCTGGGATCAGAGCGACGGGGACCGGCACACAAGCCTGGGCCAGCCTGGGGGCA
>NW_005372020.1:886567-886790 GCF_000412655.1 Myotis brandtii | reverse complement strand
TCACCCCAGCAGAGGCCGGGCCACCCCGGGGTGAAGGCTCTGCTGGGCCTGGGGAATCCGCCAGGGGGCCAGCCCTTCCCAAGGGACCTCATGTTCACAACTGGAGGGTCCCCACCCTTCTCTCCAAGGGGCTGTGACAGCTGGGAGGGGAGGGACTTCCTGCTCTCCCATGGCCGTGTGACCCTGGGGGGGGGGGGGGCGGGGGGGGGGGCCCCGGGGCCCC
>NW_005372020.1:885586-886081 GCF_000412655.1 Myotis brandtii | reverse complement strand
AGCTTCCTGCCGGCCCCCAGCCCTTGGCCGGGGGAGGGGAGGGCACACCAGGTCCCAGTGGGGGTGTGGGGGCTCCACCCTCCCTCCTCCGGTGCACACAGGACCCCGAGGGGGCCCCTGAGCCCCTCCAACCCCAGCCCAGAGGCCCAGGTCAGGGTCCGACATGCCCCCAGGCAGCCCCAGGCCAGGGAAGTCCCAGCGAAGCCCGGACCCGAGCCCACACCACGCAGGGCCCTTCAGAGCCACGGAGTCGAGCGGACGGAGGTCCGTGAGCTGGAGAGATGGGCAGACTGTGCCCCCCACACAGGAGGGGCTCAGGGCCTTGCACGGAGCCGAGGGCACCCTGCCTCCTGGGGACAGGAGTGGGAGCCCCTCCCGTTTCACCAGGACATCCCCCTAACGAGACCTCCCTCGCACACCAGGGATGGAGAAGCTAGAGGCGCGAGGGCCAAGGACTCCCGTGCACACTGTCCGCCCAGCGCCCTGAGCGCGGCC
>NW_005372020.1:883632-884704 GCF_000412655.1 Myotis brandtii | reverse complement strand
GTCACACTGACTTTGCCAGGCTCTGCGCCTGCACAGTCCCTACCGCCGGGCTCACCTGCCTCCGTCCTCACCTCCCCTGATCCTCCCATCCTGCTCGCACTCCCGGGGACCCCCCCACCGGCCTCTCCTGCAGCTGCTGTCCTGGCTGGCGCCCCTGGACCCAGGCCCAGGCCCGGCTCACCTGCGTCTCTCAGGCTGGCACCCCAACCTGGTCCAAGCACCCCCCACCCCCAACCTCCACTGCCACTGGCCCCACCCAGCCGCCCTTCCCTCACATTTACTTACTAGCCTCCATTTAAAACAGCTTGCATTTGGCCCTGGCTGGTGTGGCTCAGTGGATAGAGCGTCGGCCTGCAGACCAAAGGGTCCCGGGTTCAATTCCGGTCAAGGGCACGTACCTCGGTTGCAGGCTCCTCCCCGGCCCGGGCCCTGGTCGGGGCGTGTGCAGGAGGCAACACATGGATGTGTGTCTCTCACGTCAATGTTTCTCTCTGCCTTTCCCTCTCTCCCACTCTCTCTAAAAATCAACGGGAAAATACCCTCAGGCGAGGATTAAAAAGGTAACAAATAAAACAACTCGCATCTGTCCACCCAAAGCTACAGGTGAACACACTGCGGCCGCCTTGGAAAACAGCCTGGGGTCCCTCAAGAAGCAAGCCCCCAGTTACCCTCTGAGCCGGCGATTCCACTGCGGGCGTGCGTCCCGGAGAATGGAGCCCGCCCCCCCCCCCGCCTGTCCGCAGACACGGGCTCGTGAGAGAACACAGCAGCAGCACCCACCCCGGCCCCCGAGAGGTGCAAACGACCCACCTCAGACCCACAGGCTCAAAGACAGACGCATGAAGCAACGGAACACGGTCCATCTGGAGTGGAATATTACTGGGCCATGAAAAAGGAACGACACACTGAGTCACGCCACAACACGGGTGAACTTGGAAAACGGGCTGCGGTGCGAGAGGAGCCAGACACCAAGGCCCCGTCCCTCGTGCCCCGTTTGTAAGAAATGCCCACACCAGGCAAAGCCACAGGGGCAGAAAGATCAGCTGGTGGCCAGGGGCTGGGGGTGGGCTGC
>NW_005372020.1:882729-883582 GCF_000412655.1 Myotis brandtii | reverse complement strand
CGGGGGACGAGGGTTAATGAACATGTTCTGGGATGAAATGGTGGTGATGGTTGCACAGCTGTGAATGTACTAAAACCCAGTGAACTGTACACTTTGAGGGCTGAAATGGATGGTATGGGAGTTACATCCCAGGAAAGCTGGTACCAAAACAGCAATAAAGAAGATACTTAGTGTAGCCAATTAGACGATCAAGAACTACATAGTAAGTACTGTTTCGAAGAACAATAGCGTAACAACGTTATATGCTTTATAATGTTTTAGCTAAAACATAAAATTCTGTATCTGGCCTGGCCAGCGTGGCTCAGTGGTTGAGTGTCGACCTATGAACCAGGAGGTCAGGGTTCGATTCCCGGTCGGGACACAGGCCCAGGTTGTGGGCTCGATCCCCAGTGGGGGGTGTGCAGGAGGCAGCCGATCCATGATTCTCTCTCATCACTGATGTTTCTCTCTCTCTCGCTCTCTCTCTCCCTTCCTCTCTGACATCAATAAAAAAGTATTTTTTTAAAAATTCTGTATGCGTAAAGGAAACGCTGTAGAGATGCCAAGTAAGTTTTTACAAAGCACATAAGCCCGGCACCCGTGTCCCACGGATTCTCAATGAACTAGGCCCGTGTCCTGCCTCGGTTTCCCCGGCTCCACACCCAGGCAGGGGGCAGACGGGAGAGGCAGGGAGCAGGAACCACATGCTCTCAGGAGGCCTCACCCAGAGTCGGGGCTGGGGGGGCTCCGTGAGGACAGAGGCCGGGCCCAGGGCTCCTAGGTTTGCGAGGCTCCCGATGCTGGGCTGACCTCTCGCTGCGGAGAGCCGCACCCGAAAACCAGGGGCCGGCTCTGGCCCCTGCCCCCGGGGTCC
>NW_005372020.1:882062-882316 GCF_000412655.1 Myotis brandtii | reverse complement strand
GGGCCACCACCTCCGGGAGCCCTCCTCGCGGGAACGGCCCGCTCTCCGCGCTCTCCCGTGTCCTTGGACGACGGTGTCTTTCGTTTTCCTCTCTGGAGGTCCGGGCTGGCAAGGGGCCCTGGGAGCCTGGCACCGGGCTGGTGGTTGACGGCTCGTAACTCCTTTATCCCCACAACGACCCTACGTGGGGACCCGCACACCCACCTCGCAGATGGGAAGGCTGAGTCCCCCGCAAAGGCCCCGGGAAGTGTGCG
>NW_005372020.1:878926-879835 GCF_000412655.1 Myotis brandtii | reverse complement strand
GCAGGCGGGCCAGCCTCTGTCGCAGTCCCCAGGCGTCTGTGCGGGACGCGGTTAATATCCAGCATTCCCGGGGTGGGGGGGTACAGCATCCCGCACCAGGAGCAAAGCAGAGGTAAGAGAGGGAGGAACATGGCCCCCAGACTCAGCTCAGCTGCCACTTCCCGGGGGAGGTCCCCCCACTGCCTTCTCCCCACGTGGAACACCTGCATCTGGACTCCATTCAGTGCCTGCCTCCCTGACCAGACCACGTGCTCCTTGAGGGCGGCCACAGAATTGCCCTGCGCTGTCCTGGTATACAGTCGGCGCTCAATAAGTGCCTGCAGTTATACGGCGGAGCTCAACAAGTGCACATAGGTATACAGGCGGCGCTCAACAAAGTGCATGCAGGTATACAGCTGGCGCTCAACAAAAGGGTGTGCATGTATACAGGCGGCGCTCAACAAGTGCTTGCACAATGAAAAGATATAAACTGCCCCCAGCCGGTCCACTCACCTATTCTTGTCGCCCCCCTCCGGCTCGTCCACCTCGTCGGCGCTGCAGGTGGCGCTGGAGTCACTGTCCTGGGGGGCGCCTGAGCCCTTGGTGGAAGGGGCTTTGCCCCCAGAGCCTCCACCACCCTCCTTCTTCTCCACCTTGACCGCCCCCTCGGGCGCAGGCTCGGCGCCGGCCTCCGTGCTCCCCTGGGCTTTGTCGGGCGCCTCCTCCAAGGCCTCCTCCTTGCACTCAGTCTTGATGGGCTGGGCAGGCGGCCCCTCGTCCGGTGGCTCCTTCTTGCCCACGGCCACGGCCACGGCCAGTTCCTGGGCCACGGCAGGCTTCTGCTCCTCCCCCTCTTCTGCCGCTGGGGCTGCTGCTGCAGCCTCTTCCTCCTTCTCCTCCTTGGGGAGCTCAGGAGGGGGTGCTGCGGGC
>NW_005372020.1:877898-878876 GCF_000412655.1 Myotis brandtii | reverse complement strand
GGGATGCTCTCGGTGTCCGAGCTGTTGTTGACGGCGGCTGCGGGAGACAGAGGGGTGAGCGGTGTGGGGGCTGAGGGAGGGGTGGACGCCGCCTTCCCCACCCGCCTCGGTGTGTCCCCCGACACCCGATGGCCCGGAGGCTTCTAGCATCCACCCTGCTGGCTGCGCTGCGGTCAGCATCATCGTCCCCTTGCCACAGCCATGTGAACTGGAGCCATGAGCTCCGAGGAACTGGGGGTGTGGGGGGCAGCCACACCTACTGCACCCCGTCCGTCTCCCAGGGGCCTGGGGCCCAGCAGGTGCACGGGAAGTGCTGATCGAAGGACGACGGACAAGGGCAAGGGGACCTCAGTTCCAGGCCCGGCTCTTACGCCTTAAAAAAAAAATCACTTCTTTGGGCCTCCATGTCCCCCACTTTCTGTAAAGTGGGGGGCTCTGAAACACCCACACTGGCTGCTGGGAAATCAAACCAGGGAAGCGTCACGGATGAAAACACCGGTGAAAAACTATCAACAAAACGGTTGGGCCGAGCGCACTGATCGGCCGGAGCCGCCGTGAGCACTGTTTTCCGAGCGGCATCGATTGGGCGAGGGTCCCTGGGAGTCTGTGCCCTCGGAATCAACGGCCAGGCCTCTGGGGAGGGAAAGCTCCCTGCCCCGCCCCCCGCCCAGCTGTTTGCCCACAGACGGGGAGAGGATGGTGCCCGGCGTGGCTCACGTACTTTGGGAGACCCAGAGCACACAGACCGAGCCCGGCGTTCCCGGAACATTCTAGAACTTGCCATTGTGCCGTGCCCCAAGGTGAATCACAGGGCACGGGCAGCGGCTCCGCGTGAAAACATCGGATTTGAAAGTCACATTTTCCTCCTCCCGCTGCCCAGCGCTTTTCCGACAGACACGGAGAGAAAGCAGAAGACCGCACGGTTTCCAGTCAAAACAAGAACCGGCCCGCCGGCCTCATTAGCAAACAACCCCTCGC
>NW_005372020.1:874945-876085 GCF_000412655.1 Myotis brandtii | reverse complement strand
TCTCCGTCCGGACAGCCCTTGTCCTTGAACCAACGCCCCTCCTTCCCCCAGACTCTGGGCACCAGCAGCCCCGGTCCCCCGCAGTGGCCCCGGGCCCATGAGGGGGTCCCGCAGGGACAGGTCACCGCCTCCTATGGTTCCTGGCTTTCCCGGGACCTCTGCCCTCAGATGCTGAGCCCGGTCAGGAGGGGCTGCTGGGCCCTGGAGGCCCCCACTGACCCCTGGCCTTTCCGCTTCTCGCCTTCTGACAAGGCCCAGGGCAGGGGCCACCCCTTCTGTCACTCAACCTGGGGACAGCGACGCGGGCTTGCCACACACACGCCCCACGGAACCCCCGAGCTGGGGACGGTCACACTCCCGTTTCCAGGTGAGGAAACGGAGGCACAGAGAGGGTGAGTCACTTGCCCAAGGCCACACAGCCTGGGGGCAAGAGTGGGCTGGCCCCAGCAGCCTGTGTCCCTCACCACCGGGCTTCCTGCCCCTGCCTGCTGACCCCAGAATGTGGTTCCCGCCCCTTCCGCACGATCAGACAAAGGATGAGTGGCGTAACCCCCAGGCCTCAGTGGGTTCATCCGCAACATGGGCGGAGCCTGGGCCACACCAGGTCTCAGGCGTGAGCAACAGAGAGCGGTATGGGCTCCGACGGCCGGACCACACCCCCAAAGAATGGATCTCGGGTTGGGGTCCTGGTCCACACACCGGCCGACCGTGTGCCCTTGGGAGCCGCCGGGCCTCAGTGTCCCCATCTGTAAACAGGGCGATAACAAGACCTGCTCCCTAGGGCTGTGGTGACGATTCGGGCTCGGGAATCCCCCCCGGGCTGGGAAAGCCTGCATTTGTTGGGGGGCCTGGCCTACAGAGCCGGGAGGGGACGCACGCCTTCCTTCGCGCGTGGCAGGAGCGTGGGGGCTTAGATGCCGGGCCAGGCGGAGAGGAGCGAGAGGCAGGACCCCCGACAGGGGCAGGAGGGAGGCTACGGAGCACCAAGAACTTGAGGGGCAGCTTTGGGCGGGAGATGACAGACAGAGGCAGGCGTTCAGCTCAGCGGGGCGGGGTCTGCAGGGGCTCCAGGCCACGGGGACGGGGGCACCGGCCCAGGGGAAGGGGAGGGGGCGAAGGCAGGCTCATCAGTGACCGGGG
>NW_005372020.1:873681-874684 GCF_000412655.1 Myotis brandtii | reverse complement strand
GACCTCTCGGCTGCGGCCAGAACCCTCCTTCGGGCACCGGGTGACCGATCCTCACTGCCCCCTGAGCAGCACCCGGGGGAGGGTTCCCCGAGGACGGGGCAGGAACGCCGCCCGGACACCGGGGCGCTGCCTGGGACACGACGCAGCCCGAGCCTCAGTCGTGCGATGTATCAACCAGACGGGATATTCTCGACCAACAGGTTGGTTCAACTTGTCAACAGTTCAGGTCAAAAAACTATTTTCAAAAAATAAATTTTTTTTTCTAAAATGTGATAGGACACCAGGTGTCACTAGGGCTGTGCTGATCTTCACAGGGTCAGGAGGGCGGGACGGACAGTGCCCGTGGGCCCAGAGCCTCGGTTACCGCTGTTGCCACCACATCACCATCACCATCACCACCAACCTTATCACCATCATCACCATTATCACCACCATCATCATACTTACCACCATCACCATCATCTCCACCATCACCATCACCACCACCATCCTTACCACCATCATCACCACAATCACCATCACCATCTTCTTCACCATCATTTTCACCATCATCACTATCACCACCAACCTTATCACCATCATCACCATCACCACCATCACCATACTTACCATCATCACCATCATCACCACCATCACCACAATCACCACCATCATCATCACCATCACCATTCTTACCACCATCACCATCTTCTTCACCATCATTTTCACCACCATCACCATCACACCATCACTGTCACCACCTCGCTCTCCCCTGTGAGGCGGGCCAGGCCCCTCAGAAGGACCCAGACGTTTCTGGGGAAGGTCAGCTCCCACCGACCGCCCTCACCTTCTGCCTCCTCCGCCATTTCCTCCTCGTTCCCGCTGGCGCCCGACGCCTCCATCTCCTCGTCCTCGACCACGGGCGGGAAGGCGGCCTCCTCGCTGGCGGCGGCCGGGGCCTTCTTCTTCTTCCGGCGCGCGTTCCTCTCCTTCTCCTGGGACAGGGCAAGCAGCGTCAGGGCCT
>NW_005372020.1:871563-873534 GCF_000412655.1 Myotis brandtii | reverse complement strand
GGCGGCCACACACGCTGGTGGTTATTTTTACCCGCTGGCTTCTCCCACTGTGTCCCAGATACTCCTGGGTGCAGCCTCGCCCGCCGGCTGCCAGGTGAGGAAGGCTCCCTCCCACGGAGGCCCCGCACGCCCCAGCCTTCTGATGGTCCTTGCCAGAGCGGGCCTGCCCCCAGGGCCACCCTGCCAGGTTCCCTCACTACGGGGAGCCAATGAATGGAGGAGCTTTTCCTGCCCCGTCTCATCTGATCCCATGAGCCCCCGGGGGACAGGCCGGCTTGGGAAGGTCCTCTTCACTCCACCAATCTTTACAAGGCATCTACTGTGCGCAGCCAGTGCATGGGGGCCGAGGACATACATGAACAAGGCAAACAAGGTCCTGCCGCCAACGACCTTCTCGTGGGGAAGGCCAGCAAACAACACTTCCCCTAAAAGGAAGACTCAGAGGTGCAGAGGGGGCTGTGGAGACCCGACACAGGGCGGGGCAAGAAAGGGTGGGGGCGGGGCTGCTCTAGATGGACAGTCACGGAGGGCTTCCTGGAGGAGGTGTCCCGAGGGAGCTGGCTGGGCAGGGCTCTGGAGGTGAGCGGTCCAGGTGGAGAGGCTGCACATGCAAAGGCCCAGAGGCGGGGCAGAAAGGAGCCCTCACTGCAGAGCCTGTCATCTCCCTATGCCCCAGGCCCTCGTCCCCTGAAGCCCAGCTCCTCGCGCCCAGGGCCAGGAGCCCTGCCCCCAGCTCGGGTACTAATGTCACTCCTCATGGCCGGCTCCCTCTTTGCACTGCCCTGGGCCGGGCGCTTCAGGGGGGCAGAGGAGACATCCTGGCCCCCTCCCCCCGACCAGGCTGAGCCAGGCAGGTGCCCAGATGGGGTTTGTTGATCGACTTAGTGACTACGACGTGTGGGCGTCTCGGGCTCGAACACACAGCGGGGAGGTGGGGGGCGTGTGTGCAGGCAGAGTGTGCTGGGGTCTCGAAGTGACCAGGGACCCCCCCCCGGGGGAGTGGACTGGACCCTCAGAGGGCGCCCAACACAACCGGGTGACAGGGGAGGGCGATCACAGCCTGAGCCCCGTGGAGTCTGCAGGGAGGGAGGCGGGGCCCGAGCACCCGCGGACGCGGATCGGAGACTGTCCCCCAGACGCACGTCCACCCAGACCTCAGAACGTGCCCTTATTTGGGAGCAGCTCTGGGCAGATGTAATTAGTGAAGATGAGGTCAGACCAGCTGAGGGAGGCCCTGGGTCCAATGGCTGGTGCCCTTATAAGAGGGAAGTTTGGACACCGAGGCGCCCAGGGGAGCCCAGGGGAGAGCCGCTGGGTCTCTGGCCAGGGGACCTCGAGTACCGGCACCTGGGTTCGGATTTCGAGCTCCAGCATTGAGAGAGTGAACAAGAAACGAATACACGCCCCGGGAAGTGTGGCTCAGTGGGTAGAGCGCCGGCCTGCAGACTGAAGGGTCCCGGGTTCGATTCCGGTCAAGGGCACATGCCTGGGTTGCAGGCTCGATCCCCAGTAGGGGGTGTGCAGGAGGCAGCTGATCCATGATTCTCTCTCATCACTGATGTTTCTCTCTCTCCCTTCCTCTCTGATATCAATAAAAATATATTTTTAAAAAGAAAGTAAAAACAAAAGAAACGAAGACACCTCCCGTCCTCCACCAATCCCCCCCAACAGGCCCCAGGAGAAAGCCACCCCGACTCGCTACACCGCACAGCACAGCCCGCTCTCGGGGCCAACACCCCGTCACCTCCAGCACCAGCAGGCCCTGCCCGTCTGGCCCCTCACCAGGCCTCAGGGGTCCCCAAGCCCAGCCCCAGCCCTGGGGCAGGGTCACTTCCTGTCCTGCCTCCTCCCAGGGCAATGGGGGTCCTCAGGGTGCAGCCACTGGGGACAGACACCACGAGAGAGAGGGAGATGCCCGCTGCCCCGTTAGTCACGGCTTCGTCCCGGCACTGGGCCCGAGGGCCGGCTCCC
>NW_005372020.1:870590-871455 GCF_000412655.1 Myotis brandtii | reverse complement strand
CACCCACTCCCACAGCCGCCCCAGCCCTGCCCCACATCCCCAGCTTCTCCCTGCGGCCCCCGGGCGAGCCCACGGAGGTGCCAGAAAGTTGTGTGGCAGTGGCTTCTGTGGGCGCGGCTGAGGGTTCCCCTCCTTCCCCGATCTATTTTTAGCCGGCGGGACGCACTCCGGCACCCCGGCCGGGCAAGACGGCCATCGGCCGCCCGCGTGGAGGCTGGGACTCGGGGAACTGGGAGCCTCGCAGGGAACACGGGTTCCTGAGGCCGGGCCAGGGCTGTCTGGGAGGCCTCCCTGGCTACTCGGTCAAAACCAGCAGATCCTTGCCACCCATCAGCCACACCTACTACACCCTCAGCTTGCCATCTCCAGGCCCAAGTGTGAAATCGTGTGTGTGTGTGTGTGTGTGTGTGTGTGTGTACCAGCTCCTCAAGGCCTGTCCTTGGCCGTCTGCCCAGCACCCCTGGCACCGGGCCTGGCTCGGAGCACAGCGTTCGAACTACGTCTTGAGATGAATGAACCCGACAGACAAGGACGTCGGCTCAGAGAGGCTAAGACACTTGTCCGAGACCACACAGCTCAGGAGTCGAGAAGCCCAGATTGGAAAGCAGGTCAGGTTCAAGCGCTTCCCCGCCCGGATCATCTCTCTCTCTCTCTCTCTCTCTCTCCCTGCAGGCCTGTGCGGCCTCAGATGGAAGAGACAACAGAGAAAAACAAGACAAGGCCGGCCTGGGTGGAGACAAACAGAGAGGGAGAGAGACGGAAGTGGAGCCCCAGGGCCTGGACTCACAGATGGGAGAGCGGAGCGGGGTAACCTTCGGCCAGAGGGGGGAGGGCCGGCCTCGCAGCGGACAGCATGCCAAGTGTT
>NW_005372020.1:870085-870444 GCF_000412655.1 Myotis brandtii | reverse complement strand
TCCTGCGTTCCGGACGGACCGGGCCTGGCGGGCCGCCAGAGGTGCCGCCTGGGGATTCACAGGGACCCATCTTCCTTCGGGACTGGAGGGCGTGGGGGAGGGGCCGGAGGCAGAGGTCACCGAGTTCAGCAGCAGCAGCATCATCATTGCCTGAGGCCCATTTGCATACTCTGGTGACGGGGGACTCACCCCAGCCCCGGGGGTGGCCGCGGTCAGGACGAAGGCTCCGGGCCGAGCCGGCTTCCTCTGACGGGCCCTGCGTTTGCTCACCACATGCTCTCTGTGACCCTCCGTGGGAGCCGCTGAGCGAGAGCCAACCCCTCGCTCCACATGGCCCTCCTCCCTCAGTGTGCCCCCCA
>NW_005372020.1:869453-869910 GCF_000412655.1 Myotis brandtii | reverse complement strand
AGCTCCGTGGGACATGGGGACACGGGGACAGGCCCGCCAGGGAAGCCAGGGGCTCACAGCGCCCTCCCCTCCCCCTGCTGCCGGCCTCATGACTTCCACCTGGGCCTGGAGCAATGGAGGCGCCCTGGGGGGCTGAGGGCCATGTTGGCCTCTGGGTCCCCCTCCTGTTCACCCCGGCTCCTCAGCCTGGGCTGGGCTGCTGCCCCCACCAGCCTCCCCTCGGGCACCAGCCAGCGAGGGCAGAGCCAGGCGGAACCCTCCTGCCCAGAGCCCCGCCCTCCACCGCTCTGATAGGCTGATACTCTGAGTGAATGAATGAATGAACCCATCCATCATCCATCAACCAGCCACCCAACCTAAGACTCAGTCTGCCCAGGAGCTGACAGCCGCCACGGCAACCAGCACGGAGGGAGCTGACACCCAGCCTGCCACACGCCCACCCCGTCACCACCCAGTC
>NW_005372020.1:867399-868847 GCF_000412655.1 Myotis brandtii | reverse complement strand
AGTGGCCTGGGCTGGGCAGGGCATGGGGAGGGGGAGGGGCGAGGGGGGAGGGAGGAAGGTGGTCGGAGGGAATAGACGGCATCACTTTGTGCCGGGTGATGCTCAGAATCCCCCCAAATCGGAGCTGGTGATGCTCGGAACCCCTCCAGGCCCCCCCCTCCCTGCCCTCCGCCCTTCTGCTGCCTGGGCTCGGCTCCTCTCGGACCCACGGGGTTTCAGCAGGTGTTGGGGTTTGAGCAGGTGTCGGGGCAGGTGTGCACGGTGCCCTCCCCGCCCTGAGCTTCTCCCTTCCCCCTGGAAAGGCGTCCTGGGAAATCCGGGAAGACGCAGAGCTGTGGGCGCACGAGGCCCGAGGGGCACGGGACCCCCCTGAATAGCAGGTGGGCGTGGTGGGGAACGGGGCGCAGGCAGGGGCCGGCCTCAGCCCTGACCACAGGGGCATGGACAGGGTCCCCCAGAACACTCAGGGCGGCCGGGACGTGGTGCCCTTAACCCCTGCACATGCTCAACCAGAGCTTAAAGGGCGAGACGCTCCCCCTGGCCCACCTCGTGCTGTGCAGCCTCCGCAGCCCGCACACCCTCTCTAGGCCACTCGACAGGCTTTGTGAACTTTAAACCACAACAGGGGCCCATGGGGGTGCGCTGGGGGGTAGAGGGCTGTACGCCCCCCGATGCGGCCTGCTGGCCAAGAGCTTGGGTCCTTGGGTTCAAACCCAAGCCTGGCTAAGCCTCAGTTTCCCCACATCTGAAAAGCTGGCTGCCTGGCCAAACTGGGGGGAGAGGGGAGATGGGGAGACAGATGGGAAGAGAGGGAGGGAGGGAGGGAGGGGAAGAGAGCGAGCGAGCGAGCAGGGCCGCCCGGAATGGCCTCTCTTCCAGGAACAGCTGTGGAGGAAGCGGCCTCTCCTCTCGGGAGAGCATTTACGCTGAGAGGCGTGCCCGCCCCTTCTGCGCTCCTGGGGGAGGGAGGGAGGGCCTCGGCCTCCCCTCAGGATGGACCACAGAGGCCAGGACCGGGCGGCTGCTCCCCGACCTGCCCTTCCCTCCCCGGGGCGGCCCTGAGACTGCGAAGCCCGATGGGGAGAGGAAGACAGTCACGGGTGTTCGTCTACCCCGGGGTCCCCACTCCATTGCGCTGACAGCCCCCAATCCCAGTGAGTCCGCGGCCTCCAGGCCCCCAGCGTGTGTGAGACGAGACGGGTGCTGGGGTGGAGGTGGGGGCCTGGCACCGCGGGCTCGCCTGCCTGTCCCGTCCCCGGAGAAAGGGATGTCTACGGGGGGGTGGGGGGGGCAGGGGGAGGGCTCACCATCTTCAGCTTGTGCTGCTGCAGGATCTCGTCCAGGTTCTGCCGCTTCTTGTAGTTGAAGTAGAAGTTCTTACACTGGCTCACCGTCTTGGAGCCCACCATGCGGGCGATGGCCGACCAGTTCCGGCCATGCTCCAGGAG
>NW_005372020.1:866560-866978 GCF_000412655.1 Myotis brandtii | reverse complement strand
CACCGGGCGGCCGGAGCGGAAGGAGCCTGTGAGCAGGGGTGGGGACGGGACAATGCAGTCCAGGTGGGGTGAGCCGGGGTGAGGAGCCTCTGCACCCAGGCTCGCTGGGCCCCCCAGGGCTCAAAGGCCCCCTGGATGCGGACCACACGGGGCTGGTCCAGGGGCTGGGAGTGGACATGTCCCCACATCACAGACCCCGACCCCCGTGAGCTCACAGCCTCCTGGTGTGGGGAGGAGCCCCCAGAAACGGGCAGACCTCACCCCAGACCTCCTGTGGCCAGAGAAAGTTTCCCCCACACACTCGGGCCAGAGCCGTACACCCCCCACTTCTACCCCAACGCCCTGAATGGGCTCAGGAGACGCACAGCCCCCCCATACAGCGCCCCGCGCCCTGGATCCAGGGGCAGGGCCCCGGAAG
>NW_005372020.1:865040-865497 GCF_000412655.1 Myotis brandtii | reverse complement strand
TGCTTCACGTTACTGGGAA
Source organism: Myotis brandtii (assembly GCF_000412655.1). Lineage (NCBI taxonomy): Eukaryota > Metazoa > Chordata > Mammalia > Chiroptera > Vespertilionidae > Myotis > Myotis brandtii. The sequence continues at coordinate 865,478 of NW_005372020.1, read as the reverse complement.
CGCACTCGCTGGCCTCCGGGCCCCAGAGCCACGCTTGTAACGCGAACGCGAGATTCGCACAGCGACGTCTGAGGCCGCGCTCCCTGAATCGAATTAAGCTGCAGGAGGGAGGGCTACGGCCGAAACCCTGCAGGGACGCGGGCCTGTGCTGGCATTCTGACGGCTCCCTCCCCTCCCTCCGTCCCTCTGCCCACCCAGCCATCACCCACGCACACGTGTGCCGGGGGCTCGCTATGTACAAGCCTCTAACGAGGATAAAAGAGCGGCAGAGGCGACGCGGAGAAGCCGCTGCGTTCGTCCCGCGGCCCAGGGACCTGCTGTTCGCAAAGCCCTTCAGATGCTAAGACTTGGTGCCGGGGCATCCGTGCTGCGAGGCCGCGGCCCGTCTCCCTGTCCCAGGACGGGGGCGGGGAAACCGAGGCTTGGGGGTGGGGGGGA
>NW_005372020.1:861922-862893 GCF_000412655.1 Myotis brandtii | reverse complement strand
ACCATAGTGCAGAGACCCCCCCACCCACGTAGGGCGGGGGGAGCTGGGGGTCCCCGAAGGGCTGTCCTCCCTCCCGAGACACCCCCACAAGCCGTGGCGGCTCCTTCTGGACCCCTGCCAGGGACGCCGGCGGCTCCCGGGGGGTTGAAAGTTAACTGAGCTGAACTTTGGAGCGAGATCCAGGTCATGACCGAGTTTTCCAGCTCCAGGGTCACTGACCTGTGTGTGTCCCTGGAGCCGTCCGCCTGCCTCCCTCCCAGCCCGCGCCCCGGGGGCCCCGTGCCAGGGAGGGCAGCGGATCCCAGCCGTGTCGGGGATCTAGGACTTCCCTCCTCCGCAGGGAGCCCCAGGCGAGCGAGCGTTCGCGGATGCCAATCCAAGTGTGTCATGCCCTGCCTCACATCTTCCGATGACGAGGACGACCGGAGCTCTGGAAGCTCTCGGAACCAAACCCAAAGGCCTCGGCGTGGAGCCGGCCCCACCCACCTGTCCAGCCAGCTGCCCACCCCTCCCCCGGTTCACTCCCTCCGGCCACTGGGGGCCTTCACACCCAGCCCTGGGATGTGCCCCAGGACATTTGCACTCCTTCTCAGCCTGCACGGCTTCCCACAGATCCGCCTCGGTTCTCCTCCTCAGCTCGGGGCTCGAGGGACGCCTCCTCCGAGAGGCCTTCCTGGACTACGCTCTCCACAGCTGCCCTCCCAGCCCCTGCGCGGTCTCGGGGTTCGGTCACCTCCGGAGCAACCAGCGCCCCCTGAAATGAGCTCCTTTGCTCCGTGGCTCACGGCCGGCCCTGTCTGCGCCCACAGCTGCTAGGCTTGCAAGAGGCGCTGCTGGGCAAATGCACGCAGCTCCCAACGCTCCCGGCGTCTGGGTCTGGGGCGCCCACGGGTATCTCGGGGAACTCCCTGGGCTCCGGGAGAGCAGCTTCCCAGAGAGCAGGGGCCGGAGGGCTGGTCCCCGCAGCCTCC
>NW_005372020.1:861423-861721 GCF_000412655.1 Myotis brandtii | reverse complement strand
CCGGGCGGTCCCAGGGGAGGCAGGCGGCACACCCACACGGTGGGCGTCCAGCCCCCTGGCTCCGCCGTCCCCTGCGGTCTCGATTCTCCGACCCCACTTCTACTTTCTAAGGAAAGAGTTTCATTCCGAAGACTCAGGGGCAGGAACTAGGAAGCGAAATCGACCGAGACAGGAAGTGGAGCCGGGAGAGGTCTGAGTCACGGACGGACTGGGGCTCGAAAGGAGGTGAAGGAGCAGGAGGTGGCCGCAGGGGTGTGGGAGGGGTGTCTCGCGGCGGCGTGGCTCCCGGGGGGCCCTC
>NW_005372020.1:860168-861173 GCF_000412655.1 Myotis brandtii | reverse complement strand
CCCCTCCAGGGACCTGTGACAGCCGTGCCAGGTGGGCGCCCCCCGCGACGGGTCCCTGCCACAGGGACGGGAACCCCACCCCTCCACCCAGGCTCAGATGAACTGGCCCGGGCACCCCTTTAGCACCCGTGGGCTCCACGTCGCCCCCCATTTGCACCCTGGGAATGTCACAGCTCTCAGTCCCCCGTCCACAGAACACCCCGCGCGCCACCCTGGCCTGGGTCTCGGCGCTCGGGTCTGCCCCCGCTCGCCGGGCGGCCCGGGGCCTCAATTTCCTCACCAGCAAAGCAGGAGCTGTGTGGGCCGGTGTCTGCCTCCGCCCACACAACACACACGTACAGGTGGCTGTTCACACACTTGGAGCACCGCCCCCAGGGTCCCACGGGCGATCCTCACCCGAGGATATGCTAGTGGTTTTCCCGTTGATTTATAGAGAAAGCAGAAGGGTCTCGGAGGAGGGGGAGAGGGAGACACACACATCGACGGGGCCGTGGATCGAACCGGCAGCCCAGGGAACGTGCCCGTGACCGGGAATCGCACCCGTGACCCGGAATCGAACCCGTGACGCTCCGGTCCTCGGGCTGATGCTCTAACCACTGAGCACACCGCCCAGGGCGAGGTTAGAGAGTTCACGCAAAGTGCCCCCTCGTCTGTCTCCACCCAAAGGGGCAGCAGTCCCTGAGACACCACACGTCTGACAACCCTAAGGCCGCCCCAACACATCGGCCCTCCATGTGAGCCCTGGGGGGCAGGGGGTCCCCTGCCGTGGGGGTGGCTGTGTCTGGGGGCTCCCACTCCGCTCCCTGAGCCTCAGACTCTTCACCCGTGAAAACGAACCAACCAGCCAGGGTGCCCGACCAGGGCCCCGGAGCACGAAGCACCACGGGTCTCCCTCACTCCCCGTGGCGGGCACGTCCTGCCGCCGGAGTTACTGGGGACAGGGCTGGGGTGGGCCTGGGCTCCGGCTGGCCCCATGGGCTCTGTCTGGGGCCCCCAGAGCCTGGC
>NW_005372020.1:857973-858620 GCF_000412655.1 Myotis brandtii | reverse complement strand
TGCTGCATTATTACAAATGTCACCGCGCGGGCCTGGCGGGACTCACGCTGTCGCTGCCGGCCCCGTGGGCAGGACCAGATGAGCTCACCGCTGCCGAGGGCCCAACCTTGAGCCGCCAGGCCTCACTCCGTCTCCGAGTGAGTCATCCCGCTGTCCTCCCAGCCCCAGACCTGCCCTTCCCGAGGGAGAGAGAGGGCGGCCGCCAACTCACAACCCCTCAAGGTAACGGGGAGGGAGGAGGCAGCGCTGGGGCTGCCGTGACAACAGAGGCACAGCGGGAGAGAGAGCTGGGAGCACGGGGCGGGGAGGGGGGGGGCAGCCTGAACCTGCTTGTGGGGCCCTGACTGCCCCCTGGGGTGGGTCCCAGGGCAACGTCACCACCGACAGCGAGACCCCAGGGTCGCACGTGGGATTAAAACCCCACGTAGTCCACGCACCGGCTCACAGCAGCCTCATCGCAACCCCCCACCATGGAAACGACCCACAGGTCCATCAGCCAACGCGTGCATCACAGAACGTGGCCCATCCACGCGCGGAAGACGACGCAGCCACGAAAAGGAGCGAGGTGCCGGCACGCGGCCCCACGGGAGGAGCCAGACACGAAGGGCACGTATCGTATGGTTCCACGCAGGTGAGGCCCGGCGAGG
>NW_005372020.1:857334-857804 GCF_000412655.1 Myotis brandtii | reverse complement strand
GACGGCCGTGCTGGGCTGGCCAATGGGAACGCACGGACAGCCCCTGAAAGGCACGCTGCGGAGGGCACACACTGCCCATTTCATGTGCACTTGGTCACAGTTACAGGGGAAAGGAGAAACCACACAACTTCAACAAAGCCTCTTGCACACTCCACGGCGAGATCCACGTAAAAACCACCTAGTGGACGCAGAGGCCCGAGAAAACTGACAACATGGCCCTCGGGGGGCTGACAGCTCTGAGCCCCGCCGGCCCCCAGGGGCCTTCTCGAGCCGCTGCACGGAGGCCTGAACCTGCGAGAGGAGGCAGGGGGCTCTTCTGGGTGACGCTCTCATTCCCATTGTGCAGATGAGAAGACTGAGGCCCAGGGAGGTGGCCTCGCCTGAGGGGGGAGCTGGAGGGAAGAGTCCGAGAGAGCGGCGCCAAGGGGACGTGACCAAGCTGAGAACACCCCGAAACAGAGCCTGTCCCC
>NW_005372020.1:854789-856694 GCF_000412655.1 Myotis brandtii | reverse complement strand
TCCCATCGCCCCATTTTACAGGCGGGACACGGAGGCAGGGCGGGGCCTGGACAGGGAGGTCTGAGCCTGGGCGGGCGAGCTGGAACGGCCCCCTGCATTTTCCACCCCAGGGGCCCGTGCCGGAAGTGGGGCACACGGTGCACTTCTGCAGGAGTCCTCCCGCCCTGGCCGCTCCGCGCTGCCACCGAGGGCGGCCGCCCGAACCTCCAGGCTGGGTTCGAATCCCGACCAACTCCATGACTCTACAGAAACAGCCCCTCTGTGGCAGGTACACAGGCCGCCCCGGGAAGCCGGGGCAGGTGCCTGGAGCAGACCCTGGGCCTGGAGGCGGACGGAGATCCCGGTGACAAAACATCACCTCAACCCCCACCCTGGGAAGGCATCCTGGTGGCCAGGGCCGGGGGTTCCCACAGAGGCAGGAGAGGAGGGTGGGCCCCAAAGAGCCAAAAGTACAGGCGACAGATGCGCACGGGCTGCCCCCTTGTGGCTGAACTTGGGAACTGCTACTCAGCCCTTTGGCCACAGCAGTGACCATAGAAGGAATCCAGGCGCCTACGGCAGTGATGGCGAACCTATGACACGCGTGTCAGAGGTGACACGCGAACTCATTTTTTTGGTTGATTTTTCTTTGTTAAATGGCATTTAAATATATAAAATAAATATCAAAAATTTGAGTCTTTGTTTTCCTATGGTTGCAAAGATCAAAAAGTGTCTATATGTGACACGGCACCAGAGTTAAGTTAGGGTTTTTCAAAATGCTGGCACGCCGAGCTCAAAAGGTTCGCCATCACTGGCCTACGGGGTTAGGGTAGGTTGGGGGCGGTCAGCACGAGGGTCCTTCTAAAAAGGGGTGGTGGCTACTCCGCTCCAGCAGCTGCTCCTGGCAGAAACGCAGGTCAAGCGCAGCCAGACCCGACGTCACAGCAAATCCCAAAGGGCCGGTCTGGAGTTTTATGGGAACCCTCTCCGCGCTGGGATCCTCACGCCCCAGAGACTGCCCCAGGCCCTCCCCACGCACACAGTCCCGGAAGCGCTCACCCCACGGGTGCTGGCAGCCGCTGTGCACAGAGAGGTTAAGGAAGTCGCCCCAGGTCGCACAGCAGGCCCAGTGAACGCCGGGACGGTGGCCCTGCCCGGGCCCGAGACTCACCCAGCTCGGCGCTCTGCTGCGGGGTGACGGCCTCCTCGCTGTTGGCCTCGTTGGCCATCGAGCGGGTGATGCGGCCCTTGCGCCTCCCCTGGCTGTTGGCGGTTTTGCGGCCTTTGGAGGCCACGGCCTCTTTCTCATCGTTGTCCTCCCCGGAGGTGTCGTCCGTCTTCTCCCTGAGGGTCAGAGGGGGACAGAGGGACGGTGTCACCGGGCGGCCGTGGCAACGAGAACTGCACCTGCGGGCGGGCAGCCACCCGCCCGGCCGCCTCTCCCGCCAACAAGGGAGCTTGGTGGGCAGCCGTTGGCAGCGGCTCTGCGTTTATCAGGAGGGCGGTGTGAGCCGGCCGCTCTCGGCCGCTTTGCTCTCCAGACGGACGCAGGCCTGGCTGCTGTTTGACTGGGCGGCCTTTTCATTCACTCGACGGAGTGGGGGCTGCGTGCTCCCTGCAAGGCCACGTCCTACACCAGAGGGGGGGCTGCTCTCCCCAAGCCTGGGGTACAGCCATGCCACCCGCATGGGGAGGCGCTCCCTGCTCTGTGAGAGCCCAGGCTCCCAAGGGCCTTACGCAGGCGAGCCGGGTGTGGGGGGCGCGTGTGACCTCAACACCCTTTCGTCTCAGGCGGTTTCCTCTGGGGCCCTCAGGTTTACCCCCTCGGCCTCCCATCCGCCCTCGGGAAGGCCCTCGCTGGAAGCCCGGAGACGGGACCGGCCAGATGCTCGCGGCAACCACAGGCCTGAGCCCATTCCAGGCACC
>NW_005372020.1:852588-853824 GCF_000412655.1 Myotis brandtii | reverse complement strand
CTCCGCTCCCTCCGCCCCGGCAGCACGTGCGGGAGGGAGGCTGGGGGCTCCGGGCGAGGCTGTGCCTTGATCCGCACTGGCTCACACCGACAGCGATGACGCTGAAGGCGAGGGCTGCGGCTGCCCGCACACCTAGCCCTCCCCGAGTCTCCGGAGAGAGATGCTCAAGAGGAGAGGAGGGGAGGGAAGGAGGGGGCAGAGTTCCAAAGTCACTGCCTGGATGTATTCGCTCAGAGAGGAGTGCAAATGAGCTATCTGTCAGCAGGTCTCCGGAGAGTTGGAGAAAGAAAGGGCAGGCGGAGGGGGAGAGGCGGAGGGAGAGGAGCAGAAGGAGAAGCAGCAAGAGGAGGAGCAGGAGGAGCAGGAGGAGAGAGGAGAAGCAGAAGGAGGAGGAGAAGCAGGAGGAGGAAGGAGAAGCAGGAGGAGAAGCAGGGGAGGAGGAGCAGGAGGAGGAGGAGGAGCAGGAGGAGAAGCAGGAGGAGGAGGAGCAGGAGGAGGAGGAGGAGGAGCAGGAGGAGGAGGGTCCCCAGTGGCTGAGGGTCCCAGGAGTCTCCCTGCCCTGCAGCCTCCCTCCAGCCCCAGATGAGGGGCCCCTGGATGCTGGCAGTGGGGGTGCCGGGGTCCTGTTGAGGAGGAAACTGGTCTTGCAAGGAGTCACCGGCCATAAAAACTGTGAACAATGCACAGCCCTAGGAAGATGGGGGGTAGGTCATTATCACTGGCCCCAGGACAGATCCTTGGATATGGCCTGGGGACCCCCAATACCTTGGGGCTTTCCTGTAAGCCCACAAAAGGGGGCAGAACCATATCTGCAAGACAAAGACTTCAGAAGGTTATAAAAAGTGAAACCTTCTGGGTGTTACTCTGATTTGGAAATTATTCCCGGAGTCGACTATTGTTAATAAACGGGGTCCCTCCCTTTCTCTAGGAAGCGTGCTTGGTATTTCTTTGCTCTTCTGCAACATTTGGTTCCCTGACCTAGAAACTAACCTCATTTGGCTCTTGCCTCCAGTGAGTGAACGGGGTTTGGGGTCCAGGGGCACAGGACAGGCCTCCGGAAGGCATGTGCTGCTGATTTTAGCAGAATTGCACCAGGGAGAACTCCAGGCACTCCCGGACCTCAGCCCAGGACCCAGCCGGCATCTGGAGAAAGTGGACTGACACCTCTGGACCTGTCAACAGAATCTGTAAGGTAGGGGCCCCAGTCAGTCAGGCCCACTCCAAGTGAGTGGAAGG
>NW_005372020.1:833444-834414 GCF_000412655.1 Myotis brandtii | reverse complement strand
AGGAGGAGAAGCAGGAGCAGGAGGAGGAGGAGAAGCAGGAGGAGGAGAAGCAGGAGGAGAAGCAGGAGCAGGAGGAGGAGGAGAAGCAGGAGGAGGAGAAGCAGGAGGAGAAGCAGGAGGAGGAGGAGAAGCAGGAGGAGGAGAAGCAGGAGGAGAAGCAGGAGCAGGAGGAGGAGGAGAAGCAGGAGAAGCAGGAGTGGGGGCTCCGGGCGAGGCTGTGCCTTGATCCGCACTGGCTCACACCGACAGCGATGACGCTGAAGGCGAGGGCTGCGGCTGCCCGCACACCTAGCCCTCCCCGAGTCTCCGGAGAGAGATGCTCAAGAGGAGAGGAGGGGAGGGAAGGAGGGGGCAGAGTTCCAAAGTCACTGCCTGGATGTATTCGCTCAGAGAGGAGTGCAAATGAGCTATCTGTCAGCAGGTCTCCGGAGAGTTGGAGAAAGAAAGGGCAGGCGGAGGGGGAGAGGCGGAGGGAGAGGAGCAGAAGGAGAAGCAGCAAGAGGAGGAGCAGGAGGAGCAGGAGGAGAGAGGAGAAGCAGAAGGAGGAGGAGAAGCAGGAGGAGGAAGGAGAAGCAGGAGGAGAAGCAGGGGAGGAGGAGCAGGAGGAGGAGGAGGAGCAGGAGGAGAAGCAGGAGGAGGAGGAGCAGGAGGAGAAGCAGGAGGAGGAGGAGCAGGAGGAGGGAGGAGAGGAGCTGCATCCGGAAGTGGGGCTGCGAGGATGGAGCAGAAATGCCTCCCTTCCTGCCAGGCCCTGGGTAGACACCAAACCACACGACATCCTCACACACCTGCCCAGGGTCACTGGCCCAGGGTCACCCGCGGGCCCCAGACCTGGGCTGAGCCCGGACCCCGCTCCCGGGGGGCGGCCTTACTTGGTCAGCTCTTCCTTGTCGTTCTCGACGTCCGGCCGCTCCTCCTCCTTCTCGGCCTCCTTCTCCTTCTCCTCCTTCTCCTCCTGGCTGCCCCGGGG
>NW_005372020.1:831713-833040 GCF_000412655.1 Myotis brandtii | reverse complement strand
GGAGGACAGTGAGGCAGGTGAGTGCACCTGGGTGGGGCGGGCAGGGAGGCGGAGGGGGCATCGTGAAGTCCGCTGGGAGCCCTGGCCGGTGTGGGTCAGTGGACAGAGCGTCGGCCTGCAGACCGAAGGGTCCCGGGTTCGATTCCAGTCAAGGCCACGTACTTGGTTGCAGGCTCCTCCCCAGCCTGGGCCCTGGTCGGGGCTTATGCAGGAGGCAACCCATCGATGTGTTTCTCCCACATCGATGTTCCTCTGTGTCTCCCTCTCTCTTCCACTCTCCCTAAAAATCAAAGTGAAAATATGCTCAAGTGAGGATTAACCAAAAAAAAAAAAGAAAGGAAGCCCGCTAGGGGAGGCTGCAGGTACTGGCCCCAAAGGGCACAGCCCAGCCCAGAGGCGCCGGGGAGGCAGGGGCACGGGGGGGGGTGCAGAAAGGGCCAGTGTCAGGTGACCCCTGCCCCCTCCCCCCCTTGGTGGCTTTGTGACCTAGGACGAGATCAGGGGTACTCCGCACGGTTCCCCCCCCAGCCAGCCGGGAGGCGGGATGTGAGGAGCAGACAGACAAGAGTGGCGTCTGCCACGGGTCTTCCTGTGGAGCAGAACCCGAGAACGCCAGCAGGAGACGCCCTACTGCGCTCCAGGCAGGAGCAGAGCGAGCATGGGAACGGGGGACGCACCCCTGAGCCCCAGCCCTGCAGGCCACCTCTCTGAGCCTCAGTCTCCACGCTCCAGCCATGGAGGTGGCTGCGGCCAGGCCCAGGCCCACTCTGCTGCCTCGGGGCCCTGGGAGATCAAAGACGCTCCCGACAAAACCAGCCTCCTCGGGGGCCTGTTTCTCTGATCGCCTCCCAAGCAGGCCGGCAGGTGAGGCGCCCCCGGCCAGCCCGCCCCCGGGCACTGGGCCTCCCAGGACAGGAGAGGACGGGGAGGCCCGGCTCCTTCCCGCACTGCCGCCGACTTCCCTCCCATCCTGCCTGAATCTCTTTTTCCTTTTCTTATTTTATGGCTCAGGGCACCTGGGACCGGGCACAGGGCGAAGCTCTCCGATCCGAGGCTGCGGGGGTTTCCACCTGGAACCTCCTGGCCAGGGTTGCCCCGTCCCCACGGCCCCCTCTTCCCTGGAAGAGGACAGAGGACGGGAAAGGGCCAGGCAGAAGGGCAGCCTCTCCCCCCACCATGTCACTGCTGGCCCGACGGTAGTCGAGCCCCTGAACTAGCCCGCTCCCGGCACCACCGACACCCCTCTGGCCGCTGAGGGACCTTCAACCGCCCGGGAGCCGCAGAGGAAGCCAGGGCCCAGCCCGGGGAGCAGGCACGTCCGCGTCCA
>NW_005372020.1:831044-831586 GCF_000412655.1 Myotis brandtii | reverse complement strand
CTCCCGGCCTCCTTGGCCCCCAGCCCTGCCTGGGACTCTGCCTGGCCCCTCTGAGCCCAATGACCCCTCCTCCGGGAAGCCTGCGGGGTCAGCTCCGAGAGCTCGCCTCCCTCGCAGCCACCTCCGGCTCCAGCAGAAACAAGCATCGCGTTTACTGGCCGCGGCCACTCCCACGCGGGGTCAGCTCGGGGGCCTCCTTGCTCCGTGGCGTCACCTGGAACGGTGACATCGCAAAGGCCGACAACCCGGACTCCAACGCTACGTCTCTACCTGTCACACCTGCCGGCTGGGCACACCTCGGGGCCCCGGGCAGGCAGGGGCTTTCCGAGGGCAGGGAGAGCTTGGCGTCTCCGAGACCGCGTCTGTGCCCGGAACACCCCCCGAGCGACTACAGCTTCGCTCTGAAGCGTCTCCTGCTGTCCCTCCCAGCGGCCACCCCGCCCTGGAGCCCCGTCACTGTCCTCAGGGCCCAGGCTCCTGGGGCCTCCAGGCCCCTGGGATCTTATCCTGCAGCCCACTGTCTGCACCCGCCCCCAGCACAG
>NW_005372020.1:829737-830419 GCF_000412655.1 Myotis brandtii | reverse complement strand
AGAGCGGAAGCCGGGCCTCCTGCAGCTGGGCGGCCGGGGGAGCGGGGGACTGGCCCCCACTGGACACCCATTCCTGTCCGGGAGGTCGTTTTGGGGAGAGACGCAAGATCAGCTCACCAGGGAGAGGACAGCCCGACCTGGAGGCCACATGCCCCACGAGACAGACTTCACCTGGTGAGCCATGGGGGCGGAGGGGCGGGGCAGCCAGGCCCTGGGCACCAACGCCAACCGACTGCACGTGGCTGCCCCTCCCTCCCCCCCTCCCTCCCCAGGGGACCAGGGCCGCCCTGCCCTGGAACACGGCCCCGGTCACACTGTCCCACTCGCATGCTGCCTGCCTGTGGGGGCCCCAGTAGCGGAACAAGGTCACCCATCCCTCAGTGGGGGGCCCTGGAGAGGAGGCTGGGGGGGGGGAGCGGGATGGGGAGAGGAGGAAAGATGAAGGAGAGTGAGAGACCAGGGAGGAGGGAGGGGTGTGCACGTGTGTGTGTGTGTACATGCGTGAGCAAGCATTAGGGACAGAGACAGGGAAACAGGAAACAGAAAAAGATCACCCCAGGAACCAGCAGGAGACGTGGGGTGAGGGCCTGTGGTCCCCCAGCAGTGAGGAGGCTGCAGGGGTGCCAGGAAGAGCGAGCGCAGCCCGAGGAGCTGGCTGGACTGGAGGGAGGAAGCGGCCCCT
>NW_005372020.1:827803-829295 GCF_000412655.1 Myotis brandtii | reverse complement strand
TTTGCAGAATCAGGCCAGCTCCTGACCACGGCGTCGCTGGGCTGGGCCTCGACACGGGCTGAGATAACTCGACCCCCTCGTCCATGAATCACGGGCTATAAACCGCTGGGCCGCCACCCAGGGCTCGGGGCTGGCCCAGACTCTCGGGGTGCAGGGGCCGGGAGACGGGGGCTCGGCCCGAGGCCCTCCGTAGAGTAGTGCCAGCCCAAACCCCTCCTACCACGGCCCTCGCGCTCCCCAAACCTGCCTCCTCCTGCCGGGGGCTCCCAGGATGGCCAAGGGCTGATTCTCTGCGGAACAAATCTGTCCCCGTCCCTCTCCCCCAACCGCCCCGCATCCGTGACCCCGTCACCTTTACCGTTAGCGACTGAAATTTTTTTTTTAACGATTCAGGTTTTTTGAACTTAACGCTTCCTTTTTATTTACTTATTTATTTTAAATATATTTTTTATTGATTTCAGAGAGGAAGCGAGAGGGAGAGAGAGAGATAGAAACATCCATGATGAGAGAGAATCATGGACCGGCTGCCTCCTGCACGCCCCCTACTGGGGATCGAGCCTGCAACCCGGGCCTGTGCCCTGACCGGCAATCGAACCCGGGACCCTTCAGTCTGCAGGCCGGCGCTCTATCCACTGAGCCACACTGGCCAGGGCTTGACTGACTGTTGTTTTAAACCAACTCCTGTTGCTTTTAACTCGGAGGTCGGCAGACTCCTCCGGGGAAGAACCAGCGAGCACGTTTTCCGGGCTTTGCGGGTTCCCTCAGGACGGCAGCCACATGGGCTGTTGCCACGGCGATATGCAAATGAGGGGGCGTGGCCACGTGCCAATAAAACTTGATTCACAGAAGCAGGTGGCGGGCCAGGCTGCCAGGCGCGGCTCTGACTTAAATAACCCTTCAGTCTCGCCCTGAGCAGCGTCGTCGGAAAAGTCACGGGACGCAGGGCTGGCTGTTCCTTCTTTCAAATTCGCGTTAAAATAAACACGCAAGACCGTTACCACGTCTCTAAAGTGCTATGTTCGCGGGGCCGGCCCACATCAGCCGGGGAGCCCAGCTCAGCTCTCAGAATGTAGCCTGTTTTTGTTTGTTTGTTCATTTCCATTGATTTTTAGGGAGAGAGGAAGGGAGGAGAGAGAGAGCGAGACAGAGAGAGACACATGGACTGCCTGCCTCTAGCGTGGCTCCGACCAGGGCCAGGGAGCCAGCCTGCAACTGAGCCACGTGCCCTTGACCAGAATCGAACCCCGGACCCTTCGGTCTGCGGGCCGGTGCTCTATCCACGGAGCCAAACCAAACCAGCCGGGGCGGAGAATGGAGTCGCCTTTGAACCCCAGGGGCCCGGGGTCACCCAGCTGATTCTAGAATCTTCCAGGCTGAGAACCGAATGGCCACCTCTCCCAGCTCTGCTCCTCGCTGCTGGGGAAGGCCAGACGCCCCCGGAGAGGGTGTCCCAGTCGCCGGGGAGGGAGGGGGACCCGCCGGGACGGGAGGG
>NW_005372020.1:825964-827447 GCF_000412655.1 Myotis brandtii | reverse complement strand
TTGTCCAGGCCCTGGCTGCGTGGCCGTGGCCGGGCTATCCGCCCTGTGTCAGTTTCCTCGCCTGTAAAACGAGGATGCTAATGACACACCCTTCCGTGCTGTCCTGAAGATCAAGTAGGTGGGTGAGTGCCGGACAGCGTCCGCACACAGGCCACAGGCGGAGGTGTCATCTGTTCTAAACGTCGTCATCGCTGCCGGTGACGGTGCCGGCAAGACTGCCCTCCCCGCCCAGGACAGGCTGCCAGCGCGTCCACACGGGCAGATTCAAGGGCCCCCCCACTTCCCTGGGGTCGGCCTGGGGTCTCCCTTCTCTCACCCCAGCCTCCTTTTCCCTAAGATTTGGGGCCTAAACAACCGCTTCCAAGCTTCGCGCGTCCAGACTAACTCCCGATCCCGCGCGACTCTCATCTCCTGGAGCATTTACGTCTGTCCCTGCCTTGGTCTTCCCAGGGGGGCCTGGATCGGAGTCCCACTCCCTCCCTGCCCAAAGGGGCCCGTCGGAGGACGTCCTGGCAAACAGCGGAGGGCCCTGACCGGATGGCTCAGTGGGTCAGCGTGTCGCCCCGATATACCAAGGTTGTGGGTTCCACCCCAGGTCGGGCACACGGGAATCAACCAACGAGTGCATCAGTAAGTGGAACAACGAATCCGTGTTTCTCTCTCCCTAAAACCAATCAATAAAAATTAACAGCCCTAACCGGCTTGGCTCAGTGGATAGAGCGTCGGCCTGCGGACTCAAGGGTCCCAGGTTCGATTCCGGTCAAGGGCATATACCTTGGTTGCGGGCTCATCCCCAGTGGGGGGTGTGCAGGAGGCAGCTGATCGATGTTTCTCTCTCATCGATGTTTCTAACTCTATCCTTCTCCCTTCTTCTCTGTAAAAAATCAATAAAATATATATTTTTTAAAACTTAACAAACACAAAAAAACAGGGGGGGGGGCGGCCGGTGTGGCTCAGTGGTTGAGCGTAGACGATAAACAAGAAGGTCACGGCTCAATTCCCGGTCAGGGCACAGGCCCGGGTCGCGGGCTCCATCCCCAGTGGGGGCCGTGCAGGAGGCAGCTGGTCCATGGTGCTCTCTCATCATGGATGTTTCTCTCTCTCTCCCCCCCTCTCCCTTCCTCTCTGAAACCAATAAGAATACATTTAAAAGAAATAAAAAAGCAGCACACTGGATGCCCAGCGGGTGTGGCTCAGTGGGTGAGCGTCCACCCATGAACCAGGGGCCTCGGGCCGGCACCCGGGGGCTTCACTGTGTGGGGGACACCCAGAGGGAGCCGGAGCCGAGAGGGGCGCCGCCCCGGCGGCCTGGGCCTGAAGTGGGGTTCGACAGTCGGTGCCAGGGAAGGTGTGTCCGAGGGGATGGGGACTCGCAGGCCACGTGCCTGGCTTGGCATCGGGTGACAGCACACACGCAGTGAGTATCAGAGGGCCGGGAGGTCACTCCGTCCTGCCCCCGGGAGAACGCCACTCGGCCTATAAA
>NW_005372020.1:823589-823860 GCF_000412655.1 Myotis brandtii | reverse complement strand
CTGGCCCGGCGGGGCGGGCACCGCACCACTCGGAGCAATTAACCCAGGGGGGTGTGGGAAGGGCGGCGGGCGGGCCAAGGACTGCGAGAGGGCGTTGCTGGGAGTGAGTCACTGGTTTTAGCGCCTTTGAAAATATATTTGTTTGTCCTGCTGGAGGCGGCTTCCAGGAAAAATGAGGACATAGCACGCGGCTCTTCGGTGGGGTTCCCGCCCCCCCCCTTTTAAAATCTGCCTTTGTCTCTCTCTGCAGCCGGGCCTGGGAAGCCGGCCG
>NW_005372020.1:819170-821440 GCF_000412655.1 Myotis brandtii | reverse complement strand
GCCGCCCCCGCCACTACCCACCCCCGCTCGGCGCCAGACTCACTTCTCGCGGAAGGTCTCCTTCTCCTGCTCGCTCCACATGTTCATGACCTGCCGGTCCTTGTACACCTTCATGGGGTCGTCCATGAGCCCGTTCATGTTGATGAACTTGATGCGCTGCTGGTCGGCGTCGTACAGCATGGGCGGGATCACGGCCAGCTGCCGCATCTGCTTCTCCAGGTTCTGCCGGGAGACGGAGGAGGGGCCCGGTCAGCGAGCGCGCGACGCCGGGGACGGACAGGAGGGACAGGGACAGGGACCCAGGTGACGTGCGGGGAGACGGGGGAGGGGGGAGGTGGATGCTCCAGGTGAGAGTGGGAAAATGTGAGAGAGAGAGAGAGAGAGAGAGAGAGAGAGAGAGAGAGAGAATGATGAGTGAAAAAATAACAGTAGCCCGTGCCGGGGGAGGGGGATTTAAAGGCAGCCCCAGCTCTGGCCAGTATGGGTCAGTGGATAGAACGTCCACCTGCGGACTGAAGGGTCCCGGGTTCGATTCCCATCAGGGCACATGCCTGGGTTGTGGGCTTGATCCCCAGTAGGGGGCGTGCAAGAGGCAGCCGATCCATGATTCTCTCTCATCATTGATGTTTCTATCTCCCTCCCCGTCTCCCTTCCTCTCTGAAATCAATAAAAATATATTAAAAAGAAAATAGAAAAAGGCAGCCAGACAGGCCTGCGGTGGGCCCAGCTGTAAATTCGCTGCAAAGAGCAGCAGCCGCCCGCCCGCCGGGAGACGGGGCCGTGAATCTTCCACGGGAAACGCAGGCGTCAGAAGCCACCGTGGGGGCCAGCGCCTGGCCCTCCAGATGGCCGGGCGGGAGGCCAGAGGGCCCCTCCCCGGCTCCCCGACCAGACACCGGAAAATCCGGAATGGCCTCTTCTCTCCTCCCGGAGGAAGCCAGGACTCGGTGGCCGGCTTCCCCGCCTGGGATCCCGCCTCGGGCGGCTCGCAACGCTGGAGCGGCCGAACGCCCTCCTGTTCCAGACAGACCGGCTCTGGCCCCTCCCTCTCCCGCTCCAGGACATTTCCTCCCCTCTCCCCCCCAATCCTTTCTGCGGGGGTTTCTCCAGCGGAGACGGCCCCTAGGAGATCAGGAATGGAGCCTGGACATGTCCTAGGTCACCTGTCCACCTCCCCCCAATCCACACGTGTGTCCTTGGTCAACGATGACCTGGGACCAACCGTGACTGGGAGCCTCGCGACAGCTGAAGAGCGACGCACTGTTGCTCACCCAGTTTACAGATGGGAAAACTGAGGCTCAGAGACAGGGAGTGGCAGAGCCCTATGCCACCCACGCGTGACTGTCAAAGGCCCCGATCGCCCGAGACCAATCCCACTGAAAGTGAGCCTCAACCAGGACCACAGTCTGGGAAAGACGTGAGCCACCAAACGGGCTCAGCAGGCATCGGCCCGGCCCGGCCCCGCCGGTGCGTTAGCCGCGTGACCCAGAAGCACCTTTTTGGGGGGAAGACGGCGTAAACCCACCGAAACACCGACAACAGGGGGGGATCTAAATGCCTAACGCCACGGCAACGCTTACTAGCAGCCCCCCTGACTGCTCTACGGTCGCTTCACTGGCTGAAACGTGTCGCGCGCCTCCTACGGGGACGGAGGACTTGACTCCAGGGTGGAGCGAGCGCCCCTGTGGTCGCGAGGACCCAGCAGGAGCCACCGGGACCTGGGCTTTTCCGTCTCGGAGCTTAAACCCTAGACACGCCGCGGGAACTGCTCCCCACAGCGCTACTTCCTGCGGAGGCCTCGGGATCCGTGGGACCGGGGACCCTCCTCCTGCTCCGTCAAGTCCTGGTGTCCACACTGGCTGACCCGTCCGGCGCCCAACCCCTGACCTCCGACCCTGGGAAGGGCAGAGACTGCCCCAGGCCCGGCCCCACGTCTTAAAGGAACTGTCCTGCCCCAGGCCTTCCGCGCGGGTAGAGGTGGAGGCCAGTGGCTACACAGGGGCCGTCTGTTCCAGCCCAAGCCTCAGTTCCCTCCCTCCTGCCTGGGGGGGTGGGGGGGGAATAAGAGACACAAGAACATAAAGGGGGGGCGACGTGAAGACAAAAGGAGATGCAGTGGTCAGGCTGCAGTACAAGCCACGATGACAGGCACTGCTGGGAACAGTGGGAGCCGGGAGAGCGACACAGAAGGGAGCTGCACCGGCCCTGCCCAGCCGGCCTGGCTCAGGGGTTGAGCCTCGACCCCTGAACCAGTGGGGGCGTGCGGGGAG
>NW_005372020.1:817412-817687 GCF_000412655.1 Myotis brandtii | reverse complement strand
TGGGACCTGCGTTGGGCGGGGACTGGGGCAGACGCACGGGTGCGGCTGTGGGCACAGGCACCCCGAGTTCTGCTTTCTGTGGGCTGAACGGGGTTTGAAACAGGCACGGATCGTGCAAAGTTCTACAACAAGGGCCCTTTCCGACGGGCAGAGAGGGAACCACCTGTTGGGAACCACGTGGGGAGCTTGGTGAGAGCGACTCCAGGCTCCGCCCCGGGACGGCTCCCCCGGAACCTCTGGGGTGGGGGTGAGGGTGGGGCCCAAGACTCTGCCAG
>NW_005372020.1:816181-817154 GCF_000412655.1 Myotis brandtii | reverse complement strand
CAAGCACCACGCAGTGCGCCCAGCGTGACTGAGAAACTGGAAATTATTTCATTTTAGCTGATTCCAACTTATTATTATTTTTAAAATATATTTCTATTGATTGCAGAGAGGAAGGGAGAGGGAGCGAGAGACAGAAACATCAAGGATGAGAGAGAACCATGAATCGGCTGCCTCCTGCGTGCCCCACACGGGGGATCGAGCCCGCGTGTGCCCTTGACCGGGAATCGAACTGTGACCTCCTGCTTCACAGGTCAAGGCTCAACCACTGAGCCACGCCGGCTGGGCAGCTGATTTCAATGTCAACAGCCGCTGGCTACGGCGCTGAGCCACAGTGACCGCACGTCCCACGGGACACGAGTCCCGGGAGGAAGGTGACTCCGCCTCCTCGAGGCGCCCTGGTGCGTGGTCTTGGGAGCATGGAGGAGGGGGCTGGCACCGGACAGGCTTGACCTACAGACCTGGGAGGGGACAGGCCAGCACCAGCCCCTCCCCGGGCACACAGGGCCCTCTCTGGGCCCCAGCCAGGGTCACGAGGGCTGAGCTCGGGGTCCCGGGGGTGCCCCGGCCCGAGCAGGCAGGGCTGCGAGGCCTGAGGGGGTACCCGCCAGGTGCACAGTGGGAGGCTGACCCAGGTCAGGGCCCCTGCCCTCCGGCTGCCAGTGGGACTCAGCCGACGGGCAGCACCGAGGAAGGTGGGGGCGGGGGGGGGGCGGAGATCAAGGTGCTTAGAGCATCTTCCCGATTCCCCAAGGTCGCAGGCTCGGTCCCCGGTCAGGGCACACACAAGCAGCAGCCAATGAATGCATCAGCACGTGCAACAACACATCCATGTTTCTCTCTCACTCCACCCCCAACTTCTCTAAAAACATCCAAGTAAATAAATTTAAAATTTACATTTTTTTTCTTAAATCTTTAATAGTTCTTTATTGATGAAAGTATTCCCTATGTCTCCCTCCCCCCCCCTTGACCCCTT
>NW_005372020.1:815045-816053 GCF_000412655.1 Myotis brandtii | reverse complement strand
CCCTCCCTCCCCTCCCTGAGACTCCAGTCTGTTCCATGCTTCTATGTCTCTGGGTCTATTTTGTTCATTCGTTTATGCTGTTCATTAGATGCCACCTGGGGCAGGCGATGGCCACTCCCCGGTGTCTGAGCTCCTGCGCTGGCCCTGCCCCCACTTCGGTGACCCCCCCCCTTGGATTTGCACCGTCCAGGGTGAGTCAGAGTCAGGGCCGTGGACTCACCTCCTGCTCCGAGAGGCCGTCGATGATCTCGGACACCTCGTGCTCACTCCGGGCGGCCGACATGGAGAGCCCGCTGCCGCCCAGGGGTCCAGGGCAGAGCAGAGGGCCCCCAGCCTGGCCCGGGGACGCCTGAACCCTAACACTAGCAGGTGCTCGGCCCCTTCTCTCTCTGAGATGTGCTCAAAGAGGCCAGCCACGCAGATCCACGTGCCCGTCCCGGCTCAGCCCGCCGACCTGTGCCTCCGTTTTCTCCCCTGTAGCACGGGGCCCGCGTGGCACCAGCTCCCAGGGCCGGGAGGAGGCACCGGTAGACACTGCGAGTGTCCAACACACAGTGGGGTCTGTCATCACTGCTCCTGGCCCATCACCTCACCTATGTCACTAAAGGGAACAGGACAACAGGGGCCGGAGCCACACCTCGCCGAGCACCTACTGTGTGCTGGGCACTGCCCCGCAGGCTCTCACTCAATCCTCACACAGGGCCACAGCAGACCAGCTGCCTGCTCCTGGCTCCTACACCAGGTGGTCCTCTCCCCTCTGATCCACCAGGGATCTCAAACGCAGCCGCCCTCAGGGGCCGCGCAGACCACACAGTGAACGGAGCTGGTGGGCCCCAGCCCAGGGTACACGGGCAGAAGCAAAAGCGCTTGCTCACAGGGATGCATGTAAGTCTCAAGTAAGTGTCAAGGCCCAGCGGGGTCCGAGTGACACATCCAAGGGCGGGCGGGGCCCCTGGGGCGGCCGGTGTGAGACCCCGCTGTGCTCCTGCTTCGCACTGTGCTGTCGGT
>NW_005372020.1:813897-814950 GCF_000412655.1 Myotis brandtii | reverse complement strand
GCTCACCTCTGCATGCGCTCCTGCAGCTCGCGCTGCTTGCGGATCTCCGGGAACTGCTTCTCGTAGTACTCGCGCACCTTGCTCTCCTTGGCCCGCCGCCGCGGGTTGTTCTCGATGCGCTCCACCTTCTTCTCCCAGGCCTCCATGAGCTGGTCATAGCGCTGGCAGAACTTCTGCTCCTGGGCACCGCGGGGGCAGGGGGCACTGCTGAGGGCGCCCCTGCACCCGACCGCAGCCTCCCACTGCCGCCCACTCTGCACGGACGCAGGGTCACACCGATGCACATGCACAGACACACACACACATATGCACACATGTAGTCGCACAGATGCATGCACACACATGCATTCACAGTCACACACGCACGCACGGTCACACTGATGCACGTGCACAAACACACACACACATATGCACACTTGTAGTCGCACAGATGCATGCACACACATGCATTCAGTCACACACGCAGGCACGGCCTCACACTGATGCATGCACACAGCTGCACGTGCACACACACACACACACACTGATGCATGTGCACGCAAACACACATGCATGGCCTCACAGGCGCACACACACACATGCATGGCCTCACAGGCACACACACACATGCATTCAGTCATGCACACACATGCACAGTCTCACACTGATGCATGCACACACAGCTGCACATACACATACACATGCACGGCCTCACAGGCATACACACAGAGACACACATGCACATGTGCACAGACATACAGATGCACACACACAGGCACGGACACACAGTCACACAGACATACGCACGCAGGCACAGTCACGTGAGACCTGGGCAGACCCGGCCCCTGAAGAAAACCACAGGTTTCCCCAGGGCCCGTGGTTCCTGGTCGGCTCCCCCTCACCCGCCCCGGGGCCCGGCTGCCCTGCCTGGCCTCCCTCTCGAAAGGCCTCGTCCCCTAGGGGAGCCACCAGCCGCGTGTGGCTGTTCCGTCCACGTCACATACATTTCAGTGACAGTCAAAACTCAGTCCCTGGCCCCCCAGCCACATGCCCAGCGCTCGGCAGCCTCCGTGG
>NW_005372020.1:812137-813775 GCF_000412655.1 Myotis brandtii | reverse complement strand
CGGCGCACAGAGCCGCGTCCATCATCACAGGAAGCTGCACCAGACGCTGGGGCTCCCGGTGTCCCCCCCGGCCCCCCGGGAAGCATGACCCCCTCTCTGAACAGTTCCCCGCCCCAGGCCCGGGGTGGGTGTGAGGACCCGAGCTCCAACCATCCAAGACGAGGGAGTCCCCGTCCGTGTCCAACCGCAGGGCCACCTGCTCTATGTCCTCGGAGGAAAGACCCCCACCCGCCCAGGACGTAGCTGCCCGGCTTCCCAGTCTCCAAGGTGACCTGCCGGCAGCAGGCGGGGAGCGTCTGTCGCCCGGGAGACCCCGGCCCCCTCCCTAACGGCTGCGGGAACAGATGGCGCAGCCCGGAGCCTCGCTTCAACGCCTCTCCGCACGTCAGCACC
Source organism: Myotis brandtii (assembly GCF_000412655.1). Lineage (NCBI taxonomy): Eukaryota > Metazoa > Chordata > Mammalia > Chiroptera > Vespertilionidae > Myotis > Myotis brandtii. The sequence continues at coordinate 813,382 of NW_005372020.1, read as the reverse complement.
ATCAGGAACCCCTCGTGCTCAGCCCTAGCCCGTTTGGCTCAGTGGATAGAGCACCTGCCTGCAGACTGAAGGGTCCCGGATTCGATTCCGGGCAAGGTCATGTCAACCACGCCCCCACTCCTGCCCTGCACTTCAGGCCTGCCCCCTACACTCCATCCTGTGTGATCCTGGCCGCTCCTGCCCCAGGGCCTTTGCACGTGCTGTGCCCTCTGCCTGACACTCCAACCTCCAGATCGTCACCGTCATTCCCACCTCAGCACTGAGGTCACCTCTCCTCACCCCTCTGCACAGCATGTCTGTGTCTCCTACCCTCAGCACCGCGCCAGGCCACAGCAGGCGCTCGGTGACTATTTCACTCAATGAGTGAGACAGGACGTCGTTTCACAACCGCCGTCCACCCTGCCCAGGCCCCTCTGGACACCATCTTGAGAAAACAAAGGGTGGGAAGCCCACTGCTTTGTACTCCACGGGGCCCTGGGGTCCCAAATGCGGCCCACCCAGCGTCCCAGTCGCCCAGTCTCTGGGCCAGAAGTGTCTCCTCTCTCTGAGGGCCCAGCTGAGGTCTGGGACCAGGGCAGGTGAGTCCAGAAACTGGCTCAGAGGGGCCCACGCCCTGTAGGGGTCCAATCAGGGCTTCGGGGAGATGGTCTGAGAGAGGGGAGCCCTGGAAGCCTCGAACCTGCTGCGGGAATTCAGGTCCCACCGGGAAACCAGTTTGTCAATGAATTAACATACAGCGTTGGGCAGAAACAACTGCATAGAAATGAAGGTGAAACCTGATCGAGCCACTCCTGCGCTCCACCCAGGCGACTTTCTCGGCCTCACCAATCCCTTCCCTCTGCCTCATCTGAACCAGCTCTTCCTCCCTGCGGCGCTGAAAGAACACACCCCCCCCCCCCCCCATCACTGGGCCCTAAACTTCCCTGAAAACCACAACTGCATGTCCCCGCCCACGTGCCCTCCAGGCAGGACTCGGAGCTGCCTCCCGGGCCAACCTCGTTTCTAAGGGCGCTTCCTGCAATCGCCATCCTCCACCTCTGACCACAAACCCCTCTCTCCCGGCCTGGAAGGCCCCCATGGCTCCTCTGATGACAAGGAACCGGATTTCCCATGGGGGGCGGGGGGGGAGAACAGAATTCCGGCCCGACCCAGACCCGGGGCAGCCACGCCCCCAGCCCCGTGGCAGCTATTTCCACGGCTGTCGCTGTCCTCGGCTTTGCTCTGCAGCCTGGACACGTGGTAACG
>NW_005372020.1:809861-811955 GCF_000412655.1 Myotis brandtii | reverse complement strand
TGGGGGCCGGGACGGGATGGGAGTGGGGGCGCGGGGTGACTTACCCATTGTTTCCGGGCGTGGTTCCTCCTCTTGAAGTACAAGATCAACTTTTTCCGCATCGCCTGGTTTCTACGCGGGAGGAGGACAGCGAGGGGCGGTCAGTCAGCGGGCTCGGGTCTCCCGGCTCCTGAAGGGGCCCCGCTGGCCCCGAGGCGCCCGTGCCCGAACTCGGTGAGACCAGACCCATTGCCCTCCGCGAGCCCCACCTGCCAAGTCCTCGTCCTCTCCCCCAATCCTGAAGGGCCCCCCACAATTGGGATGAGTTTGGGCGGCAGAAAAGGGGGACTTAAAGGGGGGCAAAGCGTTGGTGGCTTCCTGACTCCCCTGGAGCTGCCACCACCCCCACACGCATGCAGCTCCCCCTCTGCCCGTGGCCCACGTCGGCCGTGGACAAGTGGCCACGGAGACACAGCCACAGCCCAGACCAGGAACACGGCCTGGAGAGCCCACGCCTGAGACCCCACTCCTGCACTCAGGCGGGGCGGGTGCCTCCCTCGGTCTCTGGGACTCTTCCCCAAATCTGCAAGGCCGGCCTCCTCCCGGAAACATCAGACAAACGCCAACGAAGGGACATTCTACACGCCCCCTGCCAGCCCTCCTTCTACAGTGCCCGCCTCCGGAGAACCACGGGGAGAGCCACGGAAGGCGGAGGGACCGGCACCAGCTGCGGACTGACTGAGGGCCAAGGCAGAGCGGGAGGTGGGAGCCTGGGTCCGACCTTGGGCCAGAAAATGGACCTTTGCAGGGAAACGGGGGAAACACAGACAGCCTGGCTTAGCCAAGGGCATGGGCCCACACGCGTGGGTGTCCACACAGCGATGGGGGAGATCCGGGACATTCTCAGAGCCGTGTCTGCAAGGCTGCTGTGAGGTTCGCTCTTAGGAGACGAGGAAATGAAGACTCTGGACCTTTGAGGAGACTCTGGCCAGGTCCTGGGCAGTTCTGGGAAAGGAAAGTTTGGGGCAATCCGGGGAGGCTGCCTGGAGGAGGAGAGGTTTGAGCTGGGGTTTGGGGAAAGCAGAGGATCCAGGCTGGGAAGGAGTGACGGTGAATGTGGAGGGGTGAGGAGGGGCGTCCCTGGGGAGCCAGACCCAGAGCTGGGGGGAAAAAGTCAGATGGAGACGCCAGGGCAGGGCCATGGGAAGAGCCCGTCAGATCGGGTGCCGGATGGTCCAAAGCCCTTTTCCCCCGTGAAACAGATGCTCCAAGGAGACCGGCTACTGACGGGCAGAGGGAGGGGACTCGCCTAGGTCACTGGGCCAGAGGGGGCAGGGCCCGGACTGGAGGCCCCGGAGAGAAAACGGGGGGGGAGGGGGGTGCGCAGATGGGGCTGGCCTGGGAGCTGGGCTGCGCAACCCTGGGGAGGTTCCTGAACCTCTCTGAACCTCCAGACAAGACCACAAAGACCTGTGAACAGTCACCGGGTCCCCGGCGACCTTTCCATCCGCACGGCCCTGGGCTGCCCATCAGCGGACCCCCCAGAGGAGGCAGGAGGGAGAGGAAATCGGGCTGCGGGGCCAGAAAAGCGGGGAGCCTACAGCACACGGGAAGCACACACAGGACCCGAGGGAAGAGGGGACCGAGGGAAAGCAGGCGAGGGTGCAGCAGGGGAGGTCGCAGCAGGACACAGGGCGGCAGCGGTAACTGTCCCCGTGGGTCAGTCCCACCGAATCGCAGGTATGTGTGTTTTTAAATATATATCCTCATCGATTTCAGAGAGGAAGCAAGGGAGAGGGAGAGAGAAACATCCGTGATGAGAGAGAGTCATGGACCGGCTGCCTCCTGCACGCCCCACACTGGGATCCAGCCCACAACACAGGCCTGTGTCCTGACCGGGAATCGAACCCTGACCTCCTGGTTCATAGGTTCACGCTCAACCACTGAGCCTCGCCGGCCGGGCTCGCATGTGGTTTTCACGACACCAGCACATGCAGCCGAGAGCCCTCCGGGCAGATGTGCAGAGGAAACCCCTCCCTCAACAGAGCACCCACCCACTCCGCTCGGGGTTGTCGCCAGCCCCGGCCCCTGCTCCCCCACGGCCGGAGGGGTCTG
>NW_005372020.1:807072-807950 GCF_000412655.1 Myotis brandtii | reverse complement strand
GGGGGGATAACGACAATCATGTCAACATTAACCATTTTTACTTTAAAAAAAAAAGATTTTAAGCCTGGCCGGCCTGGCTCAGTGGTTGAATGTCGACCTAGGAACCAGGAGGTCACGGTTCGACTCCCGGTCAGGGCACAGGCCCGGGTTGCAGGCTCCATCCCCAGTGGGGGGCGTGCGGGAGGCAGATGAGCAATGATTCTCGCTCATAGAGCTCATAGTTGATGTTTCTCTCTCTCTATCCCTCTCCCTTCCTCTCTCTGAAATGAATAAAAATTTTTTAAAATGATAATAAGTAAATAAATATTTTTAAAAGCAGATGCAGCAGCATCGGTGTCTTACTCGCTAACATTAGTGTGGGCCCCTTTTGCTTCTCGCATGGGTTTCTGCGGTGGCTTCTATCGCCTGAAAACATCCATGTTACTCAGTAAGCGATCGCCGGCTTTCAGCGATACATCGCAGATAACATCCCAGCCTAGTGCTCGAGCGCCAGAACCCAGTCCGCGGGGACCACGCTCCAGCGCGGAGGGTCCGAGCGTGCAGCGCTCCGGTGGCCGTGACCACAGCGCCTTTTACTCGAGGATGTTCTCGTGTCTCTTTAACTCAGTTTGTCTCCACTGGCAGATGCAACAATTGAGGGGGGCACAAGGTCTCTGTTCTGTTCAGAGTTCAATCCCCAGGGCCCAGGCCAGGCCTTGGCACAGGCTAGGTGCTCGATAACTGTGTGTTGAGCAAATGAATGAATGAATGAATGAGGGACAGTTCCCAGCAGCCCCCCGGATCCCCGCTGTGACAGGCCCGGAGAATACACTCGCACCCCATCACCTTCCGTCTGGGGTCCCCGCCCCCAGCCGTGGCCGCAGGGCCATGCGGGTCCC
>NW_005372020.1:806347-806786 GCF_000412655.1 Myotis brandtii | reverse complement strand
CGACAGGCCCCCTTGTGGGGACCCATCACTGGGCACCTGCAAAGCCTGGGGCCGAGACGGGTGCTCCCACTGCCCGCACTGGCCACGCCCCAGATGCACCCACCGTGCCGACCGCAGAACACGCCCACATACGCTCGGACCAGAGCCCAAACCACAGGACCCTGCTTGCCCCGGGGCCACCCCATCCTGCTGAGCCCCCTCTCCTGCGCCCCGCAGGGCCCTCCTGCTCGCACGGGGCGGGGACTCCGCGCCTCCATCTCATCTCTCCAGAACTATGCACGCAGCGCACAGCGTCCTCGCCCGCCCTCCCCGACCTGAGACCTATGTCCCCTCTCCCCACCCCAGGCTGCTCGCACCCCATCCAGGTCCTGCCTGGCCCCCAATTCTGGCCCAAACCGCCCCCTTCTGGCCCTCCTCCTGCGCCCAGCCCTGGCTGGCA
>NW_005372020.1:804145-806118 GCF_000412655.1 Myotis brandtii | reverse complement strand
CTGGTGTGAGAACCAGCCGCCGGCAGGCGTGACAGGGAACACGGGGACCCAGCCTGCGGCGCCAGCAGGAACAGACTGTGACCCTCGGGGCACAGCGGTGGCACCATGACTTCCTGCCAAGGCACCGCGGCTACTCTGGGGGCACCGGGCTGTGCTGGCCCGAGCACCAGGGACAGGCACACCCGTCCCGGGGAGCTGGGATCGGCAATGACCTCCAACCGGGAAAACTGCCCAACTTCTCAGCATCCGAACCACGGAGAGGGCCACGTCAGCCCCCCACGGACGGGGACAAGCCTGCCACGCCAGGCACTGGCGAGGGTGCGGGGCCAGGGAGGCTGGCGCACGGCTCACACACTTGTACCCGGGTAACAGGCTTCGGAGAGCCGTGAAGAAGCCTGTGTTACAGACTGAACGTGGGCCCGGCCGGCGTGGCTCAGTGGTTGAGCGTCAACCTATGAACCAGGAGGTCAGGGTTTGATCCCTGGTCAGGGCACAGGCCTGGGTTGCGGGCTCCATCCCGTGCAGGGGGCAGCCGATCAGTGATTCTCTCTCATCATTGATGTTTCTCTCTCTCTCCCTCTCCTTTCCTCTCTGAAATGAATAAAAATGTACAGTAAAAAAAAATATGTCTGCCCTGTGGCCCCCGCCCCTCCTACAGCAGCAGCAGAGACGCTGGGGCCCTGTGCGCCCCCCGACCCGGACCCTGGGAGGTGGTGTCAGATGCCGGGACAGCACTACTCCTCACAATGCCTGTTAGCAAGCTTAACGCCCGCCGTCAGAGGCTAAGATGAGGGCGTGTTTGCACCGGAGTACTATACAGCACTGAAAAAGGAACAGCCGGGCCCACGAGCAGCGCCAAGTGCACACAAGGGAAGAAGCAAGTCGCTGCAGGGTGTGCGACGGGTCCGGAGTTCGACGAGATGCTGGGCAGCCCCCCGGGACGGCAGCACCACCGCCGGGGACTCAGGCACAGCCTGGGGGCACAGCTGGTCCTGGCGCGCCCGGGCTGTGTCTCTGGGCCCCCGGTTTTCGTCTACAAACAGGGCTGGACTCGCAGGGTTGTTGTGAAGATGCCAGGAGGCAGTACCCGGGTGTTCTCAGCCCAGCGCTTGGCAGAAATGCCCACGAATCCGTGTCCTTGTCACCATCAGGGGCAGCGACCGGATCACGGCACCCATTCTCCCGGCCGCCCTGGGTCCGACCACACCCTGGCTTTGGCCAACAGGACAGAGTGAACCTCGTGAAAGCAGAGGCTTGGAAGTGTGTGTCTGCATTTCTGCTTCCTCTCCAGGTCCGTGTCAGCCGAGCCTGCCCACTGCCCAGCTGGCCACACACGTGAGCGAGCTGGGCCCGTATCAACAGAAATGCTCAGCTGACTTCTATCCTCACGGCAAACAGCTGACGGGGGTTGTCCTGAGCCACTGAGTTTTGGGCTGTTTTGTTACGCAGCAGCAGCTAACGAGCTCGGTTCTCGTCCCATTTTACCGGTGGGAGAGCGGAGTCCCTGGGAGTTTAAAGCACTTGCCCACAGCTGGTGGGAGATGAACCAACACTAGAATCCCATCCCCCCCCTCTCGCTCTCTGCCTGTACCCCGTGTCCATCTGTGTGTCTGTCCCCCCCCTCACCCCCCTGTCTCTCTCACGGGCCCACAGGCAGCAGGAACCGCAGGGCAGCCATGGGTGACTGTGGCAGAAGAACCAGGTACAGAGAGTGAGGACCCAGCAGGACGGGAAGGACGAGGCCCGGAGTCCTGAGGCCTCGGGCAGGGCCGGGGGTGAGGGAAGAGGGCGCATCAGGCTCCGCCCTGGAACGTCTCCCTGGAGACGGAGCGCACACCCCTCCTGACACCCACAGACCTGATGGCTGGCTGACGGGACCACCCACAGCAGCTCAGCAAGGACCCCCTGCAGGAGGCTGCACAGGCCGGCAGGGCCTCATCCGCCGAGAGACGGGTCCCAGGACACTGGCCACC
>NW_005372020.1:802439-802954 GCF_000412655.1 Myotis brandtii | reverse complement strand
AGGCGTGTCTGATGGGGGAGGCGTGTCTGATGGGGGAGGCGTGTCTGACGGCGACACCGATGGTGCTGCTCTGGGCAGAAGCTGGAGGCACGCCCTTATGACTCAGAAGGAAGAGCCGGGCTTGGGGACCAGGCGGGGGTCCCCCTTCAGGCCGACTCCACCCAGCAGGGGGTTGGCGGGCGGCCAGAGAGCCCGCCAGCCCAGGTGGACGAGCTGCGGGGGAATGAGGTGTCAGCCCGGCCCTCACCCTGTGGGGACATCATGGGCTTAAAATAGCTCCTCCAACAGGAAGGAAACCGGTGACTCAAAGCAGCGGGGCCGGCGCTGCCTCGTGGAGCCTCCCGCCGCCCCTGCTCCAGCCAGGCCTCCCTCCCGGGCTGGGGGTTCTGGGGGCGCTGGGCGAGGTTCCCGCCACGTGCTCATTCCTCCTGGGCCCAGACACCCCTCACTGAGCGCCCCGCTGCAGCCGGGTGACACTGCAGGGAACCGCTTCCCAACGGGGTGGCCCGTGACCC
>NW_005372020.1:800438-802429 GCF_000412655.1 Myotis brandtii | reverse complement strand
CCTGGGAGGCACGGAGTGGCCCCTGCAGAGGGTGCCCTCTGACCTGCCTCCCCCGAGGACACCTCCGGGCCTTGCGGTGACCGGCAGAGGCAGGGCCTGTCACAGCTACTTGGCCACACCCCCAGGGGCTCAGCACACATCACCTGCTGTGTGACCCCGGGCACGGCGCCGCCCTCTCTGTGCCTCATCTAGAAAAGGGGCGGGGCCACTTCCACGGGGTCCGACACACAGCGTGTGCCCGTCCACGGGAGTCTCCTCTGCGGGCTCACTGAGGCCACCAAGCCACAGCCTGCCACGTCAGCGGGAAGCGGTCAGAGGCTCCAGGGACAGCCACGCGGCCACCTGACACCCCGACATTTTTTTTTTTGCTTCTTCCTTATTTATGTGACAGGTCATTTCCTTATAGAAATCACTTAAGTGGGCCTGCCACTTAGAAAACCAGGCTTATCTGCATGCTGTTCTTTGAAGTGATTACAAATTGATGGATAAATTGTGCTGGTAAATTCTAGGTCTAAAAGGTAAAATAACTAATCTACAGTTATTAGGATCCCTCTGCAATTTCACTTCTAAGACTGTCTTAAGTGGGTATTCATATGCTTTATATTAATTTTCATGTATTTATTTGAATATATATCTATAATAATAAAAGCATAATATGCTAATTAGACCAGACAGCCAAACGACCTTCCAGATGACTTTCTGGATGAAGCCAGGGCTGCGAGGGCCGGGGGCCTCTAGTATATATATATATACACACACACTGAGTGGCCAGATTACACACACACACACTGAGTGGCCAGATTATTATGACCACCTGACGTTTGTAGGCAAATTAGCTATAATTATCTGCTGAAGTTGCTAGAGGGCCAGACCATTAGAAATAGGGAAGCAGGTTATTTACCACGACAGTAGAAGTTATTTTTTTTCTGGAGATATGGGTAAACAATGTGATTTCACAGCCTTTGAACGTGGGATATATATACTATATATATATATATATATATATATACACAAAAGATTTTAACCATCTTTCAATGACTAACTCAAATGCTGTTTCCACCATGAAATCTTTAATAAGTTAGATTCAACTAACAAAATTGACAGCTCCAATATATCTCATTGATACTCACCAGGCTTTGTGGCAATCATCACTGTCATCACCACCACCACCACCACCACCATCATTTCAATTGTTTAGTACGTTATAACAAACTCGAAAACATGACTGGGCCAGTAATGCTCTCAACACTTGACCAAAATGGAAAATGAGACCCGGAAGTTAAGTGGCTTGGATTAGGACACACAGCTAGTAAATGTGGGGCACACAGGTTAGTAAATGGGAGAACCTGGCCTTGAGTTCTACTTTAGTGTGCTTTTCACTACATCACATTAATTCTCATGTGAATGGTGGTGATGTACTCAGTTTCCTCATTTCTAAAGTACCCAACCCTCTTCTCTACCTACCTATGTTGATTGTTCATTTCCCCCAGACAGGTTGATGATACAGGGATGTGCAGATAAATAAAAGGCTTCAGCAAACAGCTCACCAAAAAAACCCAAAAAACAGGAGTAAACATCTCTTTTTAAATTTGATTACCTTCAGCCCGGCCAGTGTGGTTCAGTGGTTGAGCTTCGAACTATAGACCAGGAGGTCACAGTTTGATTCCCCGTCAGGGCACGTGCCCGGTTGCGGGCTCCATCCCCAGTGGGGGGCGTGCAGGGGGCAGCCGGTCCGTGATTCTCTCTCATCACGGATGTCTCTCTCTCTCCCTTCCTCTCTGACATCAGTAAAAACATTTTTTAAAAACAGCTCATCCCCTCGATCCCCCAGTGGCACAGGGGCTACTATTGTTCCCATTGCTCAGACCAGGAGAGTGAGGCGCTGAGCAGTGAAGAGCCCGGCTCAGGGTCACACAGCGCCGAGGCAGCAGGCCTCGGGCTTGAACTCAGACCCCGCGGCCTCGAGCGCGGGCTTCCCACGCGGGCTGGGC
>NW_005372020.1:799851-800300 GCF_000412655.1 Myotis brandtii | reverse complement strand
CCTCATCCTCATCCCGGGCTCACCAGCTCCACCTGGGGTCCCAGGCCTTCCAGGATCCGATGTGCAGCTTCGGCCTTCTTCTGCAGAATGAGGAGAAGAGGAGGGATTAGACACACACGCACACACACACGCACACACGCGCGCACACACACGCACACGCAGAACAGATTATAAATAGCGGCCTCCGGGAATGGCAGGCAGCTGCCCAGCCCAGCGGGTGGGGGAGCCGTGCCCCCCTGCACCCCCTCCCCGGCTGGAACCGAACACACAGGGGCCTCCACGCCCCCGCATCCCTGGCGAGCTCGCCAAGTTTCGCTTCTAACAAACGCACCCTGTTCTCCCGTGACGCCCCCTCCCAAGCCCCAGGCCTGATGCCCCCGGGCCCAGGGGTGTGGGCACAGCTCCTCACCAGCCAGCCTCGAGGGCCAACCGAGGTGCCGTCCCGCACC
>NW_005372020.1:799418-799720 GCF_000412655.1 Myotis brandtii | reverse complement strand
TACCTCCTCAGGGAGCTGGGGCGGCCGGGGAGGGGGAGGGCGAGGGTGAGGGCGGGATGGAGCCTCGGGGAGATACCCTTTCTAGGATTCTTGTATTTCACCATCACGTGACGGTTTCTGAGCGGCCCGGGGCCTCCCCGCCTCCCTCCCCTCTCACCGCCCAGGACTTATTAGGAAAACAGGAACATGTGGTGGAAAGGGCTGGTGGCCGTGAATTCAACAGGCTGGCCGGGCGGGCGGTGAAGGCGGGCATTGTGCCTCCGCCAGGCCCCCCAGGCCCCGCCTGGGACCACCAGGGGCAG
>NW_005372020.1:796403-799001 GCF_000412655.1 Myotis brandtii | reverse complement strand
GAGGGCGCCAGGCCCACGGGGAGGGGGGGAGGGGGGACAGAGGCTGTGGGAGCAGCTGCAGCAGGGTCTCCGTCAGACCTGGGCCATGATGGAAAGCGGGGTGTCCACAGCGTGCACGTGGAAGCCCTGAGCCCCCATCCCCCCATGAGCCAGGAAAAGGGGGGCTCCTGACTCACCAAACTCAGGGAGAGCATTTGGTTTGGGGCGTGGGCCGGGAGGACGGGCCAAGCACGTCACCATCGTCAGACCAAACCGTCCCCCAGGGAGCCCCCAATCCAGACCCACTAAAAGGGGGTGACGGGAGCCCTCGGGAATGTGGCTGACAACATAAGCGTGGCCCAGGCCGGAGGCGGGTGTGAGGGCCAGGCCCCCCACCTCCCCCCCAAGCCCTACCCCCACCCCCGAGCGAGCATGTGGGTGGCTTAAGCCGGCACCTAGAACGGCTCTTCCTAGAGCCTGGGTCCAGCCCACCCGGAAGAGCCATGCTCTCAGCCCCCCTCATGCAGAGCCGACACCCCGAGACCAGCAGGCTCAGAGTGTGGCCGGGGCCAGAAGATCGGGGGGTAGGCTGTTATGACAACGGCAGCCATTGCACTGAGCACCCTAGGAGCCAAGCGCCGAGCACACAGCACGCGATGCCAGCACTTCAATCACACACAATGCGGGGCAGGTCCAACGCGGCCCCATTTCACAGATGATGAAACTGAGGCCCAGTGAGAAACCCTTCTGATCTCCAGGCTCCAAGGAGGGAGAGAGACAAGGGCTGGGTCCTCCCGTCCAGGGGGACATCTCATGTGCACCCCAATAGTCACCGCAGACCCCCTGCCCTGGCCGCACCCTGAAGCAAGAAAAGGGTGGGTTGTGGGGTACTGATGGTGGGACATTCCTGAGCCCGGCCAAGTGAGGGACTAGGTGTGGGGTGTGGGGGCAGGGAGGACAGGGCAGCTCCGCAAACACGCCCTGAGCGCCGGCTCTCTACTGAGCACGAGGGCGAGAGACCAGACGAGACCCAGCGCGGCCTGCAAGGAGCCCAGGGAGGGGCAGCTGGGCCGGGCGCGAGGGCAGGGCCGCCTGCTCAGGAAGAGAAGGGCGCGTGCGTTGGCTGTGCTGCGCAGCTAACGCGGGCCGGGAGCCACTCCCTCCGCAAAGGGAGCAGGAGGGAGATGTAAGCTGGGTTTTGAGGGATGAATAGGAGGTTGTGTGCCTTCACGAGGCTCTGTGGGGTCAGCAGCAACAAGATCCAGGGGTGATGCCAAGCGCAGGCGGGGCGGGGCCTGGAAAGGGACATAGCCCGCGGCGGGGCCTGGGTCTTGGATCTGGGCCCAGCACCCCCGGTGGGAGCTCCCGCAGCCTGGGGGTCGGGCTGGGGTCTCACTGGACAGGCTGCACTCCTCCTGCAGGGGACCCCAGGCCATGTGACCAGGCCACTTGTTGGCTGTGCCTGGGGGTGCGCGAGACCTTAGCCTCCTGCACAGACAGGTACGCACCCGCCCCTGGGCCTACACAACCAAACGCTGTGCCCACCCCTATAAAGGCACAGACACACACCCGTGTGCCACACAGCACCTCGTACACACACGCCGCACACACGTACCCAAGTGGACATGTGCACATGCATGAAGTATAAACACACAACCACACGCGTGCTCTACCCATGCCGATCTGCAAGCACACACTGAGCCACCCACGTGCATTAGCAACGTCGCACAGCTGACAGGCAGGCGCACGGGTGCACACACAACCACAGGTGTGCCCAACGCGCTCCGACTCACACACAGGCATCCGCACGCATGCACACGCTCATCCGCGGGTCCACTCGAACACGTGCGCACACATCCGTGCACGGGTATGTAAGGGCACAGATGACCACGTCCTCTCCACTGGAAACATCCGTCTACCTTTCCCAGTGGTGCCCACGTCGGGCAGACCTAGCCCAAGCCCCGTCTCCTCCAGGAAGTCTGCCATGATTGCCCACTGCACTGAATTCCTACAGCAGTGGTTCTCAACCTTCCTCACGCCGCGACCCTTTCATACAGTTCCTCATGTTGTGGTGACCCCCAACCATAAAATTATTTTCGTTGCTACTTCATCACTGTAATGTTGCTACTGTTACGAATCGTCATGTAAATATCTGATATGCAGGATGTATTTTCATTGTGACAAATTGAACATAATGAGAGCGTAGCGATTAATCACAAAAACAATATGTAATTATATATGTGTTTTCCAATGGTCTTCGGCGACCCCTGTGAAAGGGTCGTTCGACCCCCAAAGGGGTCGCGACCCACAGGTTGAGAACCGCTGTCCTACAGCGTCAGCACGAGGCACACTGTCCCTCACACATCCTTCCCTACTGCCGTGTGTGTGTGTGTGTGTGTGTGTGTGTGTGTGTGTGTGTGTGTGTGTTATCCAAACTCAAAGCTGAGGTCCTCCCGGCCCTGGCCTCCCGCCCCCACACACCACATACTCCCCTTGAAGATCAAACAGGATCCCTGCGCCCTCTCCGAGCCTTCGCCTGCGCTGACTCCCACTCGAATGCCCACCCACTGCTTCCCACAAGCCTCGCCGCCCCGCGCTCCTGCCCGCAGCCTCCTGCTC
>NW_005372020.1:795473-796223 GCF_000412655.1 Myotis brandtii | reverse complement strand
GCTGGCGCCGCGTCCGTGTGCCCCGAATGGATAATGAGCCGCAGTCCCATCTGCAGAGGAGCCAGGCGGGCCTGCCTGGCGGGGAAGCCGCCTTCTGCAGCCAGAGCGGCATTTAGAGACGGGCCTTCTCGCCAGCCGCTCTGAGGGAGCAGCGGGAAGGACGGGGGGATTAAAATGCAATCCCATTGATCCCCGCGGGGCGGGAGTCCCGGCTGCTCCAGGCGGAGGAGGGGCCTCTGCCCTCCCAGCCTCCAGCCCCCAAGGCTCAGCCCAGACAGAGGGACGCTCCCCCCCAACCTCCACTGGGAACAGCCCCCCAAACCAGAAGACTATTTCCGGGGGCTGTCCCCCCTCCCGCCCCTCTGCCATCCCTCCGAGTGTTCAACCAAGACCTAGTGAGCACCTGCTCCATGCCAGGCACTGTCCTAGGTGCTGGGGACACAGCGAGGGAAAAGGAGAGAAACCCTCGCCCGCACGGAGCTTCCGTTCCCAACACACAGAACAAACCTAAGCTATGAGTCGTGTCCAGAGGAACTGGGGGGGGGGGGGGCGGGTAGGGTTAAGGCCAGAAAATTAAGGCCAGAAAGAGGAGAAACGGGCCTTGATGGGTTTGCAGGATTCAGCAGAAGGTCAACAGGGGCTGAAACGGAGACACTGGAGCAAAGAGCTGGGGGAGAGCGAGCCCAGTGGGGCAAAGAGCTGAGGCAGAGGGCACGGCCCGGGCAAAGGCCCCAGGCAGGAGCGCGCCTG
>NW_005372020.1:793441-795247 GCF_000412655.1 Myotis brandtii | reverse complement strand
GGGGCAGACGGATGGGAGGACAGAAAGGGGACAGAGGACAAGGAAGGAGGAGCGAAATCCCTCAGGTCACCACATGCCCACGGGTGGGGAGTTGTGGGTACGAATCTGTCTCCCCCACCAGAAAGAATGTGCGTGGGCTGGGGCCGAGGTCACTGCTGTGTCCGCAGTGCCTGGAGCAGGAGCAGGCACTGAGCAGGCATCCCATTACACGGCTGCTGAATGAATGAATGAATGAATGAATGAGGTGTGTGCCATGCACCCCGCTCACCTGAACAAGAGTAACAATACAGCTGGCACGTGGTGCCAGGCCCAGTCCCAGGGCACTAAGCAATGAAGGCGTAACTCCATCCACCGTACCAGGCAGGTGCTATAATTACCCTCGTTTCGCAGGTGAAAACGAGTCACAGACTGAACTCATTTGCCTAAGGACGCCGAGCCAGGAAGCGGCAGAGAGGGCACCTGAACCCAGACATCTGGCCAAAGCACGTGCCGACCCCCTTAGCTCTCCCACTGTTATGATTATTATGTGTTCCCTCGGGTGTGGGGCCAGGGTGTGGGGTGGGTGACCAGCCACACAAGGCCCCACACATAGCTCCCAGGTCCCAGTAGGCTCAGTCACATCCCGCAGCTATTGCTGCTTCAAGAGGCAGAGGCATAGCCAACGAGTTGATCCAGTCATTTCCTGCCTGGAGTTACAGCCACAGGCATCCGTCATGTGTTCCCAGGCTACAGAGTAGCCATCCGGGTCCCAGGACACCCCGTCTGACCTCCAAGCATGGATCCAGCAGCATGTCCCACAGCGGAGACAGCTGGGAAGGGAGGTCAGGAGCCCTGGGCAGGACAGAAAGGGGAGGAGGCCAGGGCAGGAAGGAGAGGTCCCCCGTCTGTCACACTCCACTGTGTTACGTCAGATAAAGGAAAAGTCCCTCTCTGGGCCTGTGTCCTTCCTCATCTGTAACACAGGGAGGGAACTCACCTCCCACAGGCCCCGAGCACATCTGGATAGAGTCAGTGGTAAATCACTGACGCTGGGCTCTCGGTGGTACGATTGGGATGACGGGGAGCTCACTACCTCACCAGACACCAGGTTCCCCCTGGGGATCAGCCCCTGGAGACATTCTGCTCTGGGTCCCCTAAGCTTCTTCCCAAGACTGAGCTCCCTACATAGACCCAGCAGCTGCTCCCAGGGGTCCCTAGGAGCCCCCACAGGCTGCTACAGATCCTGTATCCACCCATCCCCAGGCCCCGTCCAGGGCTAAAAGTCAGCAGAGGCCAGTGCTGACCCATCAGGCCCTGAGGTCTGAGGGACCACAGGTTCTAGTCCCACGTCCACCACTTCCCAGCTGTGTGACTTTGGACAAGTCACTCACCCTCTCTGGGCCTCCGTCCCTCCTAGGATGACCATGTAAAAACCTGGCCCATCGCCTGGAAGGGAGGGGCTATTCCATGCATGCTTGCTGTTATTGAGAAGAATAATAACAACAGTATGGCTGTCTTCTGCGTTACAGGGATTCCTTCTGCTTGGATGCCTAAGTGACTGCCCATCCCCCCACCGATCAGCTGGCCCCGGACGCTCTCCTGCAGAGACCTGACGCCCACGTTTTTCACGCTGCACCCCACAGGCCGGCCGAGCCCCACCAGCGCCACGTCGGAGCATCTGAGGGGTGCAGCCACCCCACGATGGGTCTCTGCCGGCCTCCCTTCCCTCCCACTCACAAGCCCAGGCCTCCGCGTGTGTGCACGGGGGGCGGTCACAGCTGGGAACCCCGAGGCCCAGGGAGAGAGCCGGGGCCCCTCCAGCTCTGA
>NW_005372020.1:792524-793244 GCF_000412655.1 Myotis brandtii | reverse complement strand
CGGGCTCTGCAGCCGGCAGCCTGGGCCTCCCTCCCGCCCTGGGGACCCAGCATCGAGCTGAGCATCCGCAAGCAGCGTCACCCTGCTGGGCCTCAGTTTTCCCTTCTGTAAAATGGGGCTGATCCCTGTGCCTCCGGAGCGGGCTGCCGGGAGGAAAGGATGAGTGAGCGCGCACGCAGCACTGCCCGGGGCTCGCCAAGAGCCAGCTGCCATGGCCCACTCGCTTCCCCACAGGAACCGGCGTCCCCCGGAGGCTGTGTGGACTCTGGAGCCGGACTGTGGAGCCTGGAGCCCCCCTCCTCCGCCGCCCTACTCTCTGAGCCTCCCTTTCCTCGTTGGGAACATGGGGGTGATCAAAGGTGCTACCCGAGACTCTGCAAAGCCCTCGGCACCCGGCAAGTAGCTCTCCATCATCGCCACCTGCCCCCTGGTCCTCACACTGGCCCCCTCCGAACGCCATCGAGCCCTCCCCGTCACGCTGCCGTCCAGCACAGAAGCCGGGCGCCTACGCGGGCGCACATCTCGGCTCGTCCGAATTAAACTACGTTGCACGTTCAGTTCTCAGCCGCGCACAGTAGGACGACGGCACAGACGTCCCCGCCGTCCCAGAAAGCTCCACGGCACCGCACAGAACAGCAGCCTCGTCCGATGAACGTCAAGGACACAAAACGAGCCGGCACGCGGCCCGTGCTCAGCCCACACCCACAGCCACGGGACCTA
>NW_005372020.1:790978-792301 GCF_000412655.1 Myotis brandtii | reverse complement strand
GGGACACCGGCTCCAGCTTGCCCGCCAGGCTGCGCTCCTGTGGCCGAGAGAAACGGGCACGGGGTCAGCAGGGTCAGCAGGGGGACCCCCAGTCGATGTTTTTGGCTTCGCTGAGCACGGGATCTCTGTTGCGACCGCTCAGCTCTGATGTTGTGTGAGGAAAGCAGCCACAGGTACAATGTAAACAAACGGATGTGGCTCTGTGCTGTGCCAATAAAACTTTATTCACAGAAGCAGGCACCCCCGAGTCCCAGCCCTGGCTGCAGGCCCCAGCACCCGTCCCCGGCCTGTCCCAGGGCGGCTCACCGGCCCTGCCTTCGCCCTCCCTGGTCCCCCTGCCAGCCGGGCCCTTCCCGCTCATTCTGCACAGGGCACAGCCTTTCTGCCCTCCCACGGCGCCTCCTCCCAAGCTCCCCCTCCCCCTCCCCAACACTCACTCCGCCTTATCCTCCCACCAGACCCACCTGCTCGAGAACAGGCACCAAGACCCCCGACCTCCGCCCCCAGGGCCTGGCCCCGGATGACCCTGTACGAACACCCATTCTCGATGCTCAGTCTGAACCCGCCAGTGACAGAACATCCCCTCTGGTGCAAACGGAGGAAACGCTAAGAATGGGACGCACCGCCCCGGCCGGCACGGCCCAGTGGTTAGAGTATTGGCCTGCACACCAAAGGGCCTCGGGTTCGAGTCCCGGTCAAGGGCACATACCTGGGTTACAGGTTCGATCCCCAGTCCCGGTCGGGGAGTGTGCGGGAGGCAACCGATCCATGTGTCTCTCTCACATCGATGTTTCTCTCTTACTCTCTCCGCCCCCACTTCCACTCTCTCAAAAAAAATAAATGGGAAAAATATTTTGTTGTGAGGATTAACAACAAAATATTCCATTAGCCTCTTTAATTTGCCAGTATTTTTCTGCTTTTTCTTCAGTGAGCGTTACGCTTTGTGTAATAAAATTGTTTTTAAAAACCAGTTAAACAAACAAGGGAACCCTTCGCTGGGTTACCCCGACTCCATCCCACCAACTCAAGTTTATTAGCGCTCGCCTTTAAGGCCCGTGGTCCAAATCCCCGTCCCCTCGGGCCCCTCCCAGCCCCGTGACCTCGAGCAGATCACGCACCGCCCCTGCCTCAGTTTCCTCATCTGCGCAATGGGGCCATGCCCACCTTCCAGCCGGGGAGGAGGCGTGAGTGAGCTCACACGTGCAGAGCGCTCAGCTCAGAGCCGGGCGCGGTGTACACGCTGCATGAGCCCTGGCTGATGGCCCGACCCCGAGGCCCCGGCTCCAGGCCTGGCAGTGAGGGGGGACCCAGCCCCCGCTCAGC
>NW_005372020.1:788262-790914 GCF_000412655.1 Myotis brandtii | reverse complement strand
GCTCCAGGCTGCGCCTCCCCGCCCCCACGGCAGCTGCTCAGAAGACAGAGGACACATTATTCCCGGGGACAACTGCAGCCACAGCGGCTGCCAACTGCCTCCCCTCCTGCCCCCGGGACACGGGAACGGCGGGCACCTGACTCCCTGCAGCACCAACCACACCGGCAGCGGCTCATGTGTTCCAGCCCCTGGGAGCCTTCGCACGACCCGTGCCCTCTGCCCTGTGCCCCACCGCGCACCTCCACGCCGGCTGAAACCAGACCCGCAGGGCCCCTGGACCAGGAATCGAACCCCTAACCCTTGGGTGGGCGGACTGGCGCTCTAACCACTGAGCCACCGGCCAGGGCCACACGGCCAACCTCGAGCTGTGCGTTTCCCTAACACGGCTCCTTTCACGTGTGCACGTCATCTCGAGCTGTCAGGGTACCGTCCCCGGGGCCAAGTCCTCCCGGAACGAGACGGAGGGAGCTGGCGTGGCCTCCAGGTGGTCCCGATGGCAGCTGCCTTCATTCCAGCCCAAAACCGCGCTCTCTCTCTCTCTCTCTCTCTCTCTCTCTCTCTGGCTGCCCGCTCCCTTCCACTTTAAAAGGGAAAAAAAAAACAGAAATCCCATCGAATTCCTGTCTGGAGCAGCAGCTGAAGCCCAGGCGGCAAACGCGGAAACCATCTGACGCGGCCGAGCGGCCACCCCGGCTCCCCCCCGCCCGGCGATGCTCACTCTTTCCAACCCTCTCCTCTCGGCAGCCTGGAGCCAACACGGGGCCCGGCCCTCCCGGCCCTGGGGTCCAGGAAGAGAAGGGAGACAGACAGACACAGAGTCAGACAGAGGAGATGGGCAGTCAGACACACAGACAGAGACAGGACACACCCGGTCAAGGGCAGGTACCTGGGTTGCAGCTTCCATCCCCGCCCCCTGTCGGGCCACCTATGGGAGGCAACCAATTGATGTGTCTCTGTCATATCGATGTTTCTCTCTCTCTCTCTCTCTGGCTGCCCCGCTCCCTTCCACTTTAAAAGGAAAAAAAAACAGAAATCCCATCGAATTCCTGTCTGTAGCAACAGCTGAAACCCAGGCGGCAAACTCGGAAACCATCTGACGCGGCCGAGCGGCCGCCCCGGCTCCCTCCCGCCCGGCGATGCTCATTCTTTCCAACCCTCTCCTCTTGGCAGCCTGGAGCCAACACGGGGCCCGGCCCTCCCGGCCCTGGGGTCCAGGAAGAGAAGGGAGACAGACAGACACAGAGTCAGACAGAGGAGATGGGCAGTCAGACACACAGACAGAGACAGGACACAGAGACAAAGATGAAGGCAGAGAGAGACAGACACAGACACAGAGACACCCCCTACTGCCCCTCCCCGCAGGCACACAGAGGCAGGGACAGCCAGACAGACACAGAGACAGACACAGAGACGGAGAAAGACCCCCAAAGGAGAGGGGGCCTCCGGGAGCCACGGGGTGAGCCTGGGGGACAGAAGCCCCTCAGTCTGCTTCCTCCGTGTAAGCGGAGGTCCCGGGAGCCGTGGGCTCACTGCCCTGCGTTTAGTGAACAGCAGAACCCCACCCTCCACAGCAGCGAACCACGGGGCTGAGCCTCTGCAGTCTCCACCAGCACCTCTGTTTTTTAAAAAATATGTTTCTTTCAGCGCCCTCCCCCCTCCCCACGGCCACGGGCCAGTGGCTTCCGCGGAGCCTGGGACTCCGTCTACGCAGGTGGGACTTCCCGGGGCTAAGACAGTGCCTGACACGCAGCCAGCACTTGCTTCATGTGAGCTCGGCACACCATCACCACCACCGGGGGACGCGCCCTGTGTGCCGGCTCCCAAGTGAAAGAGCCGCCTCGGCCTAACCCTCCGTCCAGGCCCATCCCGCGTCAGGCAGAGAAGAGCCTCCGCGGCCTGGCTCCCAGGCCCCAGCCACGCCCACCAGTGCCGCAGCGAGATGAGCGCTGACCTCGCCGGCGGCCGGGAGGCCGTTCATGAGCGAATGTGTGTGTCCCTGTGGGTGTGGAGAGGAACTGCTCACACACACAGCGGGGACAACCCGCCACGCGGCCTCCGTCCCCGCCCCTCCCCAGGCGCTGGGTGAGCCTGGGGGACAGAAGCCCCTCAGTCTGCTTCCTCCGTGTAAGCGGAGGTCCCGGGAGTGGGCTCACTAGGTGATAAGAACCCAGCATAAAAAGAAGGAGCAGGTGGTGTGGGTGCAACATTTCAGAAGTGGAAAACCGCCAGAGCTAGTGACGTATTTAATATATTTTTATTGATTTCAGAGAAGAAAGGAGAGGGAGAGAAAGAGAGAGAGAAACGTCAATGATGAGAGAGAATCATGGATCGGCTGCCTCCTGCACGCCCCCCATTGGGGATGGAGCCCACAACCCGGGCATGAGCCCTGACCCGGAATCAAACTGTGACCTCCTGGTTCCTAGGTCGACGCTCACCACTGAGCCACGCTGGCCGTGTTCGACTTCCTCTTTTAAGGAGTGGAACCAAAAAGCGCTCCAGGACTTCGGGGGCGTGGCGGCCCTGCAGTCCGCACACTCTCTCCAGCCTCGTCCCTGACCCTCCTCTCGCTGCCCAGCCTCGGCCCACGCTGTGCCCCAAACCTGCCCCCTGCACGCAGCACAACCGCAGCAGAAGCGCCGGGCCTTACCTTGG
>NW_005372020.1:787090-787544 GCF_000412655.1 Myotis brandtii | reverse complement strand
TGGTGACAAACGCAGAATCTTGAGTCCCAACCAGACCTGCTGAGTCACACTCTGCAGTCAACCAAGATCCCAGGTGACTCGTGGGCAGTCGGGAAGGCACGGTGACTCTAACGCTGACAATCACACGCATGGCGCCCCCTGCACGTCACCCACCCCGGGCAGACATCACCAGCCGATCACAGCACTCCCGCTATGCAGGGGAGGACACTGGCCCGCCCGTGCGCGCGCCTGCTCCTCCCCGGGCCTCCACTTCCCCACCTGAGAAATGGGTCCGCGGCCCCAGCAGGCACGGGCCCCTCCTCACCTCTCGTTCCCGGGCTGGAACTCGGACAGCAGGGACGGCCTCCTCCTCTGGGGCTGGATGATGGAGCCGGGCGACAGGTGCGCGGCGTAGTCACGGGGGTGGTGCTGGTACTCGAGCAGCCCCACGTCCTGCAGCGAGAGGACAGAGGGA
>NW_005372020.1:785912-787050 GCF_000412655.1 Myotis brandtii | reverse complement strand
GCCGGGGGCCAAGGAGAAGGGGCACCTCCAGCCAACTCGCGCTCTGGGCGGGCGCTGCGACTCTGCCCGCTCTCCAGGCAGACAACCGAGCCTGCGTGTTGGCGGGGGACGGGGGGCAAAGGGGGTATGGTCTGGGGTTGCCCTTGGGCACTAAGTGAGCATGAGGCATGGGGTCCACGTGAGGCAGGGAGGGAGGGAGGGAGGGTCTGTCTGTGAGGCTCACAGACCAGGCTCCGAACCGCAGGGAAAACTCACACACGTGTGTCACGTATGTAAGCAAAGATCCAAGTCAGGAAAGGGTAGAATTCCGGCAAAACCCTCCCACGTCAGTAACACGCCTCTCACGGTCCATTATCATCCAGGAAAAACGAGGTATTAACAGATCAGATGCAGCCGATGGTCAATGTTTAAAAACACAGACAGAAACACGAACCTCCCACGGGAAGAGGGGACAGGCTTCCCGAGTGGACCCCTCCCGGTCGACTGGTTCTGTCTGCCTGGACCGCTCATGGATGGGGGGGGGCGGCAATCCATTAGTGATGTCTGACACGGGCACGGCTTAGGGCCCAGTGGGAGAGTCAGTGATTTTTCCTTCTTGGCACCTTCCTCAATTCTCCCGATTTTCCATAAAAAAACATCTAGGCCTGCTTCTGCTCTCTGGCTTATTCATGAAAGCAATCATTTCTGCAAAGAGAGTCAGACGACGCCAGGGAGGTTTGCTGAGAACGCGTGTGTGTGTGTGTCAGACCCTCCGAAACACGCGTGTTAGGAGACTGGGAGGCCTTGAGAAGTGGGGTCCACGGGGCCCCGTCAGCCTGGGGTTGGAAGCGTGGGGCAGGGCCGACTGGGGCAGGGGCAGCCCAATGCGGAAACGAGCGGCAGGGCCTCGCTCCAACCCGCTGAGGCTCAGCTTGCCCGGCTCCGAAACAGGTGACCGAGCGGATGGAAGGAGGCCTCTGTGCCTCTGACCTCGTCCCCTTCCCTTCCCAGGGTGTCCCCCCGGCTGAGGGCAGCTCCCAGGAGGCAGAGAAGGCTCCGGCCCCCACCCCTGCAGGACGTCCAGCACAGAGCACCGGGTGTTCGCAGACTCAGGCCAACGCAGGGGCGGGGGAGGAGGAAGAGAAAGGGCCCAGGGCGG
>NW_005372020.1:780638-781645 GCF_000412655.1 Myotis brandtii | reverse complement strand
GTGGCATCTGCTATAAAATAAAGACACGGCTTGTGGGCGCTGGCGCTGTCTCCTCATCAGGGAGCAGCATCCCACCGAGACCCAGCTTTCATTCTCTTGTCTGTCTTTTCTCAATCCTTTCACCCCCCCACTCAGGATCACCTTTGGCCGTAACAGATGGATGGATGAATGAATGAATAAAGGGATGGATGGATGAAGGGATTGGATGAATGAATGAAGGGATGGATGGATGAATGAATGAAGGGATGGATGGATGAAGGGATTGGATGAATGAATGAAGGGATGGGTGGATGGATGAATGAATGAAGGGATGGATGGATGAAGGGATGGATGAATGAATGAAGGGATGGATGGATGGATGAAGGGATGGATGGATGAATGAAGGGATGGATGGATGAAGGGATGGATGGATGAATGAATGAATGGACAACGCTCCCAGCATGGCAGCTCCCGAGAGGCCAGCTGTGGGACCCAAACCACCCCTCAGGAGCCATCCCCAAGCAGGAGCAGGAGGATCCAGACCAAGCACCCACCTGCTCCCCCACACGCGTGCAGGCACCCCTCGGGCCCAGGCAGGCCCCGGGGCCATGACCGTCCACGTACGGGTCTGTGACTGACTGGAAACGAAACGGACAGGTGTTTCCCAGAGTCTGATGAGCACTGACCTCGGGCAGGAGGCAGCCACCCGAGCCCAGAGCCAGGCCCAGCTGCTCGGTCACGTGTCACTGACTCTCGGCCACGGCCACGGCCACGGCTTTACGTCCGGCTGAGCTGCTTTCGAGAGTCAGCGGGAGCAGCGCCGAGTCACCGTGACAGAGACGCGTGGCCCGAGAGGCCTGGACTGGCTACAGAGGAGGTCGGCCACCCCTCCTCCAGACCGAGGGCCCCGTGTGTCCGGAACGAAATGTCCTAACGGCTGCGCGGCATCGGCGAGGGCCCCCGCACACGTCAACTGATTTGGTCCTCACCATCTTACAAAGACCCTTCGTCAACGGAGGGGGAAACAG
>NW_005372020.1:778522-780493 GCF_000412655.1 Myotis brandtii | reverse complement strand
GGACTCGTGTCCCAAGTGTCACAGCTAGAGCATCATCAAGCGGTCTGGCTCCACAGCCCGCACTCTGAGTCTACACCGCCCTTCCACACGGAGGCACAGAGAGGGCAAGGTACTTGCCCCAGGCCACACAGCAGCAAGGGGCAGCGCTGGGATTCAGACATGGGGTCTTGTGACGTGAACACGTTCACTCAGAGCAAGGGCTGCCGGAGCTCAGGAGAGCTCGGGGGGGCCCCGGGGGGCGGGGGATGGCAGAATTGGGCTGGGCCAAAGAGAGCCCCAAGGCAGGCTCCCAGGTCCGTGACAAGGGGAAAGGGTTAGGGTCAGGGTTAGGGTCAGGTCAGAGCCAGAGAGGCCCGCAGGGAGCCTGGGCTGGCCCCGGGGAACAGGCTCTCCACGGATCTGTGATCCTGACCCCGTGCGTGCGCACCCAGGACCCAGCTTCTCCTGTGCTGACACATCACCCCGGGGGCCTGCAGGTGACACGACCAGAGCCCAGCCAGCAGAGGGGGCAGGTCCCGCCTCCCGCTGGGGCTCCAGGCGACTGCAGGGCCCCACGTCCCGAGGAGAACAGGCCCTCCGTGGCGTCCTGCCCCCTGCACTCACCACCCACGCACCGGCTCAGACCCACACGCCCAGATCACAGACGGGAAAACCGAGGCTGCCCGGCGGGGTGAAGCGAGCAGCCCGATGTCACTCAGCAGGTTGGGAGGAACGGGATTCACTGCCAGCTCCGGGGATTCTTCAGGCTCCGGTGGGGCCTGGCCCTCAAAGCCGCCCTGTGCCAGGGCGCCCTGGCAGAGGCGCTGGGCCTAGACGGTGCCCCCCCCGAAGGCAAGCCTGCCCGGAGCCTGGGGAGAGTGAGCTGCGTCCCAGGAAGGTCGCAGGTCCCTGGGTCCCCGCCCTGTCCCCGCATCCCAGCAGACCTGTCTCGGCCACTGACCCCGCAGCCAGGACCCTCGGTCCCCAGCGGGCCCTGGCACGGGGCATCTGTCCTTCTGCGCCTCGATTTCCCCTTTCCTCCACCCGCTGTCAGAAAACGGGGGCATCTCCCCAACCTTGCCCGCCTGCAGAATGAGCTGACGGGAGGGGTGGGGGCCCCGGGCGGCCAGTGATGAGGGAGCCTGCAGATTGCAGACCCAGCACGCCCGTCCCACCCCCCCAAAGAACCGTGTCTCCGGCTCAGACTACGCGCCAGGAGGGCCAGGCCCCACCCCGACCCGATGCCAGGGCTCCTGCTCCTCCTTTTCAGTGACAACAGATGACCTGACCCCATGGCGACACCTCACCCCTGGCCTCAGCCTCCTGCCTGGTGACCGCTGGGTCCTGTCCAGCCACCTCCTGCGTCACTGCCGGCCCAGCAGGTGAGGAGTGAGGAGGAGGTGTCTGGGTCAGCTGGTGACCCCAGTGCCTGGAGAGGGCCCAGCCAGGGCAAAGGGCAGGAGGGGCAGCGGAGGCAGGAGCCACGGGGAAGGGAGGGGTCCCCGAGGCTGGGCCCGTGGGGAAGAGGTGGGAGCGGGTGTGAGCCCAGCAAGGAAGGAGGCATCAACCAGGGCCCGGATGAGGCTGGGCTGAGAGAGGAGTGTAGACAGCAGGCAAATTGTCTACTCCATGTGCGCGTGCAAATTCCACTGCGAACCCTGAGAGGCAGCCTCCAGCTCAGCGGCCTGGTCTCCATCCTCCCAGCTTTAAAGTGGAAGCAAGCCCCGGCCGTTTGGCTCAGCAGAGAGAGCGTCGGCCTTCGGACTGAAGGGTCCCGGGTTCGATTCTGATCAAGGGCACGTGCCCAGGTTGTGGGCTCCATCCCCAGTAGGGGGCGTGCAGGAGGCAGCAGAGCCATGATTCTCTCTCATCATTGATGTTTCTCTCCTTCTCTCTCTCTCTTCCTCTCTGAAATCAATAAAAAATATATATTTTTAAAAGTTTTTTAAAAATAAAGTGGGAGGGAGCTCGTTGTACCAGGTGCCCAAGGCC
>NW_005372020.1:776403-777833 GCF_000412655.1 Myotis brandtii | reverse complement strand
CCCCCCAGCCCACCCAACCTTACCCCTGGGACCCCAACTCTGTGGGCACTGCCCCCACCACCTCCAATGGCCCCCAAGCCCTCCGGCCCACCCAACCTTACCCCATGGGACCCCAACTCTGTGGGCACTGCCCCCACCACCTCCGATGGCCCCCAACCCCCTTAGCCCGCCCGACCTCCGGGGCCCAGTTCTCCGAAAGCAGCGGCAGCTCATGGAAAGCAGGGAGGGCCCGGCCCGAGCGGGGGGCGTGGTGGACACCGTCCGCTCGGGCAGGCCAGATCAGTGACCCCAGGCAAGGCCGGGCCTGCTGGCCTCCCGGTGACCTCTGGGGAGGGTGACACTATGACGTGGGAGCAGGACACCCAGGAGGTCGGCCCAGGCTCAGCTGGGAGCAGGACACTGGGGCAGCGCAGCCACACGGGGACACAGGGACATGGGGAGAGCCACCTGGGCCCCAGAGGCTCCGGGGAAAGAGAGAGACCCCCGTCCACGCCGGGAGAACCTCAGGGAACAGCAGCCGGCTCCACAGACGGGAACTGAGGCCCAGAACGAAGGGAAGACGCAGGTCGAGAGAGCAAGGGAGCCGGCCGATGTGGCTCAGTGGTGAGCGCCAACCTATGAACCAGGAGGTCACGGTTCGATTCCCGGTCAGGGCACAGGCCCGGGTTGGGGGCTCGGTCCCCAGTGGGGGGCGTGCAGGAGGCAGCCGGTCCATGATTCTATCATCACTGATTTTTTTCCATCTCTCTCCCTCAATTAAATTTATTTTTTAAAAGAGAGAGAACGCAAGGGAGTCCTCCTCGGAAGCCACTTGCACCCAGAAATCTCCGGGGTCCCCCACCCTCCCTGGGCTCTGCTCTCCCTGCTCTGCCAGCCCGTCCACTCCCCCTGCCCACGCTCAGCCCCCTCCACACGCAGCCACTCGGGGTCCCCCACCCACACCGGCTCCCACACCCAGAGCCCAGGGAAATGCAAGAGGCACAGGGACCCGCACCCGCACCGGATGTTCCACGCGATGGGGAGGCCGGGCTCGCGGTCACGTGACCAGGTGGGCAGGCCACACCCCAGCTCCCCGCAGGGATGCCCCTCTTCGCCCCGCCCTCCCGCTGTCCGCAGGGGGTGACCTGCCCCCGGGGGGTCTAATGGGGACGGATACTGGGGGGGAAGATGGAGATCCCGGTGGTCGGAGGAGGGATGCGATCGCCCCCACCCCCAACCCCACCCCAGCGGCCCTGACTGCACCCCACTCCCACCTGCACCATCTCTCCTCCGAGCTCCAGAACTGGTCACATGACCCGGGCCTGGCCAATCAGCGTCCTGCTTCCCCTCCCCCAGGGCCCGAGAGTCTATCTTGCGCCTCCTGCTGGAGGAACTAGGAACAGGCGCGCTCCGCTGGGCGCCACGGCCTGGTGGGAGCCAGCGGGAGAGGA
>NW_005372020.1:774948-775879 GCF_000412655.1 Myotis brandtii | reverse complement strand
AGCATCTAGACCACCTTCCTTTCGACCGACCCCGACTCCCCCACGAGAGGCCCGGGGCCCTGCGCGCAGCAGGTGCACCCGTTCCCTCGGGCTGCCGTACACACGCACACACGGGGGGTCTGAGAGATGTATTCTCACCGTTCTGGAGGCCAGAACCCCAAAACCAAGGTGTCAGCAGGCCCCGCGCGCGCCCTCTTCCGGCTCCTGGGGGCCCCAGTGGCCCTGACTTGCGGCCGCATCCCTGCAGCCTCTGCCCCTGGGATGACCAGCACCCGATTCTGCCTCTCGCACCCCCCCACCTCCAAGCTCCTCAGCCACAGGCCCCGCACAGGGCGGGGCTCCATGTCCCTCACAGAGCGTGCCTGTCCCTTCAACAGATCAGGGATCCCAGGCTCTGGGGGGGACACACGTGCCGAAATCACATGGCCAGCAGCGGCCAGGCCCGGTCCATCCCGAAAACCGCGGCCTGGACTCCAAGGCGAGAAAGGGAAGTGACGGTGGGAGCCGGAGGAGGCCCTGGGTGTCCGTTTCATCGGTGCATCTGTGTCCGCTGGACGGCGGCCAAGGCAGCCGGGCCTGCTCCCCCCACGGGGATCTGCTCAAAATCACTTCCTCCTCCACGTCTTCTCCCCATTTAACGTTAAAAGGAAGAGAGGGAGCGAGAAGCCGCAGCCGTGAGCAGCCCCCCCCCCACACACACACACACACACACGGGGTTCGCACAGACCCCCGGGCCTCCCGCAAGCACCGCCGGCTTCGTCCCCGGGCGCCTGGGAGGGACGTTTCCCACGAGCCCAGCTCCGCCTCCGGTCCCCGCCATGGCAGCTTTCTCTGCGGAGGATCAGGGGCCCGGAGAAGAAGCTGGTGTCCGGGTGGTGGCGGGTGGGACGCGGGCACCGGCATGTGACCTGGCAAACCGCTGACCCCCGGC
>NW_005372020.1:772899-774770 GCF_000412655.1 Myotis brandtii | reverse complement strand
CGGCCCGTCCACTCCGCTGCCTGGACAGCAGGGAAGCCACCCCCGCCCCCAGGCGGAAAGGGCCGCAGCTCACGGCTCTGGGGTCCCGCTGAGTGAAAGCAGCCAGACGCGAAGGGCAAACACCCTGGGGTCCCGCTCACACGAGGCCCCACCTCGAGGCCCCACCCGGAGGGTCGGGGTCACAGGACCAGGCACCCGGGGGGTCGGGGTCACAGTGGAAGGGAGGCTCCGAGGGGAGGGGGGGCAGGTGGGAGGGCTGAGTCTCAGGTTTGCGAGATGAAGACGTTCTGGAGAGGACGGTGGGGATGGTGCACAGACCACTGAACGGGGCCCTTAAAACAGGCCGTGATGACCACTCTCTTGTTACGTGTATTTTGCCACAATTTAAAGAATAACAATGAAATGAAATACACCAGCCCTGGCCGTTTTGCTCAGCGGTTAGGGTGTCGGCCCTCGGACCAAAGGGTCTTGGGTTCCATCTCCGGCCCTGGTCTAGGTGC
Source organism: Myotis brandtii (assembly GCF_000412655.1). Classification (NCBI taxonomy): domain Eukaryota; kingdom Metazoa; phylum Chordata; class Mammalia; order Chiroptera; family Vespertilionidae; genus Myotis; species Myotis brandtii. The sequence goes on along the minus strand of NW_005372020.1, from coordinate 774,270 downwards.
ATGCAGGAGGCAGCTACCAGTGGATGTGTCTCTCTCGCAATCAATATTTCTCTCTCTCCCTCTTTCCCCCTTCTCCCTCCCTTCCTCTCTCTCTCTCTCTCTAAAGATTAATGGAAAAAGTACCCTCAGGTGAGAATTTTTTTTTAAATTTGTATAATAAATAAAAATAAAACATGCCACACGCCTCCTCCAGGCAGGCCTCCCTGGTTGGCTAGCCAACAGCACCCAGCTGGGCCTGTGCTGCTGTGGTGCCTCCCTCTACCAGGGCTGCCCCAGGAAAGCCTGTTGCCCAGGCTGCCACTCAGGGTCCCGGCACTCAGCAGCCCCTCCCAGTCAAGGCCTCAGTTCGCCTCTGGCCCACCTCACACACACCTCAGGCCCTTACGGCCCCTCCACCCCGGGCGGCCAGGACGCAGGGAGGGGCAGATGTGACGATCTCTGCCCCTTCTCTCGGCCCCGGATCCTGCAGCTCCAGGCCAGGCCCTAAGCCGCCCCCTCTCTCCGCCTGCCCCCCTGCAGCCTCCACCCATTCCCTCCCCCCTCCCGCTGAGACCCCGGGGGGGAGGGGGGCCGGCCCCAGGCTCCCGCAGACCTCCCTGCACCAACATCTGGCCACCGTGTCCACAGCTGTGCAGCTGCCGGAAATGCCGGCCCCGCCCCTCCCCCACGCACGCAGGCCCGCGAGAACAGCCTTCCGAGGAATGTCTGGGGTCGCCCCAAGAATCCCAGGGCAGCTCTCAGGGGGCGTCCCCACCACATGTGAACAAGGACAAATGTTTCTGCTGGGAGGACAGCATCACCCGCAGCCGCATCCCGGCTGGAGCCCACCCACCCAACCCCGGCCCTCCCAGCCACCCCCCTTCCCAACCCCCCGCAAACCAACAGACCGGAGCGCGGCCCACCTCCCACAGGCCTGGCCTGTTTCCACGAGAGGCCCGGCCGAGGGGGAGGGCCCTCTGAGCAGCTGGTCCAGGGCTGGAAAGTGGGTGCAGAAGGGCTCATTACCCCGAGGGCGCCTCTGGTCACTGCTGATGGGGTGGGCATGAACCCCAAGATCCTCCCCCTTGCGGCCAGGAGTCGGACAGGGACGCGGCTTAGGTGCCCAGGGCTGGCAGCAGGGACGGCTGGGCTAAGTCCGGGCCCCGAGGAGGGGCCGGGCGGGCGGGTGACGGGCACAGGTGACCGCTGCTCAGGGGACCCCCGTGTCCAATTCCTTCGGGAGAAGAAAGTCCGATGGGAAGATGTCGCTGGATTCCCACCTTTTATTTTAAAAACACGGACTGTAGACCCAACCCACTCAGTCACCCAGACACAGCCCGCGGCTCCCGCTGTGACCGGCGGCTCCCGACGTGTGGTCAGCGGGCAGCCACA
>NW_005372020.1:772299-772585 GCF_000412655.1 Myotis brandtii | reverse complement strand
CCAGCAGGACACACACTGGCCCTGCAAAGAGGGGCCTGGGCAGGACCCCGACCCGGCTAGCCTCCATCCCATGGGGCGAGCGGGCTGAGCCGATGTCCCCTGAGCTCCCTCAGTCCTGGACCGGGTGTGTGCAGAAGGCAACCGGTGAATGTGCCTCTCTCTCTCACATAAATGTTTCTCTCTACCACCCTTCCACTCTCTCTAAAGATCAATGGCGCCCTGACCAGTTTGGCTCAGTGGATAGAGCATCGGCCTGCAGACTAAAGGGTCCTGGGTTCGATTCCGG
>NW_005372020.1:771648-772213 GCF_000412655.1 Myotis brandtii | reverse complement strand
AAATAAAATACATCAATGGAAAAAATATCCTCAGGTGACAATTTTTAAAATTTTTAAACAAATAAATATGCCGCACGCCTCCTCCAGGGAGGCCTCCCTGGTTTGCTAGCCAACAGCACCCAGCTGGGCTTGTGCTGCTGTGGTGGTTCCCCTATCAGGGCTGCCCCAGGAGAGCCTGTCGCCCAGGATGCCTCCCTGGGCTGGCCAATCAGCACCAGGTGCAGCCAATAGAAATGTATCCTCTCGCTGCTCCAAGGCCAAGTCTGAAATCGAGGCACTGCCAGGGCCGCTCCCACCCTTCGAAGGCTCCGGGGGAGGGTCCCTCCTGCCTCCTCCAGCTCCTGGCCACGCCCCTCCAGTCTCCGCCCGTCTTCCAGGGACCGTCCTTCGTGTGTCTTCCCTTTGTCTCGCATCAGGTCACTGGGCCCCGGTCGTCCAGGTGACCTCACCTCAAGCTGCATCTCAAAGACCCTGTCTCCCACGCAGGTCACATGCAGGAAGCCGGGTACCAACAGGTGCAGACCTGTTTGGGGGGCCACCATCCTGCCACCATCCCGGCCACGGC
>NW_005372020.1:771171-771481 GCF_000412655.1 Myotis brandtii | reverse complement strand
CCCACCTCCCAGGCCCAGGGAGGCCGGAGGGGGTGGGGCGCAGGGGCTGGGCCCTTCTCAGTCTCCTGTGTCAGGGGGAGCGAATCCCGCCCCCCAGGGGTGCGAGGGGGGCCTCGGGCCCTGGTAAACGCCGCCTCTACACGTATCGCCAGCCCTGCCTTCGGCCCACACAGCTGCCCGGCCTGGCAGAAAGGGCCCATTATGACCTCACAGGCCGGGAATGATGTGATTAGCCTGGGAAGGAGGCTGCACCCCGACAAAGGGCTCATTGTCATGCAAATGCCCGTTGGGAGGAAGGGGCACCCCCCCA
>NW_005372020.1:767914-771050 GCF_000412655.1 Myotis brandtii | reverse complement strand
CCGCCGGCCTCGGGTCTGGACGGAACAGGGTGCTCTCAGCCTGGGCCAGGGGCTGAGCAGATTCCCAGAGACCAGCCCTGCCTGGACCCGGGTGCCAGTCCCGCCTCCCCTACAGCTGAGCCTCTGCCCTGGGAGGCCTGGAGCGAGGGCAGGAAAGGGAACGCTCTGCTTCCAGCGCTGAGCATCACCCCGGCACCCCAGCACCGGCTCCTCCAGAGCGAGCCAGTCACGCCCGAAGGCCTGCTCACCACCCGCAGCAGGCAGGTCTGGGGGAACCAGCACCCACCCAGGAACAGCAGGGAAACCCACAGCCCAGAGGGCAGAGCGAGGAGGCAGAGAACTCAGACAGGAGGGCGCTCGAGCCCGCAGACAGCACGGGGACCTCAGCGGGCGTGGCTGCGAGGTAGGTGGTGGGCCCGGAGATTGGAGGAGGTCCAGGCTGCCCGGAGCCCCGGCCCCTGTCCTGACTCCTTCCCTGGCTACAGGGAGGAGCAAAGGAGGGAACTGAGGCTCAGAAAGGGCAAGCTGCCTCCCCAGGTCGCCCCCTGAGCGCCCTCCCTCCCAGGGGCTGAGGCCGGATGAAATGAGGCCACGCGGTCCCATCACCGGTCCCATCACGGGGACAATCACACCGCTCAGCACGCCGGCCCCTCTCCGCGCACTCCGCACGCATCGACTCAGTGAACCAGGTAACTCCACACTTCTCCCCATTTCACAGATGAGGACACTGAGGCTTGGTGGGGCGAAGCTGCTCGCTCTAATTCACACAGCCACCAAGGGGCAGGTGTGCACTCGAACCCAGGGCAGCCGGGCCTCCCCGGGCCTGGTCTCTCTATTGCATCACTGTAGACGCACATGCAGTTGCTCAAAATAACACAGGGATCCCGTGTGCCCGGCAGCCAGCTTCCCCCAACGGGACCGTCCCCACAGAACCACACAGTCACTGTCAACAGCGTAACCAGGAAACCAACCGTATTCAGCTCTCACCAGTTGTACACACAGCGTGTGCGCGCGTGTGCATGTGTGTGTGTGTGTGTGTGTGTGTGAGTTCAGCTCCATGCACTTTTTATTTATTTACTTTTTTGTTATTATTTACTTAATCCTCCCGGGAGGATATTTTTCCATTGGTTTTTAGAGCGAGTGGAAGGGAGAGGGAGAGACTGAGAGAAACATCGATGTGAGAGAGACACATCGATGGGTTGCCTCCCGCACGCACCCGGACCAGGGCCCGGGCCGGGGAACCTCACATCGATGGGTTGCCTCCCGCACGCACCCGGACCAAGGCCCGGGCCGGGGAACCTGCAACCAGGGTATGTGCCCTTGACCCGAATCGAACCGGGACCCTTCAGTTCACGGGGTAACGCTCTATCCACTGAGCCAAACCAGCCAGGATGTCCACGCCCTTTTTAAGAAAATGTTTTTATTGATTTTAGAGAGAGAAGAAGGAAGAGGGGGAGAGAGATGAAACATCAATGACGAGAGAGAATCCTTGATCAGCTAGCTGCCTCCTGCACGCCCCCCCACTGGGGATCGAGCCTGCAATCCAGGCAGGTGCCCCGACCGGGAATCGAACCGGCAACCCCTTGGTGCGTGGGGCGACGCTCAACCTCTGAGCCACGCCGGCCGGGCCAGCTCTATGCACTTGAACTCAGTGCAGTGTGGCCACCGCTGTCCACACAAGGCGGTCCCATCCTAAGGGTCCCTGTGTGACCTGTCCACTGAGGAGGGGTCGCATCCACTGAGGAGGATATGGGGACAGCAAGGGGCACTCACGGGGCCCCGGGAAGAGGGCACAGCCTTTCCCAGGGCCCCCAGGCAAAGCGTAAGGACCATCGGACGGCAAGCAGCTGGCGTGGGCAGCCTGGACGCGAGGGGAACTCCGCACGGCTCCCGCTGGCCCGAGAGAGGAGGCCCCGAGCCAGCCACCGGCCCAGCATCCGGTGTCACTTACAGACACAGCACGCTGCCACCCTCCGTGGGAGAGCCGGCCGGCCCGGACCACATGGGACACAATCGGGGTGCCGGGCCCAGGTCTGGTGGAAGCCAGGACAGAGCAGGCCTGTGCTGGGGGAGCCACGGGGACCGTGGCCCAGGACCAAACGCAGACAGAATCTGGGGACCCAGCCCCCCTCTAACTCTCGGGGCTGGGGTTTCACGTCTATAAAATTGGGGGGCTCTCGACAAGATTGGGGGGCTCTCGACAAGGAAGAAAAGAAAAATCGCTGGAGATTTAAGTAGCTAACTTAGCCCTGGCGGTGTGGCTCAGTGGATAGAGCGTCAGCCTGTGGACTGAAGGGTCCCGGGTTCGATTCCGATCAAGGGCACGTGCCCGGGTTGCGGGCTCCATCTCCAGTGGGGGGTGGGGGGGCGGGCAGGAGGCAGCCAGTCAATGATTCTCTCTCATCACTGATGTTTCTATCTCACTCTCCCTCTTCTTTCCTCTCTGAAAATCAATCAATATATTTTTTTCTCTTTTCAAAATATCTAACTCAAATTTTCTATCTCACTCTCCCTCTCCTTTCCTCTCTGAAAATCAATCAATAAATATATTTTTTTCTTTTTTCAAAATATCTAACTCAACTCCAAGCCCGTGTGCACACCCCTTCCGGCAACCACAGAGCCCGGCCGAGCAGGGCCCTACAGCTTGGCCTGGGTTTCCCCGGGCAAACCTACGGCGGCTCACCTGCGTGGATTGAGAGAACGGAGGCTCCGTGCGTCCCCGGACGGTCTCCGACCCGCCCAAGGTCATTACTGCCTGTCAGGGGCGGGAGGGGACCGTTCATTAGCCCCCATTGGCCACACAACAACCTGTGCGGTAAAGACAGGTGGCGCGTCCATTTGTCAGATGGGAAAACTGAGGCTGCGGGAAGTGACCTGTCCCAGGTCGCACAGGCAGGCAGCATGTGGCTGGGACGTGAGCCCAGCAGCGGACCAGGAGCCCGCGGGGCCCCCTTACGTCGCCCCACGCCTGCATGACGCCCTCCACGGCCCCATCTCACAGATGAGGACACCGAGGCTCCCACGGGTGAGGGGAGGCCGCCTGGTCTGGAAAGAGGGTAGAACCGGGACCCAAACCCGGACGGTGGCAAGCGGGCAGTGCCGTCTGGGACGCAGACCCTCCCGGGCCCCGGCCGGA
>NW_005372020.1:766007-766756 GCF_000412655.1 Myotis brandtii | reverse complement strand
AGGCCCAGGCCATGCTCCCTGCCTCCCGCCACTCGGGCCCATAAACACGGGAATTACATAAGTCCACTCCTCTTGTCGGGGAGCCAAAAGTAAGAGCCTTTTTTCCCCAGCCTTGGCAGTAAGTAATAATTCCTCATCGCCATGGCAACCCTGGCGGGCTGCCAGCCGCCACTCAGGAGCTGAGACACTGGGAGGCCTTTTTATAGCTCGGCAGCAAGCCTCTTCAGCAGTCCCGCTCGCTCGGCTCGCTCAGCTCGCTCGCTCGTGGGGAGCCTGAGCGCGGGCTCCCCCGCATTCCCCTCTTTAACCCGTTTCCTCCCAGCGGGACCCTGCCCCCCGGGGACCTGGCCTGCGGTGAGCCTGCGCCTGCTGCCCCTGTCCCTTCCCGCCCTCCAGTCTCCCCGGCGACAGAGCCAGGGGGCCGCTCTGCCTTTATCAAATATTTCTGTCCTCCCTGCAATCTCAGGGAAAGCACACAGGACCCTCCCGTCGGAATTCTGAGCAGGGGTCATGGCGGCGACAGGCCCAGAGGGCGGACACACACACACACACATATGCACACGCACGCACAGGCCAGCACGGATGGCTGGTGGTCAGCCAGGGCTCTGAACCTTGGCGGCAACGGGCGGTGTGAATCAGACAAGTGGGAGCTTTTCTCTGGGCGTCAACGTCCCATGGGCGGCCGGGCGGGCTCAGCCCGGGCTCCCCGCAGGGCTCTGGGCGGCAGTGACAAGGTGAGGCGTCCCTAC
>NW_005372020.1:764960-765900 GCF_000412655.1 Myotis brandtii | reverse complement strand
CGGGTGCGTGGCAGAAGCAGAGAGAAGGCCGTGTGGCCGAGGGCAGTGGTCGGGGGGTGGAGTCAGAACAGGTCAGGGAGTAACAGAAGGTGGGGGGCTTGGGGGGCAGCAAGTGAGGACCCTGGGGATAGACTAGGGACGCTCCCGAGAGGAAGCAGGGCCACGATCACAATCACAGCCACACGTCCCGGGTGCCCGCGCGGGGTGAGCACCGCACACGGGCACAGCAAGAGGCAGGTGCCGTTCTCCACCCCCGCAGACGGGGAGGACGCGGCCCAGAGAGGTCAAGAGGCTGCCCCGGGCCACACAGCTGGCAAGTGGCTGTGGTCTGAACTGGGTCAGCCCGGCTTGCCCCCGCCACGCCACGTGCTGTGGTCAGCAGGAGCCACAGGGGATCGGGGGCTGGGGGGGGTCCGACGTGCATGCCAGGAGGGTCCGTGGCCACTGCACTAGCGGGGACAGCTGAGTCGGAGACCACGCGTGTCAACTTCCATCCGCTCCCCCCTCACCCCCCTCACCCCACTTTCCCCAAGAAACTGCCTGCCCCCGAAGCCAAGGCGGGGGGCAGGGGTGTTCCCCTCCAACGCCTTCTGTTAGAGGTGGGGAAACCGAGGCATGCAGAGACGCGAGGGAGCGAGCAGCAGCTCCACGTGTAGACTGTGTAGACCGCAGGTCCCTGTACTGCCGTCCCCGCCGCTGGCTCTCGCCGTGACCCCGCGGGGAGACCACAGAATCCAGGAACAGCGAGCCAGACCGGCCCCGCCAAACCCAAACGCGGGCAGGAAGCGGAGCCCCGGGCGGCGGGCCGGCCTCACCGGTTGCTTTTGTTCTTCTCTGTTTGTTTTGGACAGGAGCCCTGCACAGCCCAAACCTTCCCAGGGGCCGGTCCGGGATCCTCCTGGAACCCGGACACACGCCCCCAGGTCCCGGGCTCCCTGTG
>NW_005372020.1:762928-764527 GCF_000412655.1 Myotis brandtii | reverse complement strand
GCAGGGGGGGGCCTCCAGGTGCTCAGGGTCTCCCCGCAGCTCCAGGCCTGGTTCCCTGGAATCGTGTGGAGAGATGGGGGGGCGGGGGCAAGCTGGGACCCGGGCGTTTCATGCTGCCCGCCTGGGCTTCTCGACTGTGGTCAGGTGACGAGTGGCGGCCCCAAGGATACGGGACGCAGGGCTGACCCAGTTCAGACCTCAGCCACCTGCCAGCTGTGTGGCCCGGGGCAAACCTCTTCACCTCTCTGGGCCGATTCCTTCCCTGTGTTCGGGGCTCAGAATCGCACCTGCCTTTTTGCTGTGCTTCTGCGGACGCGGCCTTGTTTGGACAAAGGGTCTTTGCAGATGAGACCAAGTTAAGGACGGAGAGGAGATCGGCCCGACCTCCAATGGCAAAGTCCTTCCAGGAGACCCAGAGGAGAGATGGGAGTGACCGACGGGGCGCTTGGAGCCACCTGGACGAGGCCCGGGGGGACCCTCTCCCATCGGCTGGAGGGAGGCCGGCCTGCCTGCACCTGGAGTTCGGGCAGAGCGACCTGACCCGCACCTGGCTCGTCCGAGGAAGCCTGCCCTGACCACAGATTCGGACCGCGTTTCGCTCCGGCGACCTCAACTCTGTGCCCGTGACCCTCACCACCCTCGACGGCACGTGTTTCACCGACTCTCTCTCTGTCTGAACACTAAACTCCTCAATCGCGCGGACAATGCCCGACTTTTCTACCCTTCTGATCCCGCTGCCCTACAAATGTCTGGAACACCCCACGTCCCCAGTACATGTCAATCAATCCACTAGCAAAGGAACAAAAGGGAGAAGCAAAAGCCATTCCCCTTCATTTCCGCCTCAAATGGGGCAAAGAGCCCACAGAACAGCCCCAGATCCGGAACCACCGCCGGGGCGCCCAGCCCAGCTCCAGCCCTGTCAGCCCCTCAGCCTTCCTGACCACGGTGGCCACAGGGCCTTTGCACGTGCTACTCCCCCTGCCTCGAAGGCTCACCCATCTTCCTTTCATGTTGGTTCCCCCCCAGGCACCAGTCTCAGCTGCAGTGCCACCTCCTTCAGAGACCACCCTTGATTCTTCTACTTAAAGTGAGTGCCCCCCCTGGCCCGGCCGGCGTGTCACCCGCAGGGGTTGAGTGTCGACCTATGAACCTGGAGGTCATGGTTTGATTCCCGGTCAGGGCACATGCCCGGGTTGCAGGCTCAGTCCCCAGTGGGGGGCGTGCAGGAGGCAGACGATCCATGATTCTCTCTCATCGTTGATGTTTCTCTCTCTCCCTCTCCTTTCCTCTCTGAAATCAATAAAAATATATTTTAAAAATAAATAGATAAGTAAAATAAAGTGGGTGCCCCCGACACCAGAGCTGCCCCCACCCCACCCTGTGCTCTTCGACAGCCAGCATCTCTCGGCTCTGTGGTACCCACCTGCCCGTGGGGCCCATGAGGCCCTGGCATCTTGTTTGCTGTGTACCCCCCTCCCCGCCCCCGGGAGGCCACAGGGACACCAGGCTGGCTGCAGGGAGCAGGAACTGACCCCTCCTGCCCTGACCCGTCCGGCCCAGCACAGAGCAGCTGCCTGGGGGCCTCCGTGGCACAGAGAG
>NW_005372020.1:759600-762857 GCF_000412655.1 Myotis brandtii | reverse complement strand
GGAGAGCTGGGGGTGGCGCCTGCCCAACCCCCACAGTGCACAGCGGGTGTCGGGGAGTGAAGCTGGAAAATGGGTCTAACATGGCGATCCCGGTACCACCCGCAGGCCCGGGAGAGCCCACGGGGCCGGCAGCTCAAAGCCACGGGCAGAGAAAGGAGCGACCTGGAAAGAAGCCGTTTCCATTCCAGCGAATGGGCTTGCTGAGCGAGCACCCAGACGCAGCTCTGCTGCATGGTTCCGAGTGGCTCCTGTTTGGGTCTCCGGCCTTCGTGGGAGGGACAAGGTGGTCACCTCAGCATTCCAGCCCCTCGAGGCTTGGCACCGCCCTAAATCAGCACGTTTTCTGAACAGCAAGTGGCCTAGCCGGTGTGGCTCCGTGGACAGAGCGCCGGCCTGCGGACGGAAGGGTCCCGGGTTCGATTCCGGTCAAGGGCATGCATCTTGGTTGCAGGCTCCTCCCCGGCCCAGGCCCTGGTCGGGGGAGCTCGTGCAGGAGGCAACCCATCGATGTGTTTCTCCCTCTCTCTCTCTCTCTCTCTCTCTCTTCCACTCTCTCTAAAAATCAATGGAAAAATATCCTCAGACGAGGATTAAAACAAAATTTTTTTTTAAAAGGGCCCGGCTGAAAAGTCATCCGAAAACGCGGGAAATCCCCGCAGGAGAGAGGGAAGGGGGGCTCTGGGCAGCAGCCGGGGTTAGACTCCCACTGCTGTGTGACCTCAGGCAGGTCACCCACCCTCCCTGGCCCCAGCTTCCTGGCCTATAAAGTCAGATAACCATCATCTCTACTTTCGGGGGGCGGGGGGGTCCATAAGATTAAGTAAATTACAAAGTGCAACCCTATGACTGTTATACACTGTTATTATTACCACTGTTATCGTGCAACCATTTCCAACCTTCTGTAGGTTTATAACCCCGACTGCAGTCTGGAGCCAAGACTGCCTGACTCCTTGGGGCTCGCTGGGACCCCTGGTAGGCTGCACCGCCCCCCTCCCTCCTCTTCCTCCTCCTCCTCCCTCCTCCTCCTCCCTCCTCCCTCGGGCTGGGGGCAGGGACTACCGTCAGACGGAAAGAGACGCACGTCGGAGCCAGAGATTAAAGACAAGCGGCGTTCTCGGGCAGGCATCCATCCTCAATTACGAACCTGATGTAATGAGGCGCCCCAGTAACTTCGTTACTCATTTATTGACAGGATTGCTGATTTAATTTGCGGGCCTCCTTCCCGAAAAGTCATCTCAGCGAACACTCCTCAGCGAGGGGGGCGGGGGGGGGGAGGCCCATTCGGTCCCCACTCCGCGTCCACGTGTCACCCTCCGGCCTCACCCCGAGACCGCTCCCCCGCAGGCCTGACACACACGCAGCGGTCTCGGCGCCGACGAACAGTGTGTGGCCCAGAAGCGGACCCTCCTTCACACCCTCCGCTCTCCCCAGACCAAGCCCTGGAGGACCCCCTGGACCCGCAAGCACGTCAGAGCAACGAAAGGGCTGGTACGTTGCCCTAACCGGTGTGGCTCAGTGGATAGAGCGTCGGCCTGCGGACTGAAGGGTCCCAGGTTCGATTCCGGTCAAGGGCATGTACCTTGGTTGCGGGCACATCCCCAGTGGGGGGTGTGCAGGAGGCAGCTGATCGATGTTTCTCTCTCATCGATGTTTCTAACTCTCTATCCCTCTCCCTTCCTCTCTGTAAAAAATCATAAAATATATTTAAAAAAAAAAAAAGCTGGTACGTCCCGGCACAAAGGAGGACAAAGAGCACGCGGCTCTTGCCCAGTGACCTTAGATACGTCCCTGGAGCTCCCAGAGCCTCAGTTGCCTCATCTGTAAAATGGGAGAGTGAAAAGCCACACCCACCCCTCGCGAACAGGAAACACCCAACCGCGGCTTCCCAGCGCCACGCATGGTCTCCGCCAACGCAATACGACAGGAAAAAGCTCTGGGAGGCACGGAGACGGGCCAGCTTCATCCGGAACAGCCCCGAACCAGAAACCACCCGAATGCCCGCCAGCTCATGAACAGGGAGGCCCAACTGTGATACACTCCTACCACGGGACGCTTACTCGGCGATGAAAAATAATCAACTATTCATCCGGATGAATTGCAAGAACTTGCAGAGGCCCTGGCCGGTGCGGCTCCGTTGGCTGGGCGTCGTCCCTGTGCCCCGAAAGGCTGCCGGTTCGATTCCCGGTCAGGGCACATGCCTGAGTTGCAGTCTCTGTCCTCGGCTAGGGGCGTGTAGGAGGCAGCCGACGGATGTTTCGCTCTCACATCAATGTTTCTCTCTCTCTCTCTCTGACTTCCTTCCTCTCTCTCTTTAAAAAATAAAAATCCATTAAAAAAAGACATCAGAGAGAAAGAAACCAAATACAAAGAAGTTCATACTTTAACACTCCCTTGATTGTGGGGGTTGTTCGAAGAATCTTTACGTGTCAGAACTCAGGGGGGCTCGTGTTCCGGGGGAATTAGATCCCCTTGAGGCTGCTGTGTTTCCAACCGTCACAGGAAAACACAGACGTACATACAGCCCCACTGACCCGGACCCAGGGCCCAGGGCCCGTCCCCCACCTCCAGGTCCGACCGCCTGGTTCTGCCACGGCCCTCACGCTGCCCAAACCCGACTCAAGGGTGCGGGACCAGGGAGGGTGGGGTTTGCCCCGCCGCCCGGCGAGGTCCCCGGCTGCAAAGGCAGGCTTATAAACGGCTCGCTCCTGAGAGCTCCTGGGCAGGCGGAGCCCCACGGGCACGGGCCGGCTGCGGGCCCTGGCACACAGCAGGGCCTCATTGATGCTGCTGCAGACAGACCAACAGCGAGCACCAGGCCTCGGTGGGCAGGACTGGCCCGGGTTCTTGTCCCCCCGACGCACGCAAGCCCCCCCACCAGGCAGGACTCCAGGCCCAGGTAGCCGCCCCCGTCACCGAAGGCTGCTCGGCCCCACCCAACCCGCTCCTCCCAAGAGAGGGGACCCCAAAAATGGGCCCCCTGTGGGGAAGGGTTGGCACAGTCTGCCCCCAGAGCCCACCCACTTATAAAAGAAAAAACAATCATGAAAGGCCCGGCCGGTGTGGCTCAGTGGTGAGCATTGGCCTAAGAACCAGGAGGTCACGGTTCAATTCCCCGTCAGGGCACAGGCCCGGGGTCAAGGGCTCGACCCCCCAGTGTGGGGCGTGCAGGAGGCAGCCGATCCGTGATTCTCTCTCATCACAGATATTTCTCTCCCTCCCTCTCCCTTCCTCTCTGACATCAATAAGAATATGTTTTA
>NW_005372020.1:758481-759459 GCF_000412655.1 Myotis brandtii | reverse complement strand
CCCCCAGGCCCGATTAGAGGGCCGGCCGCCGGCAGACACGCTCAGCTGTCAGCCTTGCCCTCCCAGCCGCCATCAGAGGCACCATTAATTGCTGTCATTTGAGGGTGGCCTGTGGGGAGGAGGGGGGGTTGTGGGAAGGAGAGGGGAGGGGAGGGGAAGGAAGGAGGAGGAAGGGGGGGAGGAGAGGAAGAAGGGGGAGCAGTGGGGGGAGGGGAAGACAGCTTGCCCGGAGCGGAGGGAGCCTCCTGAGCTGGACAGACAGAGCCCTCCACGGCCCAGCCCGCGTGGCTCAGGAACCAGGAGGTCACGGCACAGGCCCGGGTTGTGGGCTGGGTCCCCGGTAGGGGGCGTGCAGGAGGCGGCCGATCCATGATGTTCCTCTCGCATGGATGTTTCTGTCTCTCTCTCTCCCTCTCTTCCTCTCTCTCTCAATAAAAATATTTTTTAAAAATAAAATTAAAAAAATAAAAACAGACCTCCATGGGCTGTGCGCCTCCCTCCTCCGCCCAGCGCGGGGACCCATTGCCCGGGAAGGACAAACCGAGGCCGGAGCCCTGTGACCACACACACACCTGCTCACCCGCTGTCTGGTCCTGATCTTCACCCTCGGGGTCCCCAGAGAGCCTGGCCGCCCCAGTCCCCCCTTCACTGTGGGCTCCACCCACACCCGAGCCTCACCCCTCACCCACAGCCACCTCGCCTTTCCACACGAGACTTCAGCCTGGCTCAGCGCCCCTCCCCCAGGCCCCACGGCCGCAGGGAGGGCTCCCAGGCTCCTCTGCCGCTCGCACACGTGGGGACACCCCAGCTCCGCTGTGCACGGGGGACAAGGACAGGTCCCCCTCGAGGGGCCGCTCTGAGGACTGAGCGACGTGGTCCCGCGGGTGCCGAGTGCGGAAGCTCAGCTGCTGGTCCACTACCATCCCCGACACTGTGTCCTTGACCCCACACCCCGCCCCGCCCCCACCCCTGCCTCCA
>NW_005372020.1:755149-758249 GCF_000412655.1 Myotis brandtii | reverse complement strand
AGGTGATGGATCGCCCCAGAGGAGGAAGCTAAGTGCTTGCAGACAAAAAGCCCTTTTATCGTCCCCGGCTGGGCCTCCGGCATGACAAGCAGATAACTCAGCCTCGGAGGGAGGGCTCCCCATTAGGCCGGGGATGGATGGAGGGCCAGCGGCAGGCGGAGGAGGAAGGGGACACCCAGCCGGGCAAGGCCACCTTCCCCCCAACTTCAAAGGCACCCAGCACGGCAGGTGTCGCCCAGACGAAACCCTCCACCGTGGGGCCCAGGGCGCGGCCAGGGAAGCAGGCAACCTCCACGGCTGTCCCTGTCCTTCCCTGGTGCCTCCCGGGACCCTACAGGCTGAGGAACGAAGAAGAGAGGCCTCCCCCAAGACGCCCCACGCACCCACGGGACTCGTGCAGCCTCCTACACACCAGCGGGCCCCCTCCACGCAGCCTCGGGGCCTTTGCACGGTGGTCCTCTCTCTCTGAAACACCCTCCAGAGACCTGCACGTTCCCTTCCTCTGCTCCCGCAGATCTTTGCTTAAATGCCGCCTCCTCAGGGAAGCCCACCCTGACTACCCCCGTTTGAAACCACAACCCACACTCCTCAAGCCCTTCAGCTGGTTCCTCACCGCGGCGCCTCCCACCAAGGACGCCCTACGCGTTCTGTTTACTGTCTGCCTGCCCGGCGAGGATGGGTACTTGTCCGTCTTACGGCACCCAGAACAGGGCCTGGCACACAGCAGGCGCTTTAGAAATAATCCTGCGATGAATGACTGTTTCGGGAGAGGCCTGAAATCTCCTGGTGCGGCTCAGGGCAGCCGCCAGTGGCTATTTACGCTGAAATCAGCTGCCCAGCTGCTGTGGCTCAGTGGTTTGAGCATCAGCCTATGAACCAGGTCACAGTTCATTCCCGGTCAGGGCACGCGTGTGGGTTGTGGGCTCCATCCCCAGTGCGGGGCGTGCAGGAGGCAGCTGATCCATGATTCCCTCTCATCATTGATTTTTCTATTTCTCGCTCCCTCTCCCTTCCTCTCTGACATCAATAAAAATATATTTAATAAAATTAAATGAGGGTGGCAGCCCACCTGGGGGGGGGGGTCGCAAAGAAAAGCCCTAACAGCTCGCTGAGCACCTACTGTGTGCCAGCTCCGGTCTGTATGAGCTCATGTCGCCAGCACGGCAGCCCTGGGAGGGGTGCTGCTACTCCCCCAGTTCACAGAGGGGGAAACCGAGGCACAGAGATGGAGTGACGTGCCCTGGGCTCCCCGCGTGAGAGCGGCAGTGCCAGGCCTGGACCCAGGATGCCTCCCCTCACGCTGGACACAGTGACCACGGGGGCAGCACCGGCCGCCCCGACAAGTCTGCAGCCCAGCCCACCCTCAGAGCACAGAACCCCGATGCGGAGAAAACCTCGTCCCCCACCTATGACCCCCTCGTCTCAGGCCTCCTCTGAAAACCCCTGCACTAGGCCAGGAAATACCCCTCCCCGGGGGGCCCCACCACCTTCTCCTGCCGTTCCCCACCCCGGGCAAGCCCACGGGGCGCGCCGAGCCCCCCACCATGTCCGCCAGGTGGAATCCGGCTCCCCAGCGACTCCCGACCGCCCCCCACCTTGAGCCCGCCGAGCCGACGAGGGGTGGGGACAGACGTGGACCTACCACACTCGGCCGCCAGCAACGCTGTGTCCTCAGACTCCGGGGAACCTGCGGGGGAAACAGGGGCGTCGTCAGTAAAGCTCGATCCTCCGTGCGGGCGCTCCGACAGGACAGGGACGGGATGGCGAGGCCCCCGGGCCGGGCACGCGGTGCACACCAGGCCCAGCACGTCTCCACGACATCCCGAGACGCAGGCTCTGCACACCCTGGAGCCCAGGCGGTCAGTCCCGTGCCCCCAGACCCAGAGCTGGGATCACAGAAACCCCCCTGAGAGAGGGGGGCCTCCTGCCCCCAGCCAAGCCTCCTGAGTCTCCACTCACAGCCAGCACCCCGTGGTGACAGCGAGCGTCAGACACAAAACGCCGCCCGCGGGTCAGTAAGCGCCGGTCGAGCCAACAGAAATACGGGGGGACTCACTCCCCGTCAGCCGCTGGCCAAAGAGCTCAGGGGAAGGTGCCAGCGTCATTGATTATCAGGAAAGTGCCAATCGGAACCGCAGGAGACCCCGCGTGGATGTGGTGCTGAAATGAGAGACAGACACAGCGAGTGGTGCGAGGACACGGACCACCGGAGACCACGCGCTGGTTGGATACCAAGCGAGGAGGCCACGCCGGTTGGGTGGTCACGTGACCCAGCAATTCCACTCCTGGGTGTTTACCCGGGAAACACGGAGACCTGTGTCCACACCCACACACATGCGCACAGGACTGCGCACGACGGCCTCACTGGTTGTCCAACAAAAGCAGGGAACCAGCCCCCGATCCAACGACCCATCCGTAGACGGGGGACACACACACGGTGGCACAGCCACACCCAGAACCTGCCACGGTGACGAGGGACCAACTGCAGAGACACGAGACCCCCAGAGGAAGGTCAGACTCGGGCTGAGCACGGGGCCAGACACCGCGCTACACACGCCGGGGTTCCGTGTCCCTGGCTCTGGGAAGGGCAGACCCGGGCTGAGCACGGGGGCCGGACTCCGTGTTACACACGCCAGGGTTCCGTGTCCGTGGCTCTGGGAAGGGCAGACCCGGGCTGCCCCGCACGGAGGCGTCAGAGGGAGAGCGAGCAGGCGATTCGCACAGAAGTCAGGGCGCTGACCACTCTGGGGAGGAGGCAGCAGGTGGCCACTTGGTGTCACCTTTAAAATGACTCATTAATCTGTGCCCGGGTTTATGCATTCTTTTTTTTTTTTTTTTTTTTCAGAGAGGAAGGGAGAGGGAGAGAGAGAGAAACATCAATGACGAGAGAGAGAGAATCATGGACCAGCTGCCTCCTGCACGTGCCCCACTGGGGATGGAGCCCGCAACCCGGGCCTGTGCCCTGACCAGGAATCGAATCGTGACGCTCGACCACTGAGCCACACCGGCCGGGCGGCTTAGGCATTCTTTACGGTGGCAGCTCCTGCACAGAGAGAACGAGCCAACACACCGCCGTGGGCAGAGCGCCGGGCGGAGTCCG
>NW_005372020.1:754142-754503 GCF_000412655.1 Myotis brandtii | reverse complement strand
TTTGGGGACTTCGGGCCCTGGGCAGGGGGAGGAGGGGCACCTAACACCACTCCTTTCGCCGCGGGGCCGCCTGGCACATCCTTTCACGCCAGGTGGACGGGCCCCTCCCCTGTCACCGTGGCAGGCGGAGCGGGAGGGGGCGGGCTTCCCGTGAGAAGCCACCGGGATGTTTTATTTCCGTTCTCCAGCGACAACCGAGGCGTGCGGCCCCTCCAGGCTCTGCTTGAAGCCGCCAGAGAGGTCATCGCCAAGTTCACGAGGTCCGATTCCCCGCCAGCAGCGGGGCAGCGGGGCCGTGGGTGAGCGGACTGGGCCTGGAGCGGGACAAAGGGGGCAGACGGCTGTGGCCCCACCTGAGAGG
>NW_005372020.1:751464-753567 GCF_000412655.1 Myotis brandtii | reverse complement strand
GGCCACCGCCCAGCCAGGGAGGGGCGGGGAGATGGGGACCAGGCAGCTGCCCTCGGCTGCCCATCCTCCACCCCTCACACCCCCAATGTGGCCCCCCCATCTCCTCCTCATCACAGGGGTGGGGTGGGCCGTCTGCAGAGAGGCAGCCGACAGCAGCAGTGAGACGCCAGGAAGGAGCTGGTATCGACCGTCCCGGGCCTGCGCCGGCGGCCGCAACGAGAGGCCATCTGTCCGTCCACCTGTCTGTGCACCGCCCTCCCGGGGGTCTCACGGTGCCGGGCACAATGCTCAGCCCCTCGGCTCGGGAATGGGTGGAATTCTCACCGCCCTCCGCACGCCGCTCCGGCCTCTCCCCATTTTGCAGATGGGGACGGTGAGGCAGAGAGGCCGGAGCTCCTCGGGGTTCCCACAGCGGGACGGGCATCCAGGCACCCGCTGCACCAGACACCCCGCCCTGGAGCCCCAGCGGGGAGACGGGGGAGCGGGCTCCCTGGGAACAGGGCACGGGGGAGGGGGCGGTAGAAACTTCCAGAAGCCTCCGGACGACCCTCAGCAGCCCCATCCCAGGCTCCTGATTAATTCAGGTTCTGCAGGTAGGAGCCCAGGCCAGCGCCTCGAAGTGTCTGTCCGGCCATAGGGACGCCAGGGCGCGGCCCGGGAGAGCGAGGGCGCTGTGGGACCATCGATCGCCAGAAGCAATTAATTGTCAGGGTCAAGAGATAGTGAAGCTTTGTCCCAGGGCCCAGGGGGACAGTCCAGCCGGTCTGGTAGCCCAGGCGGGAGGGGGTTCCTGTTGACCTGGTCCTGACGGGGGGCGGGGCTTCCATGCAGCCTCTGGCACCCCCTTTCCTGTCTCTGCCCCCCACAGGCCTTCTGCATGCTCCCCACTCACAGGCCCGACCCTCCAGGGAACAGCATCCGCGACTGTGCACCAGGAGGGCCCAGCCCATCCTGCCCGCGGTGCCCACGGACACACGGGGACACTGCGTCCCAGCAGCCCAGGACCTCGCCTGCCGTCCGGCAGGGGGGCCCACACCTGTCCCCTAACTCCCCGAGTCTGTGACCTCGGAGGTCATCACCGGGGTGGCTGACACCCGGCCGCCTCGGGCTCACATCCCAGCTCTGCCGTTTTGCAAAGCTTTGCATCTCCGAGCCTCGGTTTCCCCATCTGTAAAATGGGGGTGATGCCAGGAGCTACGTTGTGGGACACATACCGCCTGGCCCACAGCAGGCGCTGAGTTCAAGCTCACTACCGGGGCTCCCCCTCCCTAGCCCTCAGGTGTCAGTCCGTAACCCCCGCAACTGGGAGACCCCGACTCCAGGCCCCCGCCGGCCTCTGCAGCAGCACCCGCTGGGAGACTCCGGCGTCGGTGGCCGAACTCCACACCCCAGGCCCGGTGTGAAGAACAGAAGTGCCCTCAGCCCGGGTGGTGCGGCTCAGTGCATAGAGCGTTGGCCCGCGGACTGAAGGGTCCCGGGTTCGATTCTGCTCAAGGGCATGTATCTCGGTTGCGGGCTCCATCATCACCAGCCCGGGTGGGGCACGTGCAGGAGGCAGCCAATCGATGTGTCTCTCTCCCATCGATGTTTCTCTCTCTCCCCGTCCCTTCCACTCTCTCTGGAAATCGATGGAAGAAAATATCCCGGGGTGAGGATTATCACCAACAACAAAACAGAACAGAAGTGTCCAGACGCACACAGCCCTCCACCCAGACCCCCTGAGGACAGGGCATGGGGCCCCCCCCGTGAGGCTCACCCCCGCTCCCAGCCACCACCCCACCCTGTGTCTGCACCAGATCCCTCCACACACACCCTGGACACGTGCAGCCCCCCCCGTCGCTGCCCCCACTGCCCGGATGGGAAAACTGAGGCCTGAGGCAGCCCGTGGACGCCTTTTGCAGGAACCGAGCTCGGCTCACGGGTGCTCAGAAGCCGGGTCACCGGGGCCAGGGAGGCGCTGAGTCAGAGTGAGACTCTCACGGAAACCGAAAGCAGCTGAAAGCAGCCTCGGCCGGCCGAGCGCTCCCGGAGTGAGCCGCCCTGATTCACAGTCAGCCGCTGGCGCTGTGTTGGAAAGTTCTTGCTCCTGGGGGGGGGGGGGGG
>NW_005372020.1:750176-751350 GCF_000412655.1 Myotis brandtii | reverse complement strand
CCTGGGGCCATGAACCCGCCCAAGTCTGAGCATAGGTCACAGCCAGGCTCACAACGGCCCCTCGAGGCCGTCAGCCCCCAGTGACCTTGGGGAGCAGTGACCTCGGGAGCAGGGCCCTCGGCAGGCAGTGCCCTCGGGGGTGTCTGTGGCTGCAGGGCAGGCAGCAGAAGAGGCCCCCCCCGCCCCCCCCAGGACAGGCATCCTCTCTCCCTGGCTGGGCTCAGCCCCCGGGGTGGGGTGGGGGAGAGGCCACGAAGCCCAGCCCAGCCCGGTGACCTCAGCATCTGGCCTGGACCCTGGACGGTCCGCTGCTTTCCGGCTGTGTGACCGGACGGGCCGCCTGGCGTCTCTGAGCCGGCTCTGCACCTGTGACACGGAGCCTCTCGTCTCCGGGGCGGCCCCAGAAACTCAGCACCGCACATGCCGTGAGCGCCCCAGACGTGCACCCCGTCTCCGTCCCCCACGGTGGTCCTATCGGGGGTGAAAGTCACATAACATCGCATTCACCGCGACACCGAGGACCGATCCGGGGCGTTTAACACACTGACAGGCTGTGCACCCACCACCCCTATCTGGTTCCAACGCTTTCCCGTCTCCCCAACAGAAAAGGGAACCCCAAGCCACTGTCCGCACAGCCCCCTCCCCCCGTAACCACAATCGGCTTTCAGTCCCTGTGGGCTTGCCTGTTCTGGAGCAAGGAGAACAGCGGGCCAAGCACAAGAGCGGCCCGGCCGGGGTGGCTCAGTGGTTGAGCATCGACCTACGAACCAGGAGGTCCCAGTTCGATTCCCGGTCAGGGCACATCCTGGGGTGGGACACAGCTGTCCTAGGGGACAGGCTCGCGCCACGATCCAGGCAACCTTCGAAAGGCCTGGCCCTTTAAAGAAAGCCTGCCAGCACCGACCCAAACACTAGCTTTCTTTCTCTCTTTTTTTTTTTTTTTTTTTTGCCGTCACTTTCACGTATTTCCAGTCCCGAAAGGATTCTGCTCTGGCTTCTCTAGAAGCTGCACTTACTCATCCTGCGTGGGAGCCGCCAGCCCTGCCTCCTCTCACTTCCCGTTACACCGCGGGGGGCGGGGGGGGGGGGGCATCACACGGATTTGTGTTGTTGTTACTTCCGCGCACAGTCAAGGCTGCACTGAGGAGGCATCTCAGAGCCAGAGGCAGGGGCG
>NW_005372020.1:747252-749898 GCF_000412655.1 Myotis brandtii | reverse complement strand
CCCAGCACGGGCCCCAGCTGGGCAGGGCGGAGGATAAAATCCCGCACTCCCAGCCGGGGCCAGGTGGCTCGCTGCCCGCCAGGCTTTCATCTCCAGGAGATAAGCCGCCTGCTCAAGTTCACGTTCAGGATCAAATGAACCCACTTAATCGCCTTAGGGATCTCCTCTGAGCCGGCTCCTCGGGGGCCTGGGGAGGAGGGCAGCCGAGGCCCCTCCGGCCCAGCCCCCACCCACACCGGCACAGCCAGGCAGAGAGGGGGTGCCCCACCGGCATCCCACCCACACCCCCGGGGCACCACCCACTTCCGTGACCCCAAGGGCAGATCCGTGCACACTGGCCTTCATCGTCTATGCGCAGGCCGTCCATCTGCTCGGGGTCACAAAGCCCCTACTGTGCGCCACGTGCATGGGGCAAAGTGACACGCTTAATCCCCACAACCACCCGGGAGGCACGTGCTACCACAAACCCCTCTCCGGATGGGGAAACTGAGGCCGGCAAACAGCCAGCCCAAGGTGACCGAGCTCCTCCCGGGATCACCTGCAAGCCTCATTCCATTTCACAGACGGGAAGACTGAGGCAGGAACGGCCTTCGATCCCCACGGTTTCCCGATGTGGCTGGGGAGGCGCCTGCCTTGGTCCCCACCGGGCCCAGCACCAAGAACAGCTCCCGGCCCAGAGTAGGTCCACACTCTGGGCCCAGGCTCCCAAGAAAACGCCTTTTGGGGGCCCCTCTGCCCTCCAGACAGTCCTCTCTGAGACCCCTTCCTGTGCCACCAGGACCTGGGGAGGGGGTGACCGTCCACTGCAGAGGACAATGTGTGGAGTCAGAAGCCCAGCTCGGCCCAGCTCGGCCCTGCTGCCTGCCTGAGCGTGGGGAGGCCATGACGAGGTCGGGTTCTATAAAACCTGCCGACGTTTGACCGCTCTGGACCCACAAAGCCGGCGGATGACAGCAGAGCAGCGCCCACGGGCCACACAGCCAGCTGCATCCTCCCCCCCAGGCCGGCACGTGGGAGCCCGAAAACGGTGCGGACGCCACTCCCGTCGAGAAGTGGCTGCCCCTGCGGAGGGGACCCAGGGGGCCCAGGAGTCACCTGCAGGTGGTTGTTGGGGTTGTTTTGCCTTTTTTATACTTTTATGGATCTCAGAGAGGAAGGGAGAGGGAGAGAGAGAAACATCAATGATGAGAGGGAATCACGGACCGGCTGCCTCCTGCACGCCCCACACTGGGGATCGAACCCGCAACCCGGGCCTGTGCCCTGAGTGGGAATCGAACCATGGCCTCCTGGTTCCTAGGTCGACGCTCAATCACAATCACGGAGCCACCCCGACCTGGCTGTTTGCTTGTTTGTTTGAAATAAATAAAAGGCAGCCACCGGGACCTGGACCGAGGCTGGCGGGTGCAGGCCCACCCTCTCCCCTTGCCCACAGGGGCCTCGCTGGCCCCCAGACCCCAGGCCAGGTGGGAGCTGCGGGTCCCTGGGGCCTGGTCCCCCAGCCCCCGGGCCAGGAGGAGCTCCGGGCACCTGAGGACCGAGTTTTATTTAATTGCAAGCTTCAGGTTCCTGGACGCAGGCCCGGCGGCCCCGGGGCCGGGACGAAGCCGGGAAGGAAGCAGCTGTGGTGTGGCCTTGGGCTCCACGAATCTGGAACACGGGTCCCCCGGGGACAGGGCCGTAGCCAGAGAAACCCGGTCGGGAGACTCGCTCCCGGCTCGTCACGGGAGGGGCGGGCTGCGGACTGCCACCCGATGGGTTTCCCCGCCATTCCTTGGGGCCAGGTACCCACAGTGGATCAGAAGGAACTAAGGAATCAGGGAAAATGACCAGAAACAAACATCCCTGCCTCACGCCCCGCTCCCCGCTCTCCGCTCTGGCTGCTCCTTTCTTTTTCCTTTTTTTAAATCCTCCCCGAGGATATCTGCCCATCCATTTTTAGAGAGAGTGGAAGGGAGAGGGAAAGGCAGAGAAATATCGAGAGAAACGCATCGATGGGTTGCCTCCTGCACGCGCCCCGACCAGGGCCCAGGCTGGGGAGGAGCCTGCCACTGAGGTACGTGCCCTTGACCAGGAATCGAACCCGGGACCCTGCAGTCCGCAAACTGAGGCTCTATCCACTGAGCCACACTGGCCAAGGCTGGCTGCTCCTTTTGCGTCTGGTCTTTCCCCCCAGCACAGCCTTCACTGTGGGCAGCCCCTCTCTCCACTCTGTGCCCCTCACCCACTGCCCCCGGTCCAGGCCAAGGTCACGGGCAGCAGGGACATTCCACGTGGCTCCGGCCACTGTGGGCTCCTCCACACCCAGGCCCGATGCCCCAGCGCCACGCCTGGCCCAGGGAGGGGTGGGGGGCCTGGCGGAGACACCTCGGGGACCTGCAGCGGGGGCAACGTGTCCCCGGCTCCCCCTCGGCCCAGCAGGCTCGCCTCGTTAGCCTAACGAGCAGGCCCGGGTGCCAGGCGGTTGCCATGGCCACGGAGACACACCACTCAGCAGCGACAAGGCTCCCAGAGGGTCTGCTGCGGCCTGCAGTTCAGAATGAGGCCGAGCGGGGCAAGGAGGGGCCCCCAAGGCACCCCTCCTCTAGGCACCTCGGGGCCTGGCCTCCAGGACTTGCAACTGACAGCGACTCCCAGGTGGGCTCCTGG
>NW_005372020.1:742761-746721 GCF_000412655.1 Myotis brandtii | reverse complement strand
GGTCTGTGAGCCCTGGACACGGGGTTGGACACCGCCTCCCGCCTCCCGCCTCCCGTGGCCCCTCAGTTCCCTCGGCTGCGCAGTGTGTCCTTCATGCCCCCATTCCGCTGCCGGGTAAACCGAGGAGCCCTGTCTGCAGAGCCTCCGGGACTGTCCGAGGTTGGGCCATGCAGCCTGCGCAACATCCATGCGGGACCTCAGACTCGCCCTGTTCGTGAGCCCCGAGACACGGCCCGGGTCCCGACCCCAAGCCCAGGCCGGCGGGGGCTCCTCCAATTCCACCTCCCACCGCCCACCCCTGGCTTCCTCCCTCCTCCACGTCCTTCCAGCTCAAAGCGACATCCCGGGGGGAAGCAGAGGACGCAGAGCGTCCGAAAGCCTCGGCGCCGCGGCCAGGCCGGTCCCCTCGGTGCGGACGCACCTGCAGGGCTGCCGATGCAACCAGCCCAGATCCCTGAGCCCCGGTCCCCGGATACGGAGCAGGCGAGTCACAGTGCACCCCGGTGAGCTCACCATCTGCCCCCCCCCCAGAGCCCCCCGCAGGTCAGTGGGTCTGAAAGGACACGGACCTCCAACAGGGCCATCTTTCACCGTCCAAGTCACTCACTGCCATCTTCCCGCGGCCGGTGGACGTCCGCAGGCCCCGGTTCCTGCCCAGGCCCTGACCCTGGTGGAGACCAGCCACCCCCACAGGCACTCAGGGGACAAGCAGGCAAACACCTTGCAAAGTGTTCTCTTCACTCCCGCCCGGCTCCAGTCCCCCCTCGAGAGAGAGCGAACGAACTTGCAGGAATGCACGCCGATAAGATAACATCAGAGAGCAGAGGGGACGAAGCCATCTGAAATCAGGACGGGCCGCATACCCCCGCAGCACAGGCCAGACCACGCTGCCGAAGGCAAGGCGGCCACCACCGCTCCGAGCTTCCTACCGGCCAAAGCAAAGAGGGAAACAAGACCGGTCGCACGTAACTTTGCAAAAACTGTGGAAACCGGGCAGCGCAGCCCAGAGGTGCCCGTAGCCCTGGACGGAGGGGGTCGGAGCCTGAGGCATCAGCTGAGGCCAGAATCGTGCCAAGGTCAGCCCGACTGTCTGCTGCCCGGACCACCCCTCCCCCCACTGCATCCCACAACAGCACATTCGAACCGTGAGCATCAGTACAGCTCGGGCAAGAACAGTGAGCCAGGCCAGGAGCAGGGCCGTAGGGCCCTCGGGGTGACCCTCAAACTGACAATCCTCGCTGGGCCCGTCCCCCTCAGTGAAAACCCCGGAAGGTTATGCTGGAATGTTCCTCAGCTGCAAACAGGAATAAATCTCACCATTTGCGACAGCTCGGGTGGGCCTAGAGCAGTGATGGCGAACCTATGACACGAGTGTCAGGGGTGACACGCGAACTCATTTTTTGGGTTGATTTTTCTTTGTTAAGTGGCATTTAAATATATAAAATAAATATCAGAAATATAAGTCTTTGTTTTACCATGGTTGCAAAGATCAAAAAATTTCTCTATGTGACACGGCACCAGAGTTAAGTTAGGGTTTTTCAAAACGCTGACACGCCGAGCTCAAGAGGTTCGCCATCGCTGGCCTACAGGGTACTGTGCTGAGTGCAATAAGTCAGACAAAGACAAATATCATATGATCTCAATTACGCGAGGAATCTAGAGAACAAAATAAATGAACAAGTAAGAACAGACTCAGATACAGAGAATAGACCGATGGCTGCCCGATAGGAGGGGGCTGGGGGCTGAGTGAAAAAGGTGAAGGGATTCAGTACAAATGGGCGGTTACAAAATAGTGACGGTCGCCTGGCCGGCGTGGCTCAGCGGTTGAGCGTCGACCTATGAACCAGGGGGGTCAGGGTTCGATTCCCGCTCAGGGCACAGGCCCGGGGTTGCGGGCTCGATCCCCAGTGTGGGGCGTGCAGGGGGCAGCCGATCCATGATTCTCTCTCCTCATGGATGTTTCTCCCTCTCCCTCTCCCTCTCCCTTCTTCTCTGACATCAATTCAGGCGGGCACTCGGCCAGGGCATGTCAGAGGGGAAGCCGCCCGCCCGGGGTGTGTCTGCCCCGGACAGAAACCCGGAGGGCAGGACCGGGAAGGAGGCCTCCCTCGACACCTTTCCGTGCGGATTTAAATTCTTTTTAATTTACTCTTTTTTAAAAAAAATATATCTTCCATGATTTCAGAGAGGAAGGGAGAGGGGGCGATAGAAACATCAAAGATGGGACCTCAATACAGGACGAGGCCCAGGCCACGGGCTCTAAAGAACCGGCTGCCAGCCCTGGTCGGTGTGGCACAGTGGATAGAGCGTCGGCCTGTGGACTGAAGGGTCCCGGGTTTGATTCCAGTGAAGGGCATATGACCAGGTTGTGGGCTCGATTCCCAGTGGGGGGCGTGCAGGAGGCAGCCAGTCCATGGATTCTCTCTCATCATGGATGTTTTCCTCTCTCTTCCTTCCTCTCTCTGAAATCAATAAAATATATTTGAAAAACATATATCACAAGTGAAAGTCACCCCACTGCGCGGCCTTGGGCCAGCCCGCCCCCTCCCCCTGCAATGGGAAAAGGCCCACCCCCCCCAGGACCTCTCACGTCTCCAGCTACCAAGTCCCCCGGGGCTGCAGGCCAACCTGCAGGTAGGCGCCTGGGGCAGCTCCCTGGAGCCGGGTTCTGCAACAGCTAAATAATTCAGAGCCACGTTTTCATTTCCAGAGAAACACAGCCCCGTCGCCAAAAGGAATGCCAACATGTGCATGACTGTTTAAGATAAAATAAGACTTCAAAGAAATGCCAGGCCTGCCGCTGACGCTGGCCCCCTCCCCGCATCCTGCAGGGGCCGGGATCTCGGTCTGCTGCCCCCCCACCCCCCGGCCGCCGGGGGCAAAGATCTTCAGGTGCTCAAATAAGGCGCCATTTCTCCCCCCGCAGAGCGGATCTGCAGGAAATTCTTGCTGCGCCAACTCGACCTTGAGTAACCCCAGGCCTTACCTCATCCAAAAACTGTGTGACTTTGGGCAAGTCCCTTAACCTCCGGGCCTCACTTTCACCCTCCATACAATGGGACAGAAACGGCACTGACGCCTGGAGAATCACCCGGGGTTCCTGTGGAGCGGAGGCCGGGGCACACACTACATGCCTGGTGCGCGTTGGCTGTTATTGTCTGTAGGTAACGCATCATGGATGCACTTCCCGGCTCCTGGACTGAAAGGTCGCTTGGCAGGTGATGGCGCCCGTTCCCACCGCCAGCATCTCACTTCCCTGGGGCCTCCCAGACCCGCCCTCGGCGAGACAAGGCCTTTTCAGATGCCACTCCTGGCCCAGCCCCCTCCCCGGGCGCCAGAGCAGGAACTACCAGCTCCTGCCAGCTCCTGCCAGCTGTTCTTTCGGGAACCCAGTCTCCGGGGTGTCACCCAGGAGGCTGCTGTTGGCTTGGAGAGATGAAGAGGAAACCGAGGAGGGAACGCACACATACACACACACACACACAGTGCACACACACGCACACATACGGATGCATGCACACACAGAGACACACATAGCACTCACACACACAGTGCACACACATGCACGTGCATGCACACATGCGCACGCACATCCACACACACACAACACTCACACAGACACACATGCGCGCGCACGCACACACACGCACACACATGCGCACACACAAGGCTCTCAGCCCCCTATTGTCAGAGGCAGCGTTGGCTGTGGGATTTGGGGTTGGGAGGGCTGTCGGGAGGAAGGGGTGGCAGTTAGGTGTAGGTGCAAAACCCTCTCCCCCCAAAAATCCGAACCAGCCACCAACGTCTCCGCCCACAGGCCTCAGGTGGGGGGTGGGTACAGAGAACAAGGTACCCCCCACACACACAGTCAGGGGGAAACAGCCTGGCAGCCTCCACATCCAGCCTGAATGGCAGGACGCTGGGGCCAGGCCTCCTGGGCCACTTTCCCATGCGTCCGCC
>NW_005372020.1:741259-742720 GCF_000412655.1 Myotis brandtii | reverse complement strand
GCGGGCCAGCGCCACCCCCCAGCCTGTGCTGGAACAATCGGCCTCCCCGGCCTCCCCGGCCTCCCCAGCCGACGCTTCACAGCGAGGCCGCGTTTGCAGAGCTCTCATCTCGGAAACCTTTCGGCGGTGGGAGGAGGAGTATTAATTGGGGGGAAAAGAGCAGATTATGCCAAATAAATCCTTCCCACGTAGCCAAACCCCGGCCGGGGGAGGGAGGGGGCGCACACAGCCGCACGAGGGGTCTCCATCCCTCACCGGGGCCTGACAGCCACATTACCATCTACATGGATCCATCAATAGTATTGATCCCGAGCAGGCGTAAATAGCTCAGTGGGAAGAGGCCAGCCCGGGGCCCACTCGCTCCCGCCCCCACGTCTGGGCTCCACAGACTCCCTGGGCACCAGCGGCGGCGGCGGTAAATTTCCAAGCAGGGACAAGGCAGCGGGCACGGGGAAGCCAGACAGCGGCGCTCAGATGCCCCTCAAAGCCCCGGCCACCGGGTCACCACGCACAGCCTGCTCCAGGCTCCCAGAGTTCATCAGACTCAGTCTATGCATCTGTTCAATGGGCAGAGGGCACCACCGGCCCTTCTCCATTCTCAAGGGCAACAGCCGAGGGGATGGACTGAAGGCCGCCCTCCCTCGCCGAACCCCTCCCCCCTGCCATCCCCCAGGCCCCATCTCATAGGATTTCCTGGTCACTGGGTTAAAGGCCAAGCTTCGGAACCCTGGGACGATGACTACCCTGGTCACAGTGACACACACACACCTGTGCACTCTCACCTTCAGTTCCCACAACCACCCGTGGCCGGGATCCTAGCCCACGTGGCAGATGAGGGACCTGGGCACAGAGAGGTCAAGTGGTTTGTCCGAGGTCACACAGCCAGTCCAGTGGCCAAAGTGAAGCTGAACCCAGGGAGCCGAGCTGCAGGGTGGGCTCCGAAGGGATGGGCGATGGCCTGCTGTCCCGGCTCACCCCTCTTCCCACCCCTCAAGGGGACAAAGAAAAGGCCACCCACAGGGACGCGCAGGGACGGTGCCCTCCGACCCCCTCCCACCTCCCCTCGGGCCCAAAGGAGCCCCTCCGATCACAGCAGCCGCCAGACCCAGATCTGGTTGAAAAAGGGCAAAGTCACGGCCGCTGATAACACAATCCACCCGGCCCAGGACTCCCCGTCCAGCCCGCGGGGTCTTCTCTTCCCTCTCCCTCCCTCCCTCGCACATCCTTCCTCCAAATCTGCAAAAGAAAAAAAAAATCATAATAAAACCAGTTCTCACCGACAGGGGGGGAGAAGGGGGAGGAAGGGAGGAGGCTGAACCGACAGAACAGACCCGCCTCCGCCGCCGGCACCAGACCCACAGGGCGCAGGAGCGCGCGACAGGCGGCGGGGGAGACACTCGCTTCCCCCAAAATAAGCCTCAATGTAACAATAAGGCGGGCGCCCCACGCCTCATCGGCCGC
>NW_005372020.1:739320-739886 GCF_000412655.1 Myotis brandtii | reverse complement strand
GGCCCGCCCCTCGGGGGGAAGGAGGAGGAGGGGCAGCGAAGGGGGAGGAGAGCACCTCCGGGTCCTGCCCCTCCTCCTCCTGCGGCCGCGAGGCGTCCTCCTGCTCCCTGGCCCCCGAAGCTTCCCTGGCATCGCGGTTCGGCCATTAAATTACAACTCCGGAGCGGCCAGCGGATGGCGAGGGGACGCACGGGAGGGCCACACACGGGGCTTTTTAGGGACACGCACAGCCGCGCAGGGATCCGCGCGGTGGAGCTCGCTCGGGGACTATTGCACACAGTAGGACTCTCACCAGGGGGCATGCACACTGGGCCTCAGCAGATGGAAGATGAAGTTCAAGTGAACGCGGGGACGCAGGGGCGCTGGGGGAGCGCAGGCTGGCCCCAGACTCCGGTGTAAGGTCACCCACAGGCCGTGCCTGTGACACGCGCGCGGGCCCACACACTGCGGTGTCCGGCTCTCGAGGGCGGGGATTTCAGTCTGTCTGCGGCTCTGACACCGCGGGGACCGAGACTGCGTCGTGCGTGCACGGCCAGTGGGGACATTCGAGGACACCGTGCACAGAC
>NW_005372020.1:737174-739298 GCF_000412655.1 Myotis brandtii | reverse complement strand
TGCAGCTCCCCCGGGAGCCCCCGGCCGCCCTGACAGGGCTGTGTCCTCACTCGCCCCCTCCGGTCCCTCCCAGGGGGCCTCCCAAACCGGGGAGGTCTTTCTGGACAGAGGAGGGCACGGGGCGGGCCAGGCCGCAGCTCTCTCCTCTCTCCTTCCCCTAAAAGTGGAAGAGTTTGAAAAAAAAAAAAATTTTTTTTTCAGTTCAACTTTCCTTTTTTGGAGCGACGGCTCAGCAGATTCGGTTCTGCCATCTGCCAACATCTGAGAACCCCTGGGGGAGCGGGGAGGGGGCGGGGCAGTTTCCAGGGGCCGCACAGGGGGTGGCCTGCTTCCCCTGTAGAAAAGCGTCCCTCTGGGCCCCCTCAGGCTGCCAGCCTCCTTGGGGGTGGAGGGGAGGCGGTGGGGGAGGAGGGGAGGAGGGAGCACCTGGGGCTCAGGAAGTCTGGAATGAGGGAAGTGTATGCAGAGGGGCGCGTTTGGAACAGGATGGGGGTCACAGGTCAATGTCCCCACCAGCTGCCAAGCAGACCGTGGGAACCACAAGCAAAAAGCTAGACCTGCAGAAGGCCCAGCCTGGAGGTGGGGCCAGGGGCGGGTGGGAGGCCAGAAGAGGGGCGCCCTCTCCCCCCACCCAGGCAGCCTCCGCAGCCCCCCCCCCAAGGTGGGCCTGACCAGACTAGAAGTGGGAGAGGGGATGTTGCATGCCATCTTTCCCTCCTGAACACTCAGCCAACTCTAAACCCCTCCCTGCCTCAGGGCCTTTGCACGTGCTGCCCCCGCTGCCTGAGACAGCCATCTCCTAACCTCAGGTCCCAGCCCAAGGTCCCGTCCCTAGAGGCCTTCAACGGACCCTCTACCCCAAACCCCAAGGCACTTGCTAGCACTCACCCTATCCATGTCCTTCGCCCTTCCTCACCAACTAGAACTCCTGGATCACATCACATGTATGGCCGTTTGTCACCAGAACGTCCGTCCTCGCCCTGCCACAGAGACCTCCTCTCACCAGCTCACTGCTGTAGCTCAGCACCCAGTAGGCACTCAATTAGAAGGCGTTGGGAGTGAATGAACCAATGCATCCATGCCACGCCGGCGAGAAGGGGGCTGTCTGGCTCAGGCCCGGGCCCTGCACCCCTGTTTTCGAACATGCTGCCCTCTGGTATGTTCCCGAGGCGAGCCTTCTCCTCCCTCCACGGGCCTCCACCGCTAGGCAGGCGGGGGAGCTCCTGGGGCACAGCCCAGGTCTGAACACCCAGGAGATGCCCATTCAGGCTGAGTCCACCTGGGCCACAAGGTGTCATCGAACCTGCAGACCCTCCCCCCAATGCCCCTGGGCAGCCCGGCCAGGCCAGGCTTCTAGAGGGCCAGAGCCCAGGCTCCAGCCCAGCGCCCTGAGCCTCCTGGACCCCGGTGTCCATGAGCCCCACCCCGGGCTGGTCCGGCCGTCGTGGAAGCAGACACACAGGAAACTGCTCGCTCCCACGGCCTCAGCCACTGACGACCCGCAAGACGCCCTGGGAACACGCCAGGGGCAGGCCCAGACCCTGTGCGCACAGGACGCGAGTTTTTCTTCCTTTCTTTGTTTAAGATGCGTTTTTATTTTACTTATTTCCCATCACCGCTTTCTCTTACTTTTGATGGCCTTTATTTTTTTAATATGTTTTTATTGATTTCAGAGAGAAAGGGAGAGAGAGAGAGAGAGAGAGAGAGAGAGAGAGAGAGAAAAACATTGATGAGAGAGAATCACTGATCGCCCCACACTGGGGATCGAGCCTGCAACCTGGGCCTGTGACCTGACCGGGAATCGAACCCTGACCTCCTGGTTCATAGGTCGACGCTCAACCACTGAGCCACGCTGGCCAGGCTTGACGGCCTTGAAAACAGGGGTTGAAACTCAGAAGCTCGCAGGGCCTGCTCCGGGCATTGGAGGTGGGTGGGGCCTGGGGCACACCCCACGCCTGTCCCCACGCCTGTCCCCACGCCTGTCCCCAGCTTTCACAGCCGCCCTCTGTTCTCAACACGAATGTGGCCACGCCTTCAAGTGCCTGAGTGTGCTGGGGGGGGGGGCTTTTTGTGACCCCTGCAGAGAGCAGTAGCTCCCAGTCCAGTTTTCCACTCCCACGATGT
>NW_005372020.1:736416-737107 GCF_000412655.1 Myotis brandtii | reverse complement strand
CAGGGGGAGGAAGTAGAACCTTATTTTGTGGGCAGGGAGGGGACCCTCCTTCCAGAATGCAGGCAGGAGGAGAGAAAGCCTGCTGGCAAATCATGCATCCCCGCTTTGCTCATTCTGTCCTACTGTGTGCAGGCATCGGTCCTACTGTGTGCGGGCACCGTGGGAGTCAATGGTGCAGGAGATCAGCCCAGCCCTAAAGCACGGGCATCTGGTGGGGCTCTGACACTCCCAACACCGAGTGATGGCAAGGCCTGTGCGCGGAAAGCCCTGGGAGAGCCGTCCTGGTGTCCAAGCAAGTCTGCAGACACAGGGGAGGGAGGCCGCGGGCGCTCCCCGGCTCCTGCCCTGGCCTGCAGGGGAGGCAGGGGCCCCTTCCGGTCCTCAGTCCTGCACAGCATCCCTGAGCTGTCCCTCAGAGCCCCCCAGCAGCCGGAACCCCAGCAGCACAAAACTGCCTCGTCACCCCGCGGCCCCCTGTGAAGTCTGCGCCTTATTCATGACGCTTCAGAAAGAAGGAAGCGGAGGGAGATCACACCCCGTCTGATAGGCCTGATTATCTCCAAAGATAAACAACCCGCTGTCTCCCAGCGCATGCTTCTGGGGTGTTCTCCCCACCTCACCCCCCCACCACCACCACCCGGGCCCGGCTTCAGCCTCTGTCTCAGGCGCAGGAGAGCTGGGAACAGCCTTG
>NW_005372020.1:734197-736148 GCF_000412655.1 Myotis brandtii | reverse complement strand
ACTGTGCTTGTCTGTGTGTGGATACTTCCGGGAGGGTAGTCTTTAGTTCAGTAGCACCTACTATGTGCTAGGCGCCACTCTAGGGGCAGGGAACTCGGCAGGGACCGAGCTCAGAAGTCTCTGCCCGCCTGGAAGACGCTCTAGGGAGAGGTGCACACAGAAATGAAATGAGGAGGGAGGTGGTCAGTGCTCTGAGAAAAAAGTACAGCAGCGTGGCTCAGTGGTTGAGCATCGACCTATGAACCAGGAGGTCAGGGTTCGATTCCCGGTCAGGGCACATGCCCGGGTTGCAGGCTCGATCCCCAGTGGGGGGGCGTGCAGGAGGCAGCCGATCCATGATCCTCTCTCGTCACTGATGTTTCTCTCCCTCTCCCTTCCTCTCTGAAATCAATAAAAACATATTTGAAAAAAAGAAAAAATCAGAGCAGAGAGAGGTGGGGAGGCCAGGCGAGCAGCGACCCCGTAGAGCTGAGGGCGGGAATGACTCGGGATGTGGGCACAGCCAGTGCAAAGGCCCTGGGCTGGGAACACACCGGCGCGTTCAAGGACAAGAAGGAGGCCGGTACGAGACGAGCGGATGGAGTGGGCAGTGAGGAGGGAGGGGCGTGGTGGGCGCTTGGAGAGGCCACGGGATACGGGACAAATGGACACCTGAGCTGCCAGGAGCTGGGGTTGACATGGGGGTGGGGGGAGCCACGTACGTGGGCCATCTCCCTGGGGAGGGATTGTCTGAAGATGCATCACAGAAGGTTTTCTTTCTCTCCTTTTCGAGCTTGGACATCTGGTTTGGGACATCTGTGCGTGTGTTTCTGGAGTTTTTTCTTGAGATTCAAGGAGGTCTCCTTTCCGGCATCTTTGCAACACATTGGCCACTTCTCAGCCTCCCAGGGAGCGTCAGAAATTAGCCCTGGGTGGCCTGACCCCCCAGCTGGGCCCAGCCACCCAGGAGGCGGAGTGACGGATGATGGGGGAGAGCCGCTCTGCAGTGGCCACGGCCCCTGGGACTCGGAGCAGCCCTGGCCTGACCGGCCCTGCATCCGGGCCAGAGCTCAGGCCCCTGGTCCAGGCGAGGTCAGAACCCTGAGACCAGTGTGGCTGGAGTGTGTGGATGGGCCACTCGTGTTACCTCCCCGAGCCTCAGTTTTCCTCATCTGTGAAATGGGCTGGACTCCCTGCCCAGCGGCTTCCCGGGGTGGTTGCAGGAATTCGGCGAGCTCATACCGCTGAAGACCCTCAAGCTCCCTGCAGAGCGAAGGCACTTCAGAATCTTAAAGGGTCATTTTCCAAGAGCTCCTCCTATAACCGGCCCTGGGCCGGCTGCGCGTCTTACAGGGACTACCGGTCTAGACCGTCCGTGTGGCGTGCTGGTGAGGCACACACAGCCTGGAGCCAGACGGTCTGGCTGTGTGACCCTGGGCAAGTTCCTCAGCTTCTCTGAGCCTGGCTCCTCACCTGCAAAATGAAGACACACAGACCCTCCCTCACAGAACCACTGCGGCAAGTCGATGCCTGTACAGCAGTGACGGGCACAGGAAGAGCTGTACAAGCCTAAGCTGGGTGCTGCGTGTCCTCCAGGCCCTCACAACCCGATCAGACCAGAACAGCCCCGGAAACCAGGTCTGGGGGAGGCAGACAACCGGCCTCTCCCATTGTCTTGAGTGAAGAGCGAG
The DNA here is from genome assembly GCF_000412655.1 of Myotis brandtii. Classification (NCBI taxonomy): domain Eukaryota; kingdom Metazoa; phylum Chordata; class Mammalia; order Chiroptera; family Vespertilionidae; genus Myotis; species Myotis brandtii. The sequence continues at coordinate 734,478 of NW_005372020.1, read as the reverse complement.
CCAGCCACGAGGATGTCCACGGAAGAGGCACTTCCAGCTGGGGAGACGGCACGTGCAAAGGGCCTGAGGTGCGCTGGGTGGGCCTGGCCAGCAGGAACGTCCTAGGAGGCCCCATCAAGGAGTCCAGCCTCCCCTGTCAGCCCTGGGGAGACACCGAAAGGTTTCTGTGGGACTGTGGCCGGGCTGGGTCAGGTCTCAGAGCGGTTCTCCCTTGAGTAGCAGGAGGTTGGGGGCCTCATAGTGAGAAATCATGTGTCAGGACGGGCAGTGGGGGGGGCAGG
>NW_005372020.1:732307-734109 GCF_000412655.1 Myotis brandtii | reverse complement strand
GCGAGATACAGGGACCCATCTCCCCTCCCCACCCCCAGGCCCCCGCCTGTGTCCCAGCACAGAGGGGAGGCCTGTGGGCTGGGTGTGGAGGCGAGTCTGGGCCAGCGAAGGGCATGGGGCCTGTCTGCACCTGCACACAGTGGCTTTGGCAGCAGCTCCGAGGAAACAGCCCACCGCCTGCTCCCACCGTTCCTTCAAAGGTATCTGCACAGCACACAGTAGGGCCGCAAGGCCGCCCTGTCCTCAGGGCTACACAGTGTCCTCTCCGCGGCCCAGGTTCCTTCCTCAGAGAGAGCGCCAGGAAGGGATCGGACCTGGCCACGGGGCTGGCAGGGCTGCACCCAGAGGGGGTGGATGTCCCCGCACACACACACCCCCCCCCCAGGGATCCCTTTAAACAGGAGGCCGTGAGCGCTCCTGGCTGGAACTCATCAATAATACACGCCACGCCACGGAGCAGGAGACGCAAGCCCGGTCGTAATTTATGCAAAAGCTGTGTGTGGCCGGCTAGCATTTCCAGGGGCCGCGTCGCATGCAGAGACAGAAACTGCCGAGTCTGGAAAGTTCTGGGCACCAGAGAGCAGCTGGGACCAGCCGAGCCCTGGGGGGTGGCTTGACCACAAGGTCAAGGGCACTGGCCGAGGGAGGGCTGGAAGGACGCTCCCTCATGACAGGGAGCGCGGAACAAGGAGAAATAGGTCTTGCCTGGCCGGCGTGGCCCAGTGGTCGAGGGTCGACCTATGAACCTGGAGGTCAGGGTTCCATTCCCGGTCGGGGCACAGGCCCGGGTTTCGGGCTCCATCCCCGGTGGGGGGCGCAGGAGGCAGCCAGCCCATGATTCTCTCTCATCATTGATGTTTCTCTCTCCTCCTCCCTCCCTCGCTCCCTCCCTTCCACTGTCTCTCTGAAAATAGAAAAGTATCCTTGGGTGGGGAGTAAACAAAAAAATGTTTCTAAATAGGCTTAATAGACAAATATAACTCCCTCACTGACACAGGCCGGCCAGTAAGCACCGGGCTGCTTAGTTCCTGCCCCCACAGTTTACACTCAACTGCATCCTAAACATGGCGGGGGGGGGGGCGCCCCCTCTCGTCGGCACCACAGGGCACATGCTGTGTTCCTTCTTGGTGGTAATCCTCACCCAAGGGCATTTTTCCCATTGATTTTTAGAGAGAGTGGAAGGGAGGGAGAGAGAGAGAGAGACATGGTCGATTGCTTGGGGATCGAGCCTGCAACCGAGGTTCGTGCCCTTGATGGGAATCGAACCCGAGACCCTTCAGTCCTAGGGCCAACGCTCTAACCACTGAGCTAGACCTTCAAGGGCTTAGTGCGTTCTGTCTGCAGCACGTTGGGGAGATGGGGGAGGGGTCAGCCTCGAGGAGGTGACGTGAGAGGGAGAGACAGCACACTGACACGCAGGGCACTGCGGTGAGGCCGAGGTGCAACGCAAAGTGGTCCAGAGGGGAAGGAGCCCCGGGGTGAGCGAGTGAGGGAGTGGGAAGGAGCCCTTGCTCGCACCTCCTGATGCGAAGCTCTGACCTCAGCTCCGAGCCTCTCGCTCAACAACACCTGCTTTGAGGCGACGCTGAGCGCCACACAATCACCCTTTTGTGCTTTTATGGCCCCTGAGAGTTTACTTTGTTCTCCTGCCCAGGCCTGCGTCCCGGGGGGAGGGGGATGGCGGGGGGGGGCAGGAGCAGAGCAAGATGGTGCCCACTTGGTAGATTAGAGACTCGGCCCCAGAATCCACCTCTCCCGGCCCCCAGGCCCCGCGTGGCCAACCTGCCGTGTGCATCTGGGCT
>NW_005372020.1:731105-732012 GCF_000412655.1 Myotis brandtii | reverse complement strand
TGTGTGTGTCCCCTGTGTAGTCACACAGGGACCCAGCCTCAGAAGGGCCCGAGCTTGGGTCTACCTGCCGCTGTCGCCATCTTGAAGTGCGTCATCGTTTTTGTTTTTTTTTAAATATAGTTTTGTTGATTTCCGAGAGGAAGGGAGAGGGAGAGAGAGAGAAACATCCATGATGACAGAGAATCACGGATCGGCTGCCCCCTGCACGACCCACACTGGGGATGGAGCCCGCAACCCGGGCCTGTGCCCTGACCGGGAATCGAACCGTGACCTCCTGGTTCCTAGGTCGGCGCTCGAACCCTGAGCCCCGCCGGCCGGGCTCCCCTCTGGAGCTCTAAGACTGTTTATTCTCATAAACATGTAACCTGTGTGCTCAGCCTCCCAGGCCGGGTGCTGTGCCCAGTGGCTGGATGGTGGCTCTCGGCTGGGATATCCCAGCCCCACCCTGTTTTTTGTTTGTTTTGTTTGTTTTTAATAAAATAAGACTCCTCAGAGCCCGTGCATCTTGCTGGGGTCTCACAGGTGGGACTTGCTGTCCTCTGCAGCCTCTGAGGCCACACCAGGCCAGAGGGAGCCGGCCAGAGGGGAGCCGGCCAGAGGGGAGCGAGGGTTCCCTGCAATGATGGCCTCTCTCGGGCACCTGCAGCCCCTCCCACCAGGAGGCGGGGTCTCCTGAAAGGGGGTGGGCTCTGTGAGCGTTTTGACCAATAGGAGGCAGTAGAAGTGATTCCATGCCAGTTGGGGGCTGAAATCCTGGGTGAGAACGGGCAGCTTCTGCTCTCCCCGTCCCAGGATCCAGCTGCCACCAGGCAAAACGCTTAGGCCGGATTCCAGAAGGCCAAGAGGGGCCGCCAGCCCTGGCCCCTCCAGCCCTGGCCCTTCCAGCCCTGGCCCTTCCAGCCCTGGC
>NW_005372020.1:729657-730976 GCF_000412655.1 Myotis brandtii | reverse complement strand
TCCCAACAGGTGTTAAAATAACGACCTCTGGGCTGAAAAGGAAGCTGTGTGCCTGGGTGATAAGAGGGTCTGGCAGCCTGGACAGGAAGCAGGAGGGAGGGCACGGAGGGGGAGCAGAGGAGTGGGGAGGGTTGGCATATTTCCCGGAGGGCTGTCACCTGGGCAGGGGGTGGGGCACAGTGCTCCTCTTTCTTCCCTTCCCCCTCAGAAGTCAGCCTCCCTCTTTTCTTCATGAGCAAGGTTTGCAGGGAAAACAACAGCAAACCAAGGTTTGCAGGAAGCCAGGGCCCGAGACCAAAGCCCTCTCCTGCCCCAGGCCCTTTGCACGTGCCATTCCCTCTGTCTGGAATGTTGTCGCCCCCCCTCCTCCGTTCTGAATTGAATTGTGTTCCCCCAGGAAGACGTGGTGAAGCCCTAACTCCCAGGACCTCAGAACAGGAACTTATTTGGAAATAGAGTCGCTGCCCACGGAAGTAAGTAGTTAATCTGAGGTCATACTGAAGGAGGATAGACCCCAAATCCAAGAAGAACCAGCGTCCTTGTGAGAGAGGAGAAAGCCACCGGGAAGACACAGAGGCACGCCGGGAAGGCATCATGTGGCCACAGAGGCTGACACTGGAGCGATGCGGCCACAAGCCAAGGACTGCCGGCCACACACCCCCCCCCCCCCCCCCCGAGCTGGAGGAGGCAGGGAAGGCGCCTCCATTAGACGCTACGGAGGGAGCACAGCCCGCCAGCACCTTGATCCTAGACTTCGGGCCCCAGAGAATGCGTCTGAGAGGACCAGTTCCTGTCCTTTGGAGCCACCCCGTCGGTGGTTCTCTGTTACAGCAGCCCCGAGACACTAGTTCACTCCCATTGTGCCAGGGACAGACTCTGCCTTTAAAATGCACCCAAATCTGCCCCTTCTCCCCACCTACAGCGAACTCCCACGTCCAGCCACCATCCTCTCTGCACCAGTCCAGTCTGGACCATTGCAATAGCCTCCTCCCTGGTCTCCCGACAGCCACTCCGCCCCATTGTCCCCCCAGCAGCCAGAGGGATCCCTTTAAAACCGACATCAGGGCCACCACCAGCCCTTAGAAGTTCCCCCGTCTGCACACAACATGATCCCATTTCCTTGCAGTGGCTGAGCCGGGCCCTTCACTCGAGTGGCTCCAACCCCCTGTCCTGTCACTGGTCCTCAGACCCGCCAGGCATGGTCCCACCACAGGGCCTTTGCACGTGCTGCTGCTCTGCCTGGAACCGTCTTCCCCAGACACTGGCATGGCTCCCGCTCTCTCCTTATTCATGTCTTTACTCCAATGTCACTTCCTTAG
>NW_005372020.1:726397-729538 GCF_000412655.1 Myotis brandtii | reverse complement strand
CACCACCTCCCTCCTTCCCCCGTGGGAAGATCTCTTTCATGGCGTCAAACCCCAGGGCCGCCCTTGCACAGGCGTCTGAAGCAACGGCTCCATTCTAGGAGGCGACCCGCAGAGATGCTGGCACGGCGAGCAGAGCACAGACCACAGAGCCGTGCACGCGGGCTGCTCCCAGCTCAGAGGCCTGAAGGCAGCCCTGTGCCCCGCAGTGGGGACCTTGTGCGTCAGGCGACGGACTCTACCCGCCCGCAAAGGGCGGGGCTGCCCACAGCCAGGCACTGTGTTCCAGGCACTGTTCCTCTTCTGTATTTTTTTTTAAATATACCACGTGTACCGGTTACTAATGGGGATTTTTATCAATCGATAGAGTTACACATATGCTGATATACATGCGATGTGATATGTGTGCTATTTTGTTGTATGGACAACAAGCTTCAAAACTTCCTATGTCAAATTTTCTGAAGGTGTTAACATCATAGATGTTTTTACGCTTAAAAATGTCAAATTTCGTGCCCAAAAAAAGAGCATTTGTGGGGAGTTTTAATTCATTATTTTATTTTAAAGAAAAGTGCTGCTGAAAGTGATCGTATACTTCGGGAAGCTTATGGTGAACATGCTCCATCTCAAGATACTTGTGAACGATGGTTTAAACGCTTTAAAAGTGAGGATTTCGATGTGAAAGACAAAGAATATCCAGGTCAACTGAAAAAGTTGGAAGACCGACAATGACAAGCATTATTGGGTGAAGATGCGTGTCCAACTCAGAAACAACTCGCAGAAAGATTCAACGTTGCTCAGCAAACAATTTCCGACCGTTTACAAGCAATGGGAAAGATTTTAAAGGAAGGAAAATGGGTGCCACATCAACTGAACGAAAGACAAATGGAAAACCGAAAAGTCATCAGTAAAATGTTGCTTCAACGGCACGAAAGAAAGTCTTTTTGGCATCGAATGGTGACTGGCGATGAGAAGTGGGTTTATTTTGAGAATCCCAAACGCACAAAATCACGGGTTGATCCAGGTCAACCATCCACATCGACTGCAAGGCCAAATCGCTTCGGAAAGAAGACACTGCTCTGCGTTTGGTGGGATCGGGAAGGTGTGGAGTATTAGGAGCTTCTAAAACCAGGTGAAACCGTTAATACTGATCGCTACCGACAACAGATAATCAATGTGAACCACGCTTTGATCGTGAAACGGCCACCATGGGCCAGAAGACACGACAGAGTAATTTTGCTTCGTGATGACGCACCATCACACGCTTCAAAACCAGTGAAAGACACGTGAAAAGATCTTGCCTGGGAAGTATTAGCCCACCCGCCGTATTCACCAGCCCTTGCTCCTTCCGATGACCACCTGTTCCGATCGATGGCACACGCACTTTCTGAGCGGCACTTCAACACGTACGAAGACGTGGGAAACTGGGTCTCTGAATGGTCGGCCTCAAAACAAGACAAGTTCTATTGGGACGGTCTCCACCAATCACCTGAAAGATGGGGCAGCCTGGAGCCTGAGCCTCAGAATTCTCCTCTGGGAAAGGGGACCATAGTCGTTTCCAGAGCAGAGTCTTTTTTTTTTTTAATGGACATTCAGTGGCTTTAGTCCACTCACCAGGCTGTGCAACCATCACCTCTATCTATTCCATCCGCCCAGAAGGAGACCCGGTCCCCTTCGCCGTCACTCCCATCCCCGCCCCCAGCCCGCCGCCCGCAGCCCGCCAATCCGCTCCCTGCCTGTGCATTTGCTGGTTCTGGCCATTTCATCAAAGAAGAATCCACACCATGAGGCACAGAAGAGGCGCCCAAGGAGCGGGTGGAAGGGAGAGATCCCCAGCAGAGACCCCAGGGGTAGGATGGGGGTCCAGCTGTTGGAGCCCCCGGAGAGGTGGCCGGCCTTCGCTGGTGGACAGGACAGCAGGTTCCTCCATCCCTACACGTCTGTGGGCACCGGGCACAGCGCCCCCCCTCCACTGGCCGAGGGGCTGCCCAGAGAGGGAGCTTTCCAAAGATTCCCTGGGAAACGTTCCCTGCTGTTGTCCAGAGTCCTCACCGCTAATTGCTGTGCCTGGAGCAAAAGTGGTTCTGGTAACAAATGCGAAATGCTCCAGGCTGACCTGACTTAACTGGACAGACAGGCGCTGCCCCAGGCAGCAGGCATCTGCCCCCCCCACCTGGCAGGAGGTGCTGGGGCGGCTGGCTGGCTGAGCCACCCGCAAAGGGGGGACAGGGCCTGGGTGGGCAGAGGCCTGCGGGCTGCGTGCCCCTGACGTGCCCCTGACCTTGGGGCGTGGTGAGCTTTCTGCAGTGGCTGCTTCTGCTCTGGCCCGGATGGAGCAGCGGGCGGGGCACAGAGCTGTCCGCCTGGATGGGACCCTCCGCCCTGGGTAGCCACCTCCCTCCTCTCTGCCCCCCCCACCCCCGTCCCTGGCCGGGGGCTGGGCAATGGGCTGATAGAGTGTCCGCCCCCGCACAGTGTCCTGGGGGGTAAAGCCGAGCACACACCCCATGTTAGCAGGTGCTCAGCCCACGGTCCTCAGCCCCATGAGCGAAGCGAGGCCCCCAGGCCCAGCTGATCCGAGAGGAGAGGGGGTGCAGGAGGCAGGACACCCCCAGAGGCCTTTGCCTGCCCCTGCTCTCTTCTCCTCGGGCTCATCCCAGCCCTAGCTCCAGCTGTCCCGTCCCTGGGAGGTGCCCAGAAAGGAGGATCCCAGAGATGCTGGAGCCCAGGAGGGAGGAGGGAGATGGGAGGAGGGAGGAAAAAGGAGGGGATGAAGAGAGGGAGGAGGGAGGTGGGAGGAGGGAGGAGGGAGCTGCTATTCCCCTGATAAGAGACTGACTGGAGTTCCTGTGAGGGCCCAGCCCCCTGGGTGAGCAGGCCCAAGCACATCCCTCCCACTCTCTGGGATCCCAGAGATGCTGGAGCCCAGGAGGGAGGAGGGAGATGGGAGGAGGGAGGAAAAAGGAGGGGATGAAGAGAGGGAGGAGGGAGGTGGGAGGAGGGAGGAGGGAGCTGCTATTCCCCTGATAAGAGACTGACTGGAGTTCCTGTGAGGGCCCAGCCCCCTGGGTGAGCAGGCCCAAGCACATCCCTCCCACTCTCTGTGTGCTGCCTGCCTGGAGCCGGGGGGGGGGGGGGGGGCCCCGC
>NW_005372020.1:722094-726386 GCF_000412655.1 Myotis brandtii | reverse complement strand
GGGGGGGGGGGGGGGGGGGGGGTGTCCAGCCGCAGGACAGTGGTCAGGAGAGCAGCCTGCGTCCTGCGTCCCGAGTCCCCGGCCCCAGGGCCTTGGCAGGAGGTGGACGTGCAAGGCCGTTACCTGTCCACCAGCATGTGCCCCTCATCTCTCCCTCTGACGATAACAATCTGTTGGCCGCCAGGAAGGTTGCTGGGAACTGGGAACGGCAAGAATTAGTCACCAGGGCGATAAATAGGGAGACCTCACGGTGCCCAGGGCTGTGTCCTGCCCCAGTGCATGCTGGGTCCCTGATGCCCACCTGTTGCTTCCCAGGCGCCCGAGGGGGACGCTGGTGCCCGAGGGCTCTGGGTTCAAACGCAGCAAGAGCCTGTGGGGGTGGGGACCACCCGGCCCAGCACTTGGGTTTCCCGCTCAAGCACGCCATGGCCTGGGGCCTGGCCAGCCTCTTTGGGCCTCAGTTTTCTCATCTGGAAAGTGGGTATAAGGATTCCATATGTCATCACAACAAGGCCGCCACTGATGCAAGCTGCAAAGCACTAAGACCATGGGCCTGAAAGATGAGTCGGGTTAATGGTCGCTTTCCCCAGGAAAGCAGGGAACAGCATTGTCGCCAGAGGGACTAACTAGCATCTGCTAAGGTGGACAGCAGCTGGGAGTGTGGGAGAGGCTGCCGGCTGCCGCCCGAGCAGGTGGCCAGGGTGGCAGAGAGGGTCCCCACGGGGCCCAGCTCCCCCCAGGCCCTTCTCCCACTCTCTACCGGGTGCACCGAGCCCTCCCTGGTCGCCGTAACGGTGAAATGCAATCAAACGCAGTCGGCTCTTACCCGCACCCAGTCCTTCCTCCCTTCCACTCAAGTTCAAAGAAACGGCCCCCAAACCACAGAGCCAGGAAAAACCTGCTCGCGATAACGCCGATCGGAGAGGCCTGGCGCCTCCGGCTCCACGCGGACCCATTAGCGCGCACAGCCGTCTGCGGACTCCGTATCCGGCGCTCCCAGGGGCTCCAGGGGCCCCCGCAGCCTCGCCAGGGCCCACGGGGGAGCCTGCCTCCCCACAGCCGTGGAGGGAGCAGCGATTTCACGGTCACACGCTGAACTACACCCCCCTCATCGCACCCAGAGGCACGGCCCGCGGAGATGGGGGAGCTGGTTCCTGTTAGTAAAACTGTCCTTTCTTTTGTGTCTCTCGCTGGCGATAACAGATCGGAAAAGAGAGAACGCAGAACGCCCACGGAAACATGTGCCGGGGGGTGCATTGTGACGGGTGAGCGGGGAAGTGGCCAGTACACACACACACACGCACACACGCACACACACGCACACACGCACACACACACACACGCACACACACACACACATACGCGCGCACACACATACACACACATACACACACATATACACACACGCAGATTCGTGTTCGATGCCCAACCCCTGAGCCACGCATCTCCCAGCGGTTCTCAACCTGTGGGTCGCGACCCCTTTGGCGGTCGAACGACCCTTTCACACGGGTCACCTGAGACCATCCTGCATATCAGATATTTACATTACGATGCATAACAGTAGCAACATGACAGTGATGAAGTAGCAACGAAAATAATTTTATGGTTGGGTCACAACGTGAGGAACTGTATTGAAAGGGCCAGAAGGTTGAGAACCACTGCAAAGCGAATCACATTTGCAAAGTCCTGTCTGCCGTGCCCAGCTGACAACGGGCACACGGACCTTCAGGGACCACGATTCTGCGCCAACACCAGCGCATTCGCTCCATTCTCCTCCGCCTGACGGGCACCCGCCCCCGCGGCCTGTGGCCTGCTGTTCGCGGAACCGGCCAGGGCCCCCGGCTCCCCTGGGGGCGGGAGGGGAGAGCTGGCCAGCTCTGGGAAAGCTCTGGAAACGGCCGCTCCTGGAGGCGATGCCAAGGCCTGAGTCCCCAAGACAGAGGCAGACGGCTGGTGCAAGAGGTGACGACGTGACCCCGAAGCTGGGATCGGGGACAAAGGTGGCCTGGGAGCCCGGGACCGCGTGCAGTGGGACAAAGGGGTGTCCTCAGCTTTAGGTCATTGCCACGCGCAGTGCAAAGGGGCCCTGTCAGGACCTGCTTGAAACCGAATCCTTTCCTTTACCTTTTCCATCTCCATTTCCATAGCTTCCTGGGAAGCGAGCTGTTTATCTTCCCATGGCCTCCCCGCCCTCCCGAGGCGATGGACTACATTTCCCAGGCTCCCTTGCACTGTGCTTCCTGCTGGGTCCAGCCAATGGGAGGCCCAGCTGGAGCACTGGGGGCGGGAGGAGAGAGAGAGGCGGGGCGTTTCACCTGATTGGCACAGGGGCTGCCTTCAGCTGAAGGTCACTCCTGCCAGCGCCCCGACCGCTCCAGGTCCCTCCCCGCCCCTCCCAGCCAAGGGCGGTACCAGCTCCCTGCTGGTGCCCTGGCCCTGCACCCCTTCTTCTCGGTGCCCCCACAAACACCTGCCTTACCTCTGTCAACTGCCCCTTCTTTCAACCCTCCCATTACCCCACCTGAGGGCTGGGACTGGGACGAGGGATGATGTCTGTAGAGGAGTCGGCCTGGGAGGGTGGGGCCCCAGGGCATGCCAGGTGCCCTGAAACGGGTCGTCGCCCGTGACCAGCGGTAGTTCTCTTGGGAGTCCATGTTCACGGCTCTGCCTGCAGGACACGCAGCTGACTTGTGCTTTGCTGGGATTTCCTTGAAGATGAGTGTTTCCGTTTGCATTCCCCAGGGCGCCAACTCCGAGGAGGAGGTTGGCGTGCAGGGTGTCTGTGAAGGTGAGCTTCCAGCCCTAGCCAGTGTGGCTCAGTGGGTAGAGTGTTGGCCTGTGGACTGAAGGGTCCTGGGTTCCCATTCCAGGCAAGGGCTTGCATGCCCGGGTTGCAGGCTTGCAAGGAGGCAGCCGATGCATGATTCTCTCTCATCACTGGTGTTTCTCTCTCTCTCTCCCTCTCCCTTCCTCTCTCTCTAAAAACCAATAAGCTTTTTTTTTTTTCCCACCAGTTTCAACCTCTAATACGGTAAATACCAACTAATAGGACCCACATGAACACAAGCTCTTTGGGGTCCTGGATCATTGGTGAGCGTCCCGGGGCCCAGAGAACTGCTCCCTGAAACCATGGCCTTATTCTCTCTGCTCCTTAAATTAAAACATACGCAGCACTTTGCGGGCGCCTGGCATCTGCCCCGATGTTCTGCGTAGACACTGTTAACAGATGTGCACGTAGGTATTCGTTTAGTAGCACACAGCCCCCCGAGGGGAGTTCCAGTGTACCCCCTCCTGTCCTACCAATCTGACACTCAGGGGCTGGAGGACAGGTCCCTGTGGGAGGTGAGGGGGCGGGGCATAGACTGAGGGCATAGGACCCCTGGCAGCGGGAGCCTGACCACTAGGGGGCATTGCCTCTGGGGAAACCCCTATGGAGACCAGCCAACCTGGTCCAGAGGAGGCCAAAGACGGAGTCAGGCCCCCTGGGGTCCTCACAGTTGCGCCCCACTGGCTGGATCACCCGGAATCTAAAGCAGCAATGGGGCTCCCCCCGGGTTACCCCAAACCCTGGCCTGTCCAGGTTTCCTGCCCCAAAGAAGACCTGGCCACCTCTGGTCCACCCACGCTGGCCTTCCTGCTGCTCCTCGAACACATCAACCAGCCTCCGGCCTCCAGGCCCTGGCACCGGCCCTCCCTCCAGCAGGGACCCCCTCCTCTGCTTTGGGGTCCTTCCTCCCGCTCAGGCTCAGGCCTAAGGGGTCGGCCCTTCCCTGGCCCCTTCCACCCCAGCCCTCTCCGCCCGCTTTCCCTGCTACATAATCCCTTGAGACTCCATATTACACATGTGCTGGCTTAGGGGTTCACGTCTGCCCCCCTCCCTGTCCCCCCCTTGGCCATGGAAGGACCCTGGCCCAGCGACAGGCGCCAACACTACCGCATGGGTGAGTGAACGAACGACCCTGGGGACAGAGGGGCCGCCAGGGGCTGCGGGGAGCCACCCGCACCCCAGCCCCCGCTGAGGGTGGCCAAGCAGCCGCACAGGCCCGCCAGATGTTCCCATTCCTCGCAAGAAGCTGAACATCCAGATTTTCTTACGTAGAACCTCCTGGGTTGTATTTTTTATGCACTAGCAGCGCCTTCACATCACCAACATGGAAAAACGCGGCCCTGGGAGCCAACCCGTGGGCAGATGATACACTCCGCCGAGCTTGGCAACGTGGGCGCGCCTTCCCGCGGGAGGGGCAGTGACATTTGCGCAGACGCAGGGCCCTCACTGGGGACCCTTAGGCACC
>NW_005372020.1:720048-721857 GCF_000412655.1 Myotis brandtii | reverse complement strand
CAGATGGTCCCTCCCGCCTCGCCAGCTGCGGCCGCCTGCTTTGTGCGAACCGGGCACAGGCTCCTGCCTCCCTCCTCGCGCGGCCTGGAGGACTGCTCTTGGCCCGAGGACAGGAAGGCAGATTCAGCTAGGAACCTTCTGGATTTACAACCCCCGGCGCCCCATCCCCCGTGACCCCCAGCCCCAGCGCGCTGGCGCTGATGGCTAATGGCTTTCAGACAGATGGCGTGGCCCCAGGTCTAACGCCCCAGGCTGGGGGCGGGGCGCCGGGAGAGGAGGCCGTGCCCTTGACCCCCGCCCTTGACCCCCGGCTTGCATTCAGGAGCGGGGCCGTGGGCAGTGACCCGGGTGAGGGCGCTAAGGGGCTGTGTAAGGGCTTTGGGAAGGGAACAGGGGAGGGGAGGAGGCTTTGAAAGGCGGTAGCCAACCCTGGAGCCTGAGGGGCTGAAAAGCTGGAGAGAGAATGCCGCCTCCTCCAGGCAGCCCTCGGCCCTGCACCAGCAGCCCCTGCTATGCGGGGCCCCTCCCGCCCGGGAGGCCACAGGATGGACTGCAGAGGCTGCGGCCTCCTTTGATGGCTGTGGATGAAAAGGGGGCCGCACAGGAACCCTGACAAGCTCGGGGAGGCCTGACACACTCAGAGGCCGAAAGCACCCACAGACGATGGTCGGAAATGAACACTTTCTCCCTGAAAGCCAGTCCCAGCGGGCAGCCAGCATCTCCCCTGAGAGAGGCCAATCCTGACGGTCACTGAGCCTGCCTGTTGTCTTTTTGCCCCTATAATGACATCAGAGTCATCTTCCCTCCAGACCCTCAGGGCACCGTCTCCCACCAGAGCAGTGACCAAGAGCCCTCGTGTTGTCCTGCTCATTGCTGGCCAGGGCCTGTCCTGTACCCCCCCTTCCCGCCTGTGAAAGACGCGCACACGTGTGTGTGTGTGTGTGTGTGTGTGTGTGTGTGTCTATCTATTTGTCTCATTTTTTACCCAATCCCACAGATTTCCCCCACTTTGCTTTCTGCCGCCTCCCTAATCTATCACCAATCGATTTCATAACCCCCTCCGCACCCTCCTTGGAATCTGGTCTATAAAATACGTGGTAAAAGCCAGCCAGCGTGGCTCAGTGGTTGAGAGATGACCTAGGAACCAGGAGGTCACGGTTCGATTCCCGGTCAGGGCACATGCCCCGGTTGCGGTCTCTACCCCTAGTGGGGGGGCGGGGCCGTGCAGGAGGCAGCCCATCCATGATTCTCTCTCATCATTGATGTTTCTATCTCTCCCTCTCCCTTCCTCTCTGAAATCAAAAATATATTTTAAAAAAATAAAAATATATGGCAAAACTGCCATTCTCCGGAGCGTTTTCTCAATCCACGAAGATGTTGCTCCCCGGCACCTGTCATCACTTCCCCGGCTGCCCGGGTCCAAATTGGGCCTCTCACCGGAGAGCACTGTGCCCTTGACCAGGTCACATGACCGCTCCCGGCCTCAGGCATAGACAATGGGGATTAAATGAGATACGATGTTCCAAGTGCCTGGAACAGTGCCTGACACACAGTGCGTGAGCAATGCCTGCTGTCCTGATGGGGACTTACCGGCTCCTGGGCATTTCCCTGCCCGGCTGTAGCTCAGGGGGACGGGGGGCTTGCCTGGGGCAGGGCTCACCTGGTTTGCAGGTGTACCTGGTGCTACTCAGGTCTGGATCAGAGAGAAGGCTCCATCGCCCCAGCCTGACTGAGGATGTTTTGACCTCCAGGCCCTGTGGTTCTCCTTCCTACACCCATGCGGTCCCCCCTTTCTCCCCCCCACCCCCC
>NW_005372020.1:718448-719944 GCF_000412655.1 Myotis brandtii | reverse complement strand
AGGCGGACTCACCTGACGCTCCCCGCTCCCCGCCCCTCTAACCACCCAAGTACTAGGAAGCCGCACTTCTGATTTAAGGCCTTGATAAAGGCTCGAAGAGCGTCCTCTGATATCAGCTTATATATTTTTAATCTGCCGTTAACGTGATTTAAAACGGAGACCTGATGGATGGGGCGACGGAAATTAAAAGTCTCCATCACCTGGCGCCTGGCTGCGGCGCCCCCGGTGACAAGGCCGCGGGGACCTCATCCCGCTGACTCCCTGGGAAACGCGGCCTCCCGCCCGCTCTCTCCCTGGCTGGCGGGTAATTAAGTGAGACTCGGCGGGTGGCGGGGTCTGCAGAGGGAGACCGGATAGCTGCTTGGCCGTGTAATTAATGAGCCTGCGCGGTGGCAGGACCCGGGAGCTGGGGGGGGAGGGGGGAGCCTGTGCAGACAGGATGGAGATGTGCAGATCCCCCCCCCCCCCCGCCTCCTTTTAAAACCAGGGGATGAACCCGCTCCTGCCCTCCCCTTTCCACCAGGCAATTTCCTGGGACTCATTTTGTGAGTTTCCTGGCGGGTGAAGGAGCTCCCACCCATCCTCTCCGCCTCCCGCCCCTGCCCTCCACCCACCGCCTGTCCACAGAGTCTGACATCAATGAAGGCCGATGCAAAGCCGGGGATCCAGCCAGGCAGGGAGAGGGAGAGAGAGAGAAACATCGATGATGAGAGAGAATCATGGATCGGCTGCCTCCTGCACGCCCCCCACTGGGGATGGAGCCCGCAACCCGCGCCTGTGCCCTGACGGGAGTCGAACCCTGACCTCCTGGGTCCTGAGGGCACTTCCTGCCGACAGAGGATCGGGCTGGGCGGGAGCATTGAGTCCCAAGAGGAAGAAAGTGAACGGACTGCACGTGGTTATGGAGAAGCTGACGGAGTGGGAGCCGAACCCAGGTCTGGGGGACCAGCCCCTCCCGCGGGAGGCCCCCCTCTTTAGGCAGCCTGGGTCTCGGTGGGCAGGGGCTGGTGGGCAGCGAGCCCCGCAGGCCTGGGGATCTGCCCTGCAGCTGGGCCCACCCCCTGCAGGCTGGCCGCCCTCTGAACAAGAGCCCAGTGTGTCTCCTAGGCCGGGATCTGGCCGGGGCTTCGCTCGTGGGGAGCCCGGTGCAGACAGGGGCCCTTTGAAGGCGGATGAATTGGGCTCAATGTCTCCATCCAGCCGAGGGCGGGCGGGGCGGGCGAGCCGCCTGCAGAGGGAGAGACAGAGAGAGAATGTGAGAGAGACACATCCACTGGCTGCCTTCTGCACACCCCCTGACCAGCTGGGACTGGGGACCGAGCCTGCAACCGAGGTTCATGCCCGTCGACCCTTCCGCCCACGGGCCGATGCTGTAACCACTGAGCCACACCGGCCAGGGCACCAAATCTGCTTTGTGTCCTGCAGCGCCAAGACCCCAGCTTCCCCCTGCTCTGCAGACCGGGCACTGAGCCGCCTGAGCCAGGGCAGAGGCCCCC
>NW_005372020.1:697666-699289 GCF_000412655.1 Myotis brandtii | reverse complement strand
CTGGCGGAGGGTGTGGGGGTGGCCTCCTTGCTGCCGAGATGCCCGGCTGCTGTTGGCTCACGCCAGGCCCTCCCGCCCGAGGGTTTGGGGAGATGATACATCATGGTGACAGGGAGTCGTGCTCGCGGCCTGGGCCGCGTCCAAGCACTTCCAGTCACCGCTGGTTCCGTCGTCCAGGCAACACCCCCCACACCCGGCCGGACACGCTCGGTCACCTCCACGGAGGCCCAGAGGGTAAGTGACTTCCACACACGGGGCCACACACCCACACATGTGCACACTCTCAAAGCACACACCCAGCTTGTACACACACATTTACACACGTTCACATATAGACATGCATGCACACACGATCATTCTTTGGCACACATGTGACCACTGAATGCATGTGTGAGCACATGTGCGTGCACACACACACACACACACACACACACACCAGACACACCTGCCCCTCACACAGGCGTGTTCACTGTGCGCACACACACACATGAAGACCGCCTGCCTAAATGCCCTTGGGACAGCACACACATGCACACGAATACACGTATGCATCCGCACACACTTCAATAAACAGTCACTTGTACCAGGAACTCAATCACAAACAGGAAAACACGTAACTCAAATAGGGAAAAGTCAAAATCCAGGAAAATTCAAAATTCCATCTACCCGGCCGGCGTGGCTCCGTGGTTGAGCGGCGGCCTACGAACCAGGTCCTCCCACTGGGGATCAAGCCCAAAACCCGGGCGTGTGCCCTGCCTGGGGACAGAACCCATGACCTCCAGGAGCATAGGCTGACGCTCAACCACGGAGCCACGCCCACCAGGCTGGGCCGGGCCAGTTACTTTTCTAAGAACCAGGATGCAGCCCTGAACAAAACCAGTATATTAGACCCTCACCGTGTGCCCAGCGGCACCAGGCTGATCCCCACAGCGACCGACAAACGGTGGTGGTGCGCCTACTGTGCACCCGGAGCTGTCCTCGGTGCCGGGAACACAGCCGTGAACAGACTAAACATTTGTTGAGCACCTACTATGTGGCAGACACTGGGTAGGGTGGTGGCCAGGAAGGAGGTGGTCCCTGCCGTTGTGGCCTCGGGGACAGAGGGCACAGGTGAGCAGCCATGAATGCCCAACAGAAGCAAACTGAAGGGTGAGGGGCAGGGCAGTGGCGTCCATAGCATCTGCTCCTTGTGGATGGGGCAGTCAGGCAGGGCTTCTCGGAGGAGGCGATATGGAGCAGAGACCTGCATGGAGCAAGGAGCCAGCCCTCATGCTCCTTGGGGAAGAAGGTTCCGGCACAGCGAACAGCCAGGGGGGTTTGGGGCCCCTGGGCCAGAGCAGTGAGCCCTCTGGGGTGGCGGGCTGGTGAGGAATCTGGGGGACAGTGAGGTCTGGGAAAAGACCCCAGAGGTTTTGAGGGGTGGGGTGCAGTGGGCATGTGAAATGAGGCCCCCCCTTCCAGGAGGTGCTTGGGTCCACCCTTGTCCCAGGGAGTCTGGGAAGTGAGCACGAGGGTGAACCCATTCCACAGACAGGAAGGTGGAGGCACGTGGGAAAACCGCAGTCTGGGCCCGAGGAGCCCCTGATCCATCGAGAGAAACCAAAGGAGCCCCCCCGCCCCCCC
>NW_005372020.1:697229-697560 GCF_000412655.1 Myotis brandtii | reverse complement strand
CGGGCTCTGGGCTCCGAAGGCACGTCCCTGTCCCTGGCCGACCCTCCGCTGGCGCCGGAGGCTGTCAGCCTGGTCCCCTGCGAGCTTAGTCACCCTGTGCGGTGACATTTATTTATGCCGCACGCAGAGCGTGGGGAGAATTAATTATTTAGGCCGAGGAAGCGCTTTGAACGTGGAAAGTGCTGAGGGTGGCCGTGACATTGCAGAGAATATCGCTCCCTCCTCAACGCCGCCTGCAGCTCTGGCAACGAGCTGGTCCCGCCCGCCCAGAGGGGCGGAAACTGGGAGGAAAAGCCAGTCCTCTGAGCTCAGGACGGCTTTCTGTGAAAGC
>NW_005372020.1:695746-696889 GCF_000412655.1 Myotis brandtii | reverse complement strand
GTTTATAAAACACTTTCTCTTCCTCATTTCCCCGAGTCCTTACCACAGGGCGGGGCGGGGGGTCCTGGGAGCAGGGCTGGGCTGGGCTTTGGGGGATGAGGAGGCCAAGGCTGGGAGAGGAGCAAAACCCGCTGGAGGGGCTGGGGTGGCCCAGGGGCTGGGCTGATCGCCGCTGGGAGTTCTCACTTCCGGGGGGGACAGGCCCCAGCCCCCCAGGCACCCGGACCTCTGGGCCCAGGCTCGCAGAGCCCAGCGTGGACCCGAGGTCAGAGGTCAGCCCTTGACCTTGGGCCTCTCCCCGCATGCCCCTGAGGTCCTGTGCATTCCGGTCTCAGTCTTGGTCTGGAAGGAGGCACGGAGGGGAGACCTCGCTGGGGTGGGGGGACGCAGACAGGTGTCGGGGAGTTTGAAGTGGGAAACTGGGCCTCTGAATGGTCGGCCTCAAAACAAGAAAAGTTCTTGTCTCCACCAATCACCTGAAAGATGGGGAAGCGTGTAGCCAGCGATGGCCATGACTTTGAACAAAGCACTGTAGATGTTTCTCTTGAAATTATCGTGTTTTCTTTAATTACAAAATCCGCACTTTTAACCGGTTACAGCTAATCCATATACCGGTTAAAAGTGCGGATTACCTACCAAGCGGCGCCTCTTTCCCTGCCCCTCCCTCTCCCTTCCACTCTCTCTAAAACTCAGCGGAAAAAATATCCTCGGGTGAGGATGAACAACAACAAAAATAAATTATTTTTTTTTAAAAGCAGGCAGCTCACCCAGCTCCTTCCCCGCGCACCTGCGTGTGCCCGGCTCCGCGCCAGGTGCGGGCCTCGGGCCTGAAGGAATCACGACTCCTGCGGGGAGGAGGCTGTGGGCGGGCAGGTGGGGGGCCGGCCCCCGCATCGTGGATCTCCTCCCGCTCTGCACCCGCTGGAGGCTGGGCTGTGATTTACGCTCATTAACGGGCCTCCGCGGGGAGAGGCTGCGAGAGGGAGAGAGAGAGAGAGAGAGAGAGAGAGAGAGAGAGAGAGCTGCTCCCTCGCCCCTCGCAGCCGCAGGCGGGCATCAAGGATCAAGGGATCTGCCCCGCGGGGCGCCCCCGGGGTCACACCCCGCAACCCTCCGGTGCCTGTGGATTTGCACCTGGAAATT
>NW_005372020.1:691514-695581 GCF_000412655.1 Myotis brandtii | reverse complement strand
CTCCGCCAGTGGCAGCCGGGACGCAGGCGCAGACCATCGCTCCGCTTCCTCCCTGGATTTAAATCGCTTTTCTTGAATGACTGCGTTTGCCACGATCAATGAGGCTGAGCGATTGCCGTATGGGGCCTTTGGGCGAATATGCGGGGAGCCGAGTCCCGGGGGCGACCCGTTCAGCGACCCCCACCCTCCCGCGGGAGGGCCGGGCCTGGGGGCAGGTGACAGGTGACGGAGGGAGCACAGGCAGGTGCAGCAGGGAACACGGAGGCGCATCCCTCGTCTCCCCTCCAAAGACAAGGAAGCCACATGTACCTGCCGGGCCCTGGCCGGTGGCCCAGTGGTTAGAGCATCGCCCGAGCACCGAGGGGTTGCGGGTGTGATTCCCTGTCCAAGGGCACGAACCTGGGTTGCAGGTTCACTCCCCGCCCCCCCCCCATCGGGCCTGTGGGAGAGGTAACCAGTCAATGTGCCCCTCTCACATCCATGTTTCTCTCTCTCTCTCTCCCCCCCCTTCCCTCCCTCCTTCCACTCTCTCTGAAAAGCAATGGGAATAAAACATCCTCGGTGAGGATTAACAATACAAACCCCCCCCAAAACCACACACCTGCCCACACCCTGCCCTCTGGGCTTCCTAAGGAGACAGCTGGCCAGCGAGCTCGCCCTGCCCACCTCCTCGTCGTCAAAGGAGAATTTAAATGGGGCTCCGAACCCCAGTGCCTGAGAGTCTGTAGGTGTCAACCCTTCCCCAGCTGCTCTGAGATTTAGCATTCAGGCGCCAGATCCCGTAAAGGTTGAGAGAGAGAGAGAGAGAGAGAGAAGCGCCTGGCTCCACTGTCTCAGCTGTGCAGCCCTCGGCACAGAACTCCTTTGAGCCTCAGTTGTCACATCTGTGCAATGGGCATTCTACCGTACCTGCCTCTACGGGTCGCAGTGCGGGGAACACAGGAAGTTCAGCCCAGGGCCGGCCTTGGGGAAGCAGGCTGAGTTAACTAGTGCCCCCCCCCCCAAATTCATGTCCACCCAGAACCTGGGAGTGTGACGTTATTAGGAACGAGGGTCTTTGCCGAGGGAATCGGGGGGAGGGGGGGATGAGGTCACCCTGGAGCAGGTCACCCTGCACCCAGTGGCGGGTGAGTGTATGGAGGCCATGGGGGGACCCGGGGAGAAGAGAGCCAGGGCTGCCGCTGCGAGCCGGGCAGGCCCTGGGTGCTGGCAGCCGCGAGGAGCTAAGGGAGAAAGCAGGGCAGGTTCCTCCCAGAGCCTGGCTGACGCCCTGGCTTCCGACCCCTGCCTCCGAGCTGTGGGAACACATTCCCGCTGAGTTGAACCACCAGCTCGAGGCTTAACGAGCTGTGACAGCCAGGAGACACGCATGCGGGGAGGGTCCACCACGCGGGTGGGCTGCGGCAGTTCCTGTCGCTAGTCCTGGCTCAGGAGGGCAGGCGGCTCAGGGGACCCAGCAGGGCCGAGGGGCCAAGGGGACCCTCTGCAGCCACAGGACGCGGAGGCCTATACAAGGGGTTGAAACTCAAAACCTACAGAGATCAGACAGGTGCAGGGCGATAAGGGCCGGTGGGGAGTGGGGCAAAGTGAAGGAGAGGGTGCCCTCCCTATGTCAAGGTCAGTTCCAGCCTAATTTCATCATGTGGGGACATAAGGCCAGAAGGGACCGAATCTTCTCTCTCTCTCTTTGTAAAAATAAGTTTTTATTGATTTTTAGAGAGAGAGGAAGGGAGATAGAAACATCGATGAGAGAGGAACATCATTGATTGGCTGCCTCCTGCACACACCCCAACTGGGGATGGGGTCCAGCTGGGGCTCACACGGGGTGCTGTTACCGCGTGTATTCAAGTGGGGAAAGGGCAGCATGAGGGCGAGGTAGGCGGCCCCAGCGACCCAAGGAGGGGCTGGGAATCAGAAGGGGGGGCCCTTCCTGGGGGAGCGGCCCTGGGTGCTTGCGCCCGCCCCACCACCCACTCTTTCCCGAAGGAGGGGACCTGGGCACACGCTTCAGATTCCTCTGCAATGATGATGCAATGATACGCTGCTGGGCGGGCGGGCACATTCCCTGACACATGGCGTCAGCGGGCTGCGGCCTCAGCGGGAGGGAGGCTGAGGGAGGCGGAGGGAGGCGGAGGGAGCAGATGGAGGCCCACCTGCCCGGCTCTCTCCTCGCTGCTGGGTCTGGGTCCGGCTTTGACCTCCCCCCCCTCTCCCTCCTCTCACCGCAACCTGCTCCTGCAGATTTGTCAGCAGGAAATTCTTCAGGGTCAAGCTCAAGGTCAAACCAATTTGCCTGTGAGCACCTAGCCGGGGCCAGCAAAGGCTCCATCGCAACTGGAGGGGGGGCCCTCAGGAGGCAAAGTTGAGGGGCCCTCGGTGTCCCTAGATCCCTCACGGCGATGGCACAGAGACCCCAAACCTCTTCTTCTAAATATACATTTTTACTGATTTCAGAAAGGAAGGGAGAGGGGGAGAGAGAGGTAGAAACATCAATGATGAGAATCATGGATCGGCTGCCTCCTGCACTCCCCACACTGGGGATCGAGCCCGCAACCTGGGCGTGTGCCCTGACCGGAAATCGAACTCTGACCTCCTAGTACATAGGTCGACGCTCAACCACTGAGCCATGCTGGCCGGGCTCGAACCTCTTCCTGCAGACACTCCATGGAGAGTGTTAACGTCCAGGGCGGTGCATACAGTCAGTGCTCAGCAAATGCACACCCGGAGAAGGACCTGGAAAGGGACAGAAGGAGCCTGCGTCCGAGCGCACACTCTCCGCCCATCTCTCTCCAAAGCCTCCCGGGAAGGAAAAATATGAATACGTTCCCCCCTAATCAAATCCGGGCACCTTCGCTGGAAACCTTTCCATAATCTCATCAGCGCTAAGGATTACAATAGCAACAAATTAAACCGACAGGCAGGAACTCAGCTGCTCAAGGGGAAAATGGAGCTTGATTTAGAAACGGATGTTACAGTTTATTAACCGATCTAAATTAATTCGATTTTAAGCCGCCGTTAAATATACATCAGGATGTATTGCCCGAGAGCGTGGCTGGAGGGGGAGTGGGGGGAGAGAGGAAAGCACGTGAGGCCCACGGGAGCTGGGTACCCCCCTGCACCCCCCGCACACACACACACACACACACACACACAACACGGCATGTTCATTCTGAGGTTTGGGGCTGGGGGTTCAAAATTGGGGAAATTGGGGAGGGGAGGACCAGCCGGGACTCCCAGCAGCAGGAACTAGAAACCCAATTCAAGCTGGCTTAAGCCACACGGGGATTCTTATCTCAGTATCTGAAGCACCTCGCCAGCTTCAGGTTCGGCTGGATCCAGGCGCTCGCGGTCAGAGGACTCGGTTTTCCTTCTACCGGCTCAGCCGCCCGGCAGAGTAACCACCGCCCCAAACCCAGGGAAGCTCTCACGGGCCGGCCCCGGTCACGCCCCACGCTGATGGCCAGGCCGGGCCCTCTGCCCATCCGAGAGCTGGGAGGAGGGGAGGGCGGTCAGAGCCACGTGAAGCACAGGGTCCTAGCGCAGGAGAGGAGAGGCCCCCCCAAAACACAGAGGTGCTGGGACCAGTTGGGAAGAGAGAGAAGGGGGCGATGGCCCCAGGAGCTCAGAGGCGAGGAGCAAGTTCTCCCTGGAGCCCTGCGGACACGGCCACTCCGGACCCACAGGACCGACTCGCTGTGCGTTTCTAACCCCAGACCCACACCCATTGTTTTAGGCCCCTACGTGGTGGCAGTTGTCACAGCAGCAACCAAAAGCCCTAACCCTAACCCTAACCCTAACCCTAGGGCGGCCTGGCTGGGCGGTTGGGCCTCTATCTACCCATTTCACCAGGAGGTCGCCGGCTGGTTCCCAGTAGGGCACATGCCCGGGTTGCGGGCTCGATCCCCGGTGTGGGGTGCGCCCTGGGAAGATCGAGAGGGAAACGAAGAGAAACAAGTTCCGCTTAGTTGCCCCGCTAAGGCCTCCTTGTTGGAAAGCCGGAACTGGGGCCGCTTCCCGTGTTACAGCTCAGGCTTGGCCACAGCCTCCCCTCAGAATTACACAGCTGA
>NW_005372020.1:688524-691464 GCF_000412655.1 Myotis brandtii | reverse complement strand
GGGGAACAGGAGGGAGGGGGCTGGAGGAGGAGGAGGAGGACCTAGGGAAGGGCAGGATTCTCCCAGGCCCGGGCGCGGTGAGGTGCACAGCCCTGTTGGGGACCAAGCCTGCAACCCCAGTACGTGCCCTTGACCAGAATCGAACCCGTGACCTGCAGTCTGCGGGCCGGCGCTCTACCCACTGAGCCACCCCAGCCAGGGCCGCAGCAGCTGTTCTTACCCCGTGGCCAGTGCCGTCCTCGGGGCTGTGTCTGCATTTAATCCCTTGGTCCCCGTGACACTCCTGTAAGGGAATAGATGTCAGCACCATCCCCATTTTCCAGGCGAGGAAACTGAGGCACAGAGAGGTGAGGCGGCACGGCCGAGGCTCCACAGCTCAGAGGTGGGGGGGGCGGGGCCGGGACTCCAGCCCAGGGCCCTGAGCCCTCAGCCCCTGCTCCGCACCACCTGTCCGGGCCTTTCCGAGGGCCGGGCGCTGGGCCTTATCCGCTTTCTTTCCCTGTCAGCCATTCTCTATCTGACCCAGAGCCACTGTCTGACCACCAGGCTCCCCGCCGCGGCCTCTGGGCCAGCTCAGGCCAGGCCGGAGCCACAGCCAGGTTGGCCCGACAGGCCCAGGCGGACCCCACCCTCCAGGCCCATCACCACTGTCTGCTGAGATAATGCTGACCCACCAGACCAGAGGCAGCAGGCGGCTTGCTGCTCTCACATCTGCCGCTGGCTCAGCGTTCTTGCTGAACTTCAAGGGGGGAAAAATCCCTGAAAAATGACAGAATCAGAGCGGCAGCTTGCTTAGAACGAAAAAAAGAAAAAAACTGATCGTGTCAGGACTCTTTCTTGCAAGCCGGTGCAAATCCAAACGGCTTAAGCAGAAAATGCAGATGGATTGTCTCGAGCAACTACAATTTCAGGAACAGGGTCAGCTTCAGGCATGGCTGGATCCAGGGGCCCAGGTGACATCCTTAGGCCTGAGTCTCTCCTGCTCTGGCTTTTCCTCTCCGACCTGTTGGCGTCATTCACAGATGCCACCTGGTGGCAAGATGCTGCCCGGAACTTTCCGCTACATCCCAGGTCGGGGTCCAGCGGGAGGAGAGGCCCCTTCGGGCCCTGCCGCTAAGTCTCCAGGATCAGCCCTCATTGGCCGCCAGGAACCATTCACAGAGGCCAGGAAAACGCAACACGCTGATTGGCCGAGACCCGGCTCATCGGCTGGTGGTCCCTGGAATTGGGGGTGCATTTTTTAAAAATATATTTTTACTGATTTCAGAGAGGAAGGGAGAAGGAGAGAGAGAAACATCCATGATGAGAGAGAATCATGAACCGATGCCTCCTGCACGCCCCCCACTGGGGATGGACCCCGCAAACCAGGCCTGTGCCCGGACCAGGAATCGAACCGTGACCTCCTGGTTCATAGGTTGACGCTCAACCACTGAGCCACGCTGGCCGGGCGGGGGGTGCGTTTTTAGAGAAGGCTGGATCGCTGAGGAAAAGTGGGGGTGCTGGCAGAAGGAAGCACGGGGGCCAGGAGCCGTCTGCTACACTAAGACACGCATCAGACGTCTTCTATGGGCCCATCCTCTCCTTCCTGCCCCCTCTCCTCTTCGCTCCCTGCCCTCTGCCTGCCGCATGGACTTGGCCAAGGGGGCGCCGCAGGACCCTGGGGGAGCGTGAGGCCGCTCCCTGGGGTGGCTGGTTCCCTCCATTCGTGGTGGCAGTGGCTACATCCTCGCTCCTGTGTTTCTGGAACTCTCCCTCCCCTCCTCCCTTCCAGCCTGGGGGAGGAGTAACGGGGAGGGGGCGGGAGGAACACAGAGGGAGCGGGGAGGCGCATACCAGCTCCCTTCCCAGCCCAGGACTTCCCTGAGTCCACCAGGCCTTTGCAAACACCCCCTCCCTGCGGCCCTCCTGGAAGTGCCCGGCCTGACTGCGTCTCTTGGAATCTTGCTCCCGGAAGATGCCCACAGGAAACCCATCTGGGGCTGGGCACCTGCCTCCTCCCACAGCCCTTGCACCTCCCGCCCCCCCAGGCGCCCTGGCCCTGCCCGAGGCTACAAAGCCAGTGACTTGGAGAAGACAGAAGTTCTGAGGCTGAGGGTGGCACCACGCGGCAAATGTACTTAAGGCCACTGACCGGCCACTTAGAAAGGCAGAAACGGCCCCTTTAGGTTACACACATGTTCCCGTATTTGTTGTTGCTGTTGTTTCTCACCCGAGGATATTTTCCGATTGATCTCAGAGAGGGTGGAAGGGAGGGGGAGACACAGAGAGAGAAACGTCCATGGGAGAGAGACACATCGATTGGTTGCCTCCTGCACGTGCCCCAAGTGGGGCAGGGATCGAACCTGCAACCGAGGTAGGTGCCCTTGACGGCCCTTCAATCCCTGGGCCGACGCTCTAACCACTGGGAAACCGGCCAGGGTTACCATAATTTTTTTAAAAAATTTTTAAAAGGAAAAAGAGCCCGGCCGGCATTGCTGCGTGGTTAGGTCGACCTGTGAACCAGGAGGTCACGGTTCGATTCCCCATCAGGGCACAGGCCGGGTTGTGGGTTCGATCCCCAGTGTGGGGTGTGCAGGAGGCGGCCGGTCCATGCTTCTCTCTCATCATGGATGTCTCTATCTTTCTCTCGCTCTCCCTTCCTCTCTGATATCAATAAAAATACATTTTTTTAAAAATAAAAGGAAAAGGAGCCAGACGCACACACCCTCCCCCACCCGGTGGCCCAGGCTGACCCTGCCCCCAGGGGGTTCTGGGGAGCCCAGCCCGGAGGGAGGCGCGGGGGCAGGAAGGCGGCCCCTCCCGGTCAATGGCAGAGGAATCCGCGTTGTGCGGGGAGAACGAGGCGCAGCTGACTTCCTGCCGGGGAGCCTGAACTTCAGATGCCCCCAGGCCACGGGCACACTGATGCAAGCGCTTCCGCAGCCAGCAGGGCGGTGTCCC
>NW_005372020.1:686971-688393 GCF_000412655.1 Myotis brandtii | reverse complement strand
CCAGCAGCTGCACCCCCTCCCCCCCCCACCCCGGGGCCAGGAATGCCCGGCTCTGAGGACAGATGCCCACGGTCAGCCAGGCAACGACCCCTTCGGCGGAGGCACAGGACCCAGCGCACAGCAGCCTGGTTCTAAGATGATGCTGAGAGCCCTGAGCCCCTGGACCACTCCCCGCCTCACCCAGCTGGCGGCTCAGAGGGTGTGGGGCTCGGGCCACGGATGGGATTTAAAATCCCCGAGGAGCACCCGGCCCGTGTGGTTCAGTGGGTGAGCGTTGACCTATGAACCAGGAGGTCAGGGTTCGATTCCCGATCAGGGCACAGGCCCGGGTTGCAGGTTCCATCCCCAGTGGGGGGCGTGCAGGAGGCAGCCGGTCAGTGATCCTCTCTAATTGATATTTCTCTCTCTCTCTTCCTCTCCCTTCCTCTCTCTCTAAAAATCAATAAAAACATACTTTACAAAAATGTTATAAATGGAAGCATTTCATGCAAACGGGACCACACTGTGGGTCCACCACGGTCTGATTCATTTCGCATCGTTTGAGTCACGCACGTTGCTGTCTGTGCTGCGTGTGTCGGTCGTCCTATCAGAGGGAGGCCTGAGCCACGTGGGAACCTGAAGGACCACGTCCCGGGCGGAGGGAGAGCCAGTGCAAAGGCCCTGAGGTGCAGCCTGCCTGGGGTCAGGAGGGAAATAAAATGAGCTTGACCTCTCACTGGTTGCCTGGGTCCCCGGCCCTGTGTAGGCCGGCTCTCACCCCAGTTGCCCTCTTTTCCTGTCTGGCTTCTTTTTTTAATGTTTCTGTTGATGTGAGAGAGAGGAACGTCGCTGAGAGAGAGGAACGTAGACCCGGTGCCTCCCGAAAGCAGCCCCACCTGGGACGGAGGTTGAAACCTGGGCTGCGCCCTGAAGGGGATGGAACCAGCGACCCCTCCAACGCTCGGCCACCTGAGTCCCCGTAACCCGGCCGTCCCCGTGTGCGCGTCCATAGCTCACGCCTTGCTCGTGCTGAGCCGTGTCCCAGGGCGGACACACCGCCCCCCGTGCGCCCGTCCCCCGGTCCAGGGGCCGCTGGTTGCCTCCCAGTCTTGGGCTGTGACCACCAGAGCGACTCTGAAGCTCACGTGCAATCACGGACGCGCCTTCGTTCCTCTCGGGTAAACGTGCGCGCACACACATGCACATACGCGCGCGCACACATGCACATACGCGCGCACATGCATGCACGTGTACACACGCTCACGCGCACACACACATACTCTGTCAGGAAGGAAATGGAGGGAGTGGTTGCCAGCAAGGTGACCCCCAGGGCTGCTGGCTCCCAGGTTACTGTTGATTTTATTTTATTTTATTTTATTTTATTTTATTTTAATCCTCACCCAAGGATATTTTCCCATTGATTTTTAGAGAGAGTGGAAGGGA
>NW_005372020.1:686199-686651 GCF_000412655.1 Myotis brandtii | reverse complement strand
GGGTGGCTGCTCCTGGCAGAGGCCCCAGCCGGGCGGGCGGTGCTGGCTGCTGGCGCGTAACCAGCTCAACCAGTTCCCTGTCTCTCCTTGCAAAGCTTTGCTTTTTCACTTCCCCGTGGGAAACGTCTCAGCAGTTTCAGAGAAAGGTCACCTGGAGCAGGAACGAGGTCACCTCCCCCAGCGGAGGGGGCAGAGCAGGTGGGGTGTGACGGGGACAAGAACATTGCGTGAGCCCGGCCGGTGTGGCTCAGCGGTTGAGCCTCTACCTAGGAACCAGGAGGTCACGGTTCGATTCCCAGTCAGGGCACAGGCCCGGGTTGCGGGCTCGATCCCCGGTGGGGGGCGTGGAGGAGGCAGCTGATCCATGATTCTCTGTCACCGTTGATGTTTCTCTCTCTCCTCTCTTCCTCTCTGAAATCAATAAAAATATATTTTAAAAAAATGCAATTAAA
>NW_005372020.1:682976-685786 GCF_000412655.1 Myotis brandtii | reverse complement strand
CCCACATCCCAGCTGGTGGTGGCAGGGGCCGCTCTCGGCTCTCAGGGGCCCGGCTCACCCCCGGGCCCGACTTCCTCAAGTCCAGAGGGCGTCTATCCTGTCCGACTCAGAACTTGTACGAAAGGTAACCATGGGGACGGCCGTGCCTTCCCACGTGTGGACACATCATCTCACCAGGGGCGCCTGTCCCACCCTCTTCACACTCCTAGGGTGTGGCTTACGCACCCAGGAGGGATGATCTTGGGGTCTTTTTTTTACATTTAATATATTTTCATTGGTTTCAGAGAGGAAGGGAGAGAGAAATAGAGAAACATCAATGATGAGAGAAAATCATGGATCAGCTGCCTCCTGCGCCCCACACTGGGGACTGAGCCGGCAACCCGGGCCTGTGCCCCGACCGGGAATCAAACCCTGACCTCCTGGTTCATAGGTCGACGCTCAAGCTCTGAGCCATTCGGACCGGGCTCTGAGCCCCTCTTCTAGATGGGGGAGGGGGGGTCTCTGGCCAAGATGGAGGGGGCCTCAAACACATCTGCAAGTCAGTGACCGAGGTCACGCTGCCCAAATCGGCCTGAAGGGGTGACGTTATAAACATTTAGCTCAACGCCCGGCCTGGGCGCCCACCCACCGGGGGAAGCCACCCCAGACACGCGGGACAGGGCGCGGGCGTCGAGCCAGGCAAGCACGCCCCGGGCACCTGCTACCGTAGGCATGAATGTGGACACCAACATACTAGACTTTCTAGGGTATTTCCTGGGTTTGAGGGAACGAGGGTTTTGTCCACCCCCCACACCCCCCCCAAAAAAAAAGAAAGAAAAAAGAAGGGGAGGAGGCAGAGAGAGAGGGAGCGAGGGGGGAAGGGAGGGAGGAGAGAAGGAAAAAGTGGGGCGTCAGTCCCCTTAACTATGGTCTCCCCCAGGGGTCAGCAATGACAACCAGGAGCCAAACCAGCCCGGGGCCTGCTGTGCAGCCTATGAAGTGAGAACGGTCTTTTACATTTTTTCCATCTTTACTGTTGGGAGTATTACAATGTCCCCCTCCTTCCCCCACTGCCTCCCTCCACCCGGTTCCGCCCCACCTCCGGCCCTTTTCACATCTTTTGAAAAGTTGCCGAAAACAAGCAGGAAACAGAAAGCATGCAGGCAGCCTTGGGCCCCCGGGCCTGAAGCATTTGGCCTTCACAGAAGCGGCCAGCCCCCTCCCAGCCCCGCCGGCCTGAGCCCACCACCACGTCCCCGCCCAGGCCAGCTGTGAGGGCAGAACCCAGGGGCAGGCCAGACAGCCTAGAAATTTCCATTCCCGCCCAGGAGGCTGCGCACCATCCATCAGAAGCCTTCCCAAGCCAAGGCCCAGATGGTGAAGCGATTTCTGCCCCAGCTCAGCGAGGCGAGGTCGGCGCCGCGGGAGAACGGACGTCACACACGGAGGAGAAAGGAGCGGTGGTGCAGCCTGCCCCGTTGTCCGTTTCTCAACCGCTTTTTAGAAAACAAGGGAATGCGTTTTCCCTGTCCCGCGTGGCACCTGGGACTTCTGTGTGAGGAAATGAGGGGAAAGAAAGGGCCTGTTTAGGAGTCAGGGCTCTTGGTTCCAAGTGAGGAAATCCTGATGCAAACTGGGAGCAAAGAAGGCATCAGCCCGTGTACTGAAAAGTCCAGGAGCTGAGCCAGCTTCAGGCACAGCTGGCTCCAGGCGCTCAGAATGGCACCCGCAGGACGCATTCTGTTCCTTTCCTTCCGGATTGGTTTCATTCTCAGGGAGGCAACTTGGGGCCAGGGGCCCACATCCCATCCACTTACCAACCCCACAGGGAGCACTCCTCTGGCTGCAGGTTCCAGAATGGCATCTCATTGAACCCTGCCTGGATCACGTGACTCCCCCTCTGACGGATGAGGTGGCCAGGAGATGGGGTGATCTGATTGGCCAGGTTGGGTCATGTGCTCCTCCAGGAGTGGGACAGGAGGAGTCAGCCCAGCTGAGTTGCAGGTGCTGAGAGAAGAGAATGATTCCCCCAGCAAGATCAGGAGGCTGTTACCAGGAGGAGGGAGAGGTGTGGAGCCATCAAAAGCAACTACTGAGCCCTGGCTGGTGTGGCTCAGTGTTTGAGCATTGAACCAAGAGGTCACCGGTTCAAATCCCGGTCAGGGCACATGCCTGGGTTGCGAGCTCGAGCCCCAGTAAGGAGCGTGCAGAAGGCAGCCGATCAATGATTCTCTCCCACTGTTGATATCTCATTTCTCTCTCTCCCTTCCTCTCTGAAATCCATAATAAAAATATACTTAAAAAACAGTTAAAGTCACCTATTACTTGTGAGATGCAAAATATATGCATATAGTCCTTGCATTTAGCGCATAGACAGGTGCTCCACAAATACTTGGTAAACATGTGTGCAAACATGTGGATAAACTGGTTCCCACACATACCTGGTAAATGAATGAGAGCATCGCTAGTGCCTGCACGTAGTAGACGCACCACAAAGAGCTGGGAAGAGAACATATCCGTGCCGCGCATAGTAGGTGCTTAACACAGTGAACAGATGAATGAGTCTCCGTGGGAGCCGAGCTGCCTGGCTGCTCAAACATTCCCAGCTCACTGAGCAGATAGAGGAGACAGCGAGGTGGGGGAGGGGGGAATGAATGAATGAACGAATGAACGAAGGAACGAACAGAAACCTTTTCTCGCACCTGGAGTGCTTCTAGGAGAATCCTCGGTTCCTATGGAAGGTCCCAGGCAGTGAGAGCGTCAAGGTTCCTTGGAGAGCAAACCCGGGTTTGGGAAAGGGATGCTGGGGCTTTGTGAGCCAGGAGGCTGGG
>NW_005372020.1:681161-682942 GCF_000412655.1 Myotis brandtii | reverse complement strand
CAGCCAGCGGCCCTGCCAGGGACGCTGCGCCCCGCCCGCCTGGCCCTGACCTTGCCTCAGCCCACAATAGAGCATCCATTGTAAGTGGGTAATTGGGTTCCGGCTCATCCCCTCCCCCGCCTGGGGGTGGAGGCAAAGGGAAACACAATCTGTTTTCTATTTGTCAGAGCTGCCAAGACTGCCTCCCTCCCCCACCGGCCCCTGGCCCTGCAGAGCCGAAGCCCCTGTGCAGCCGCCTTGAGGGCTGGGGCTGCGGGTGGACTAGAGCCGCCTGAGAAACGACAGGACAGGACAGGACAGGACAGGAGGCCTGGAAACAGCTGAGAAGCCAGAAACAGAGCCCTCACTGCAGTGTCTCCCCACAAAGGAGGGGTCCCGCCTGCCTCCTGCTCTTCAGAGCCCTGTGACCCTGGGCCCATCTCTCTGGGCCTCAGTTTTCTCATCTGTGAAATGGGAACGGAGTCGACGTTTCTAAACGTCAGCAGAAGAGCGTGGTGGTGAGTGTGGAGTTCCGCGATTAGACGTTTCCACTCCACACCCGTGATTCTCGCCCGCGGCAGGTTCGCCTCCGGGGGGCGTTGGGCAGGGGCTGGAGACATTTCTCGCCCGTGCTGGGGAGGGGGTGCTCCATTTCTCTGGGTGCCAGAGGAGGACACGCTGGGCAGAGCCCCCAGCCTTCCCGCCTTGGGCACGGAGCACCAGGGAGGCGTGAACGCCATGAGAGCTGGGGGCTGTTTGTTACGGCAGCATCACCGTGCTGGTACTGACCAGTGCATCCCCACTTCACCGATGAAGGAACAAAGTCCAGGAGAGGTCACGCAGCTCACCCAGAGTCAGAGGGAAAGGCACAGCCCCGGCCCCAAGCCAGGGGGGCCGTCGCTGCGACCTTCCCGGAGGCGGGGTGTCCCCCTTCTGAACAAACCCCTCACCGCGCACCCCTCCAGTTAAAGCCAATGTCAGGGACTCCTGGCTCCTACGCGAACAGCCCTGATCGTGGTGGGAAAGGCCCTGTCCGCCCAGGCGGCTGGTCTGCCAGGAGCCTCCAGCGAGACAAATGGCCCCGTGACTCACTGCGCCCTGCGAAGCCGCGGCAGGTGGCAGCGGATGCCGGAATCGATCGCGGCTCATCTCCCAGAGACCGAGACCGGGCAGAGGACCCGAGGGGGGCGGGGGCGACAGGGAGGCCGGGAGCAGCCCTACATCCGGGGCTTCACCCAGGACACGTGCTGCCAGGTGACCCCAAGGGCCAGGTCAGCACTGACACCTACTTCCCCCGAAGGAAAAGAGCTGCCGTTCAACCTTGAGAAGCCGCCCTGGCCGGTGTGGCTCAGTGGATAGAGCGTGGGCCTGCTCGGACTCAAGGGTCCCGGATTCAACTATGGTCAAGGGCACACGCCCGGGTTGCAGGTTCAATCCCCAGGAGGGGGCGTGCAGGAGGCAGCCGATCCATGATTCTCTCTCATCATTGATGTTCCTCCCTCTCCCTTCCTCTCTGAAATCAATAAAAAATAATAATTTAAAAAATAATAAAATAAAAAAGAAGCCATAGCCAGTTTTCTCAGTGGTTAGAGCATCAGCCTGTAGACGGAAGGGTCCCGGGTTCGATTCCGGTCAAGGGCACGTACCTCAGTTGCAGGCTCCTCCCCAGCCTGGGCCCTGGTGGGGGCGTGTGCAGGAGGCAACCAATCGATGTGCTTCTCTCATATGGATGTTTCTCTCTGTCTTTCACTCTCTCTAAAAATCAATGGAAAAATATTCTCGGGTGAGGATTTAAAAAAAAA
>NW_005372020.1:679225-680499 GCF_000412655.1 Myotis brandtii | reverse complement strand
GAAGCGGGACCCCAGCCTAGAGCTCCGGGGGGTCATTCCCTGAGCGGGTGCTGGGCCCGGCCCTGGTCTCAACACCCCATCTTTTGATCGTCACCATCTACCAATAGAGGCTGGTGTCCCCGGGCCCCCGAGGGCGGAACTGAGGCTCGGAGCAGGGGACTTCACTGAGAACTTCATTATTATTTTTGTTGTTGTTAATCCTCACCCCAGGCTATTTATTCCCGTGGATTTTTTAGAGAGAGTAGAGGGAGGGAGGGAGGGAGGCGGGTGAGAGAGAGAGAGAAACATGGATGTGAGAGAGGCCATCAATTGGCTGCCTCCCACACGCACCCTGACCAGGGCCTGGGATCGAATCTGCAACCCAGACACATGCCCTTGACCGGAAATCGAACCCGCAACCCTTGGTGCACTGGCCGCCGCGCTGACCACTGGGAAACACCAGCCCGGGCAGCGTTCTGTGTTTTTTATCCCCAGATGCGCACACCATCCTCATCGCTATCGGAAGAACTGCTGTTCTAAACGCCCCCCACGCCGTTGTAAGAATTTGACTTAAATTCACCGACAGATTCCCAGCCTCACGAGGCAAATACATGCCCGTTGTTTGCGGTCACTGCTCCTTGGGACCATTTGTTATGCAGCAACCTTTTTGTTTGCTTTTTTAATCTCAGAGAGGAAGGGAGAGGGAGAGACAGAAACATCAATGATGAGAGGGAATCATTGACCGGCTGCCTCCTGCACACCCCCCACTGGGGACCGAGCCCACAACCCAGGCATGTGCCCTTGACCGGAATCGAACCCAGGACCCTTCAGTCCTCAGGCCAATGCTCTACCCACTGAGCCAAACCGGCCAGGGCTGTTCCGCAGCATTCTTGTGCCAATGGGTAACCGATACAACGCCCTGTGAAAGGCCTCCATGCCTTCACTCACTCACCGCACGGTTCCAGTACCTACTTACTAAGCATCTACTCTGTATCCGGCCGGAACTGCAGGCAAGGCCTGCGTGGAGCCCACAGTGGGGTGGGGGGGGGGGCGGGGGGAACCAGGGCTTATGTGAATCCAAGCTGTGAGAGGCTTCGGTGCAGGGGCTGGGGAAGCGGCGTGTGGGGAAGGCGCATGTCCAAGGCTGGGCGGTCAGGGAAGGCTTCCTGGAGGAGGAGTCCTGGAAAGGGACACCTGGAAAGGTGAGAGGCAGCTGGTGTGTGTTGGGGGGGGGTGCTGTGTGCCGGCAGGAGGGTGTCTCAGGCGGGAGGGAGGAGGGAGGAGGGGGCAGGGTG
>NW_005372020.1:676360-678291 GCF_000412655.1 Myotis brandtii | reverse complement strand
GGGCAACGGCCTGGCCTCTGCCGCCCCAGGCCCCTCCCCTCCCCTCCATGCGCATCTCAAAGCCACAGGCGCCTCCCCCACAGCACTGAGCCCCCGGCTCGCACCGGTTCGCTGCTGGGCAGAGGGGACAGAGGGGACAGGAAGAGCCGGCTTCTCCGTCAGGGAGGTCCAGGGAAGTTTCTGGAGGGGTTCTCCCGGGACAGGGGGGAAGGACACGGGACACGCCTTTAGACCGGTGGACAGCGGAAGAGCTTTTTTTGCTTTTTAGGCAGAGGGGACAGAGGGGACAGGAAGAGCCGGCTTCTTCGTCCGGCCAGGGAAGTTTCTGGAGGAAATCCCATCTGCAAGCCCTCTGGGTCTTTAGGAGCCAAGGAAGGTTCCCCCAAGTTCAGAGGGGTCGGTTCTGGGAGGGGGTCGCCGGGCACAGGGGGACAGGAGGACAGGGGGGAAGGACACGGCACACACCTTTAGACGGGTGGACAACGGAAGAGCTTTTTTTGCTTTTTTAAAAATATATTTTTATTGACATCAGAGAGGAAGGGAGAGGGAGAGACAGAAACATCCACGATGAGAGAGTCATGGATGGGCTGCCTCCTGCACGCCCCCCACGGGGGATGGAGCCCGCAACCCGGGCCTGTGCCCCGACCGGGAATCGAACCCCGACCTCCTGGTGCATAGGTCAGCGCTGCAAAGGCCCATTTCTTGCTCCAGCCGCACAAGTCCACGTGGCCGTGCCCTGCGCTGGCCTCCTGGTGGGAGCCAGGCTGACGGAGCAGCCGCCACCTCTGCCTTGCCTGCCACCCGCAGAGGGAAAGGGGTTCTGAAGGTCGTCACCCCAGCAGTTCAGTGCCGCAGCCCACGGGGCCGACCAGCGATATCCACTCTCAGCCCGTGGGCCAGAGTGAAAAACGGGGTCCCCACTCCACCCCCAGGGGGCCCAGAGGGAGGACGGGAGGTTCGGTGCACACACCACATTGGTGTTTTCATTATCCCCATGTTTGCACAGAAGGATGTTGAGGCTCAGAGAGGTTAAGTGACCTGCCCAAGGTCACACAGCGAGGAAAGAGTGGCCCTGGGACTCACACCCAGTTCTGTCTGACTCTGTCAGTCTCTCAGCTGTCACCACTGATAAGCCCCAAAGTGCCGCCTGTTTAATCCTGTTTGTGCAGAAGATAAACGCCCGCAGGGAGGTCAGAGGATGGGAACCACCCACCCCAACCCTCCAGCAGGGGGTGCACCGCCCGAGAGGTGCACACAGAAACCACACAGCCACCGCGAGGGAAGCACTGGTCCAACACCGGCCGGCTCAGTCCTGTCCCAGACACGTTTCACGTGGCCCCCATAGTATTTAATTTAAATGGAATTTGTTGCCAACAATGAGAAATCAGTAGATTCCAGAGAGGACGGGAGAGGGAGAGAGAGAGAGAAACATCCATGACGACAGGGTCACGGATCGGCTGCCTCCTGCACCCCCACACTGGGGATCGAATCTGCAACCCCGGAATGTGCCCTTGACCGGAATCGAACCCGGGACCCTTCAGTCTGCAGGCTGACACTCTACCCACTGAGCCAAACCGGCCAGGGCTTCTATGGATTTTTAGAGAGAGTGGAAGGGAGGGAGAGGGAGAGAGAGAGAGAGAAACATCCATGTGAGAGAGACACATCGATTGGTTGCCTCTCGCTCCTGCCCTGACCCGGACGGGGACCGAGCCTGCAACCAAGGTCCGTGTCCTTGACTGCGAATCGAACCCGCAACCCTTCGGTCCTCTGGCCGGCGCTCCAACCCCTGAGCCACACCGGCCAGGGCTGTAGGGCACTTTTCTGTGCGGAAAGTGTTAACGTGTGAAATGTGCACATACAGGGAGCACCGTGAGGCCCTGGTCCATCCACTTCTCGCTGTGGACTGTTCCTGTACCCGGAGCCAGAACACA
>NW_005372020.1:671040-675967 GCF_000412655.1 Myotis brandtii | reverse complement strand
GGGAGGGTAGAGGGAGGGGGAGGCACGGAGAGGGGCAGCCACACCAGGCGGCTCTGCGCTCTCTCCTCCTGCAAGTCGCCCCCCTAACCCCGCTGCTCCCCCATCATTCATTCCAGGCCCGTGCCAGGCGCTGGGGCGCAGGGGTCACCCGCAGAGATGCCGCTGGCCCAACCTCGGGAGCTGGGGGTCCTGGGACCCAGGCGGCGCGAAGCCAATAAAGATCCGAATGCGAAGGGCAGGTACCCGGGCGCCTTGGAGGGCAAAGCGCGGGGAAGCCTCCTCCCCGGGAGGAGCAGCCGGAAGCCAGGGGCGCGGAGCGGCGAGGCCGGGCCTCGGTTTCCTCACCTGTCACACGCTCACTCTCGCCTCCTTCTCCTGCCGGGGCGTCTCACCGGCGTTCCGGGTCCGGGACAAAGCGGGGGGAGCTGGAGAGGTTTTCCCAACTGCAGCCTCCCTCCCTCCGGGCGGATCCTTCCGCACCCACACCTGCGGGCACTGCGATCCCACCCAATCCGCACCCACACCTGTCGGCACTGCGATCCCACCCCATCCGCACCCACACCTGCGGGCACTGCGATCCCACACCATCCGCACCCACACCTGCCGGCACTGCGATCCCACCCAATCCGCACCCACACCTGTCGGCACTGCGATCCCACCCCATCCGCACCCACACCTGCGGGCACCGCGATCCCACCCCATCCGCACCCACACCTGCCGGCACTGCGATCCCATCCCATCCGCACCCACACCTGCCGGCACTGCGATCCCACACACCACAGCCCAGGAGGATCCGGCTCCTCCCCCACAAACCCGCCAGCGGGTTCCCATTGTGGTTAAGACCCGAACTACGGGGCCCTGAGGACTCTCCCCAGCTCGACTCTCCAGCGCCCTCACCCTCCCTCTCCGCTCACACCCACCCACTTCCGGCCTGCGAGCTGCTGCCTCAGGGCCTTTGCACAGCCAGGCCCCGTTCCTAAAGGGCTCTTTTCCGGATTCCTTCCAATCCTTCAGGACGCAGCGTGAAGGGCACTGCTCAGAGGACGCATCTAGAAACACTCAACATCTGAGTGGTACCCCCCTGCCCCCCCAAACACCTCCTCTCATCACGTCACCTCGCTTTTCCTTCTCCCCTGCCACCCAGTGCTCTCTGCAGGCATCTGACCTACTCGCGTACCTGTTCACTGTCCCCCCTCAGGAGGGCAGGGACCGCTCCTGCTTTGTCCGCCACAGTATTTCCAAGGTGGGGACACTGGGGCGCTATCAGATCCAAATAGACCCCCTTCCACTGTTTCTGGGGACCCCCGGCTTCCACGTGCTGTCACATCCCAAACCCAGATCCTGCGGCTCTTCCTTGGGAAGCTGGAAGCCCTGGGACAGCCCTTGGCCAAGAATCGTTGCCTCCGCGTCTGCAACTGGGGGACCCAACCCCACACAAGTCCCAGCATATACACAGAGGGTCTGACACAGGGCGGGGACCGGAACACATTTGTCGGATGGATGAATGAATGAATGAATGAATGAACGAACGATGCATCTACATGGCCCTCTCAGAGCTCGACTCCTCAGTGCCCAGCAAGTGCTCTGCACACAGTAGGTATCTAATCAATGCTTGCTGGGGGCCCTGCACCTGAGGTCTTCTATTAGTCCTCGACCCCACAGGGCAGGCTCACACATTCATCTCCATGGCACCCTCATCGGGGAGCTCAGAGAATCATGCGTCTGCACGCCCATGATTCCGTTCCATGCTGAGCCAAGGCAACTTCACATACGTGGCCCTGGCTTCGATTTTACGCGAGTTGTTCTTGCCCACACGATCCATGGAGAGAGGGTCGAGACCCCTTTGAAAATCTGAAGACTATTCAGTAAACGCTTCCCGGGGCGGGGCGGGGGGGGAATGCCCGGACACACGCGTGAAATGCAATCTCGTAAGGTTACACGTCCCTGGAGCCAGGCTGTGACATCGGGCCACCCCCACCCCCAATTTAAGGAGGTCGCCTGCAGCCCCTCTGAGAGCGCAGGTCCCCGGACAACCTGCGGGGACAGCTCGCCCCCAAGTGGCCGAGCCAGGAATGGCCCGGAAATGAACCTATTTTTGTAGGACCCTGAAGTGGGACCTCGGACCAGGCCCTGTGCCTGCTTTGCCCTGGTTTATGGGACGGAAACCCAGCTGCCCATCACCAGTCGGGAGCCCCCCCTGTGATGTAAGAAACGCACAGAACGGAGAGTCTCTGAGTGTATCTGAGCCAGGCTGGCGGCCACTCCCAGGAGGCAAGCTCACCTGCGAAAGTGAGCGTGCGAGTGGCAGCTTTACAGCCTTTAAAAAAAATCTCTCTCTATATATCTATACAGCGGGGCCTTGACTTACGAGTTTAATTCGTTCCGTGACGGAGCTCGTAACTCAAATTACTCGTATGTCAAATCTTAAAGTGAACGAGTGAGACACGTGATGCTGGGCTGATGTTGTGGCGTTCACTGTGACGTTCGCTGCGCCAACTAGCGGTGGGGTATCTGAAGCTGGCTCGTAACCCGAATTTTAGCTCACAACTCAAAGCAAAAAATCGGCCGAGAGACGGCTCCTATCTCGAAAAACTCGTTAGTCGGGACACTCGTAAGTCAAGGCCCCACTGTATATTGATTTCAGAGAGGAAGGGAGAGGGAGAGATTGAAACATCAGAGATGAGAGAGAGACATGGATCGGCTGCCTCCTGCACACCCCCCACTGCGGATGGAGCCCGCAGCCCGGGCCTGTGCCCTGA
This sequence comes from Myotis brandtii, assembly GCF_000412655.1. Taxonomy (NCBI): domain Eukaryota; kingdom Metazoa; phylum Chordata; class Mammalia; order Chiroptera; family Vespertilionidae; genus Myotis; species Myotis brandtii. The sequence goes on along the minus strand of NW_005372020.1, from coordinate 673,208 downwards.
CCGGGAATCGAACCGTGACCTCCTGCTTCATAGGTGGACGCTCACCCACTGCTGGGCTGTTTAGCAGTTTGTATGCCCAGACCATCCTCTGTGGTTACTTTCAGTCTCTGGGTCTGCAGGGCTCCCCTGAGCGCGTCAGGGTGAGCACCGTTATAGTCCACAATCCTCACCCCAAGGGCCGTGGAAGGAGGTGGGGGCGGGGCAGCTGCCGAGGTCGCAGGCCCCATCCCGGGAGGCTGACCTGGATGCTCAGTGACCAGAATCCCACCTGCGTGTTTGCCCTGGAGAAACGCGTCCGCCCAACCGCGCTTTGGTCCCTGACACGTCCCAGCTCCTGGCACGGCGCCTGGCGTACCGTAGGGAACGGAGGGAGAGGATGCTGGGAGAGTTCGCCAGAGGGGCCGACGGGAGACAACTTCCATCCGTGGGGAGGGGCCCTGGGGTCCTGTGTACCTTGGAGGCCATGCAGCCATTCAAAGGAAAGCGGAGACTAGCCCAGCCGGCGTGGCTCAGTGGTTGAGCATCGACCTATGAACCAGGAGGACACGGTTCGATTCCCGGGTTGTGGGCTCGATCCCCAGTGTGGGGCATGCAGGAGGCAGCCGATCCCTGACTCTCTCTCATCACTGATGTTTCCCTCTCTCTCCCCCTCGCTTCCTCTCTGAAATTGGTAAAAATGTATTTTAAAATAAATAAATGCATACATAAAATGTGAGCTACACGCCACGTGGAAATTTTAAAACAACGGAGAGGCAGGTATGCAGCCCAGCCTGAGGCTCGGCGGCTTCCGGAAAAGAGACATTGACTCAGAGCCCAAAACGTCCCAGAAAGCTGCCCCCGCCCCCCACTCCCACACCCACACTCCTACCCCCACCAGCAAACAGGCCGTCTCAGACTCGTGCTCGCTTTTTTAAAAGGTTTATTACTCCAATAGTGAATTCTTTTAAAAAGATGATAAAACTCACAGGCACCAAAAGATGGGGCCCTCATGGGGGGCAGCTGGGCGGGGCCTCCGCCACCCCAGGGGCCGGCTCAGGAATGCAGCTCCATGTCAGTGTCGCTGGAAGGAAGGGGCTCCCCACCGCCAACACCAGGAGACCAGGGTCCTGTGGGGGTGGGGGGCCGGCTCCGAGGCCTGTGTGAGGGGCTGTGCCCACGGCCCCCCTCCACCCGGCTTTGGCACGAGAAGTCTGCGCCCCGGGCTGGGCTTCGGGACAGTGGCCGCCCTGGGAGGAGGAGCCCTGTCTTGCTGGCTGATGGACAAGGCGCTGGGGCCCAGTGGTCCCGTGGCTGACCGACTCACCCACGGGCCCATGACTGCCTTGGGGAGAAGGTTCCAGAACAGTCCCCGCTGGTGTGCCGCTCCCCGAGTCCCCCCGGTAGCATCCCATCCCTGAGCGTGTCTGACACACCTGTGCACATGGACAGGTGTGGGGGTGTGCAGTGTGTGATCACACGTGTGCAGTCAGACGCTGGGGCCAGCAGGCTGTCCGCTGAGAGCGTCCTGAAGAAGCGGGGTGCTGGGGCTGGGGAGCCTGGCTGGCTGAGCAGCAGGGCTGGGCTGGCTTTTGGTATCTCGGGGAACCTGTGGAGAAAGGGGGAGCTGGGTCGTCAGGCCTCGCCCACATGCCGCCCACGCCCACCCCCAACCCAGCCCCGCCCAACCTCCAGCAATACTGTTATCACAGCCAAACCGAATAACGAAATGCCCGTCACCAGGAGGAAGCCAGCAGCCGGTGACACATACACTCTGACACCCAGACAAGGCGAAACGCGGCAAAATGTTAGCCCTTAGCTTCGGCAACGTTAAGGATCTTAGTGCTGCCGGCCCGTGAGGCTCAGTGGTTGAGCATCAACCTGTGAACCAGGAGGTCAGGGTTCGATTCCCGGTCGGGGCACAGGCCCGGGTTGTGGGCTCCATAACCAGTGCGGGGCGTGCAGGAGGCAGCCGACCCATGATTCTCTCTCATCATGGATGTTTCTGTCTCTCTCTCCCTCTCCCTCTCGGAAATCAATAAAAATATATTTAAAAACATATCCTTCTGGACTCGTGGAGGCCGCATTTCCTGCCTTCTCCCAAGCAAGGCCGCCCCTCGGGCAACCGGTGCAGGGCAAGCTCCCCAGGGCCTGGCTGGGGACACAGCTGTCCACCCCTTCCCCTCCTCCTC
>NW_005372020.1:665643-670872 GCF_000412655.1 Myotis brandtii | reverse complement strand
CCCCCTCCCCCTCCCCCTCGCAGGGCCTGCAGCACCTGCCAACACAAACACACCGGCTCCCACCAATTCTCATTTTCTACTTTATTTCCTCCTCAGCCTGGCAGCCAGCAAGTGGGAGGGAGGCAGCCAGCGGACCCCACACAGCAGGCTGCGCCTCACCCGGCTCCCGGCTCCTCCGTGGCTCAGGGCGGCTACTAAACCCCCTGCAGGCCCAGAAGCTGGAGGGGCCGCACGTTATTCAGAAACCAAGTGACATCCCGGCTGGGTGGCTGGTGAGCCTGTCCTCCCGGGACGGATGCCAGGGCCGCGGGTTCGATCCCCAGTCGGGGCTGTACCAGCATCCACCCGTGAACGCATCCATAAGTGGAACAACAAACTTCTCTCTCTCTCTCTCTCTCTCTCATCAATAAATAAATTTAAAAAACAAAAACAGGGACTGGGCCCAGGAGGAGGGCTCCCCACGGCCCGGCTGCCTCCCCCGCCGACGGGTGCGGTGCAGTCAAGGAGCCCCACTCAATTCCGTTCCCAGGGGAACCGCGAGGGGCTTTCCAAACCCTAGGGTCACTGCGCGGGGCACGCTGGTCCCAAAGCCACTCCCTCTTCCCCTGAACTCCAGTCGGACTGGGCGGCCTTTTGTTGCTGTTGCTGCCTCGTTGTGTGTATCTGCCTGTTTCCCCTCCATCCAGGCGACCCTACCCTCAGGCCGAGGGCGGCTATTCGTGGGCGCCCAGTTCTCTTGGCCAGTCCCCCAGGTTCACGTGGGCCGTGGCTGCAGGATCCCCCCAGGGGCCCTGGAAACAGGACTCGGGCCCCGCCCAGCGTCCACCGGCCGGTGAGGGAGGGGCTGCCCTGGCAGCAAACGTCCCGGGAGAGGCTCCTGCACCAGAGCTGCTTTTCTTTCTTTCTCCTCGGCCCGAGGATATTTGCCCATTTATTTACTTTTTAACATTAAAAAAATATATTTTCTACTGATTTCAGAGAGGAGGAGAGGGGGGGAGAGAGACAGAAACATCAGCGACGAGAGAGAATCCTGGGTCAGCTGCCTCCTGCACGCCCCTGACCGGGGATCAAACCGTGACCTCCTGGTTCATAGGGCAACGCTCACCCACTGAGCCGCCAGCGGGGCCATTTTTTTTTAAGAGAGAGTGGAAAGGAGGGGGAGAGGGCGCACGAGAAACATCGATGTCAGAGAGACACATCGATGGGTTGCCTCCTGCAACCGGGGCCGGCTATCCAACCTGCAACCCAGGTATGTGTCCTGGACCGGGAATCAAACCCTTAGGTCCGTGGTCAGCAAACTGCGGCTCGGCAAACCGCGGCTCTCGAGCCATATGCGGCTCTTTGGCCCCTTGAGCGTGGCTCTTCCACAAAATACCAGCTCTTCCACAAAATACCGACTTCTGCGCATGGGCAACAAAGTTTCAATCGCCCGGTACGTGCGCACCCCCTCGTGGTATTTTGTGGAAGAGCCACACTCAAGGGGCCAAAGAGCCGCATGTGGCTTGCGAGCCGCGGTTTGCCGACCACGGCCTTAGGTGCATGGACGACGCTCTAACCATTGAGCACACCGGCCAGGGCGAGGCTGTCGCACCCGAGCATTGAGAGGCCGCCGTCCCACACCTGGATCCTGCCTTCACCAACACAGCCTCGTCGATAAGACACCAGCCCACAGAACAGGAGGCGCCCCGGGTGCGGATAGGAGGGCCCGCATGTGGCTTGCGAGCCGCGGTTTGCCCACCACGGCCTTAGGTGCATGGATGACGCTCTAACCATTGAGCGACACCGGCCAGGGCGAGGCTGTCGCACCCGAGCTTTGAGAGGCCGCTGTCCCACACCTGGATCCTGCCTTTACCAACACAGCCTTGTAGATAAGACACCAGCCCACAAAACAGGAGGCGCCCCGGGTGGGGGGCGGGGGGAGGCTGCCATTCGCTGGGAACCTCAGAAAAGTGGGCGGTGCGCCCAGAGCAGAACAGACAAACGGGGTCTCTCGGTACCTCGACCCTCCGGGGGATCCGGGCCGAAGAAGCCGACCCAGCCCGCCCGGGTCCGGGGTTCTATTCGCTACGGGCGGGGTGGGGCAGGCGGGCGTACCTGGTACCCACCTACAGTCTGGCCTCCTGCAGCACCGTGCCCTTGGGAGCTGCCGCCATCAGGGACTCGGAGTAGGCCTGCATGGCCTCCTTGTCCCGCGAGCCCTTTTTATCACGGCTCCAGAACAGGTGGCACCTCTCCTGGAAGAAACCAGCGCGGTTACAGGCGGCGGGAGGCCCCGCGGGAGCGGGTTACGCAGCTGGTTCCCGGAGGTTCCGGAGGCCCGGGGGAGGGTGCGGGGTTCTAGAGTCCGACACCCGAGCGAGGGGGGCTGGCGGAGATGTGGGGAGTCGAGCTGCCCTTCCCCGGGGACAGGAGTACCCGTGTCTTTGGGAGACACGCTTGGTGCTTGGGACAGGCCGTGCTGAGAAGCGTGCGTCCACTTGAGAATTTAGGAACTGAGGTGGGAGGAATCGGCCGGGAATCAGCGGGTCGAGCAGGTGGCAGTTTAAATCAACCAGAAACAGAGATTTTTCTGCTAAAAGACTTCTGATTTGTCCGGTTGGCGTGGCTCAGTTGGTTGAGTGTGGACCCATGCACCAGGAGGTCACAGGTTCGATTCCCGGTCAGAGCGTGCGTCCACTTGAGAATTTAGGAACTGAGGTGGGAGGAATCGGCCGGGAATCAGCGGGTCGAGCAGGTGGCAGTTTAAATCAACCAGAAACAGAGATTTTTCTGCTAAAAGACTTCTGATTTGTCCGGGTGGCGTGGCTCAGTTGGTTGAGCGTGGACCCATGCACCAGGAGGTCACAGGTTCGATTCCGGGTCAGGCGCATGCCCGACTTCCCGGCTCACGCACCAGTAAGGGGGTGTGCAGATGGCATGCCCGACTTCCCGGCTCACGCACCAGTAAGGGGGGGGTGCAGATGGATGTTTCTCTCTCTCTAACGCTCTCCCTTCCCCTCTCTTTAAAATCAATAAAAACATATATTTTTTTAAAAAGCGAGTCCTGCATTAAAAAAAATAGACTGTTGATTCTTTGTAAAGAGTGAATGGAGAAGAAACACTTCTCTGAAATTAAAATATGCTGAGGTCACCAGCAGGTGACCCTTTTGCTGCTGTTTTTTAAAATACGTTTTTATTCATTTTTAGAGAGAGAAGAAGGGCGAGGGAGAGGGAGATATAGGAACATGGCTGATGAGAGAGGAACGTCAATCGGCTGCCTCCTGCACGCCCCCTACAGGGGACCGAGTCCACAACCGGGCCGGTGCCCTCTTGGTGCATGGGAGAGCGCTCAACCACTGAGCCACCCTGGCCAGGCATGACCCTTCTCTTTTTATTAATCCGGACAAGCATAGCAACATTTCAGGCTAAGCCGAGACCTACATCATGGGAGAAATTTCCACCAAGGGGCGTCCAGGGAGACCTGTGGGGAGGGAGCCCATGGGAATAATGGAAGCAACAACCTTCTCCCTGGGTTTGGGGGCCGGACTCGGAGCTGGGGGGTGAGGCAGGGAAGGGGCCCATGCCAGCCTGTCCCGTGGTGTCCTCGCTCTCCTCCTGGGCCCCCTTTCAGATGGACGATGAGGAGAGAGACAGAGGGGACAGGAGCCCAGCCCCTCCCCGGCTGCCCCCCTGGGGAGCCCCCACATGGGGCTGTCTGTTCACAAGTGGAAACCCACGCAGGGAGGCAGCCACGGGCTGGGGGCTCTGCTCTGGCCCCGTCCGCTCTCCCAGTGTCATTTAAGCCAAAAAACTGTAGGGGGTTCCCTTCTCACGGGAGTGACAGCCCCGCTCGGCCTGGCTGGGCCCTGAGCAGTGACAGTGCACAGGGGCCCCGGCAACGTCCCTCGGGGCTCGGACACCAGGGGCCGTGGTGTCACCCTCGCTCTCGCCAGTGTGAACCCTCCCCCACGGGAGGGGCGTCTGAAGGCCCAGGCTGAGCCCCGGGGAAGCGTCGTTACTGCCCAGCAAGCAGGCGAGCGAGCAAGCTGCCCCGAGAAAGAGAGAGAGAGAGAGCGAGCGAGAGCGAGCTCTGAGGCAGAGTAGGCGTTGCAGAGGGCATGGGGCAGCCGGAGCTGGGCAGCACCCCCAAGGCCTGGCCTGGGGCCCCAGGGCGAGGAGGGGCCACCAAGGTGGCTTTCTGGTTCGTGGATCCCCAAGGGCTTCTCCGGGCTCCCTGCCACGGAGTCGTGTCCCCCCCCACCACGCAGCTGCCACCCCTCCCCACGGCCCCCGGAGCCCTGCACTCACAGGCCCACCCCGGGGGGCGCACCTGGTCTCAGGCTCACGGGCCAGCCGTTTCTGTGTCCCCCAAGCTGCACGGAGCCTCAGAAACGGTCCGCCGCTCACTCACCGGAGGGGGGTCCATGCCATGAATGAATAATGAATGAACAAATGGCATTGAGTCAAGAAGGGGTCCTTCTTGTCACCCCCTCTTCTTCCTGCCTCTACGGGTTGGGTGCCTTCAGAGCCCATCTCCAACTCGGCCTCCTTCCAAACCCAACCTGTGCCCACCCTGGTCCCAGCCGCCACCTCGATCACTGGCCCCGGCGTCTGCCCCTCCCACCGAGGACCACAGGGCAGCGGACCCAGCCCTGCTCCCCTGAAAAGCCTCCAGTAGCCCGGCCCGGGGGGCTCAGTGGCTGAGCGTCGACCTATGAACCAGGAGGTCACAGTTCAATTCCCGGTCAGGGAACAGGCCCGCGTTGTGGGCTCGATCCTCAGTGGGGGGCGTGCAGGAGGCAGCCGATCCGTGATTCTCTCTCATCACGGATGCCTCTCTCTCTCTCCCTTCCTCTCCCTTCGTCTCTGAAATCAATAAAAACATTAAAAAGTAAAAATAAAATAAAATCACGCACGTGGCCCAGGCGCGTCCCTCCTGGGCAGCCCTGCTCTAGCCCCTCCCGTTCGCCACCGCCTTCTCATCTGTGACTTGATCTCATTGATTTGCCCGGCCTTCCCCCGTCTCCCGGCGGGAATGCCAGCCCCCGGCCCCGGGAGCAGGGACAGCGTCTGCCTGTTCGCCGCCCGGTGTCCCGCCCCTGACAGCCTGGCTCCCAGCAGTGCCCCCGTGATGAACACGCCATTCGACCCCAGGCCTCCCAACCCCAAAGCCCACTGCGGCCCCTCCACGGCCGGGGTCCCAGGCCTCCCAGGACAGGCGGAGAAGTGGCAGGCAGGACAGGAGATGCA
>NW_005372020.1:662697-665579 GCF_000412655.1 Myotis brandtii | reverse complement strand
GCCACTTACTTGGCTCCGGATCTGGTAGATGACGGGGACGAGCAGCAGGAGGCCGCCCAGGGCCAGGAGCACGTACTGGGCGTACTGCAGCACCTTGGGCAGCAGCACCAGCTGCAGGTAGAACTTCTGCAGGGGCTCGCCCTCCATGGCCCCCCTCTGCGGAGGGAGAACGACAAACACGTGGGCTGGGGCCACACCCATCCCTGTCCCCCAGGCCCCTTCCCCATCTCAAGCCTGCAGGGCCCTCCAGGTCTTCCAGGGCCACACGGAGAGACTACATTTCCCAGGCTCCCTTGCGGTTGGCAGGGTCACGTGACCGCATTCTGGCCAATGGGACGAGGGCACGGTGATGCGAGAACTTCCACGCCTGGCTGGTGAAAACCTCTCCATCACTATCCCCACCCACTGAACTCGGGTGGATTCGGAGGGTCTCCAGGAGGGTGGGCCCAGGACGGGAGGAGCCTGGCCGGCGGGAATGGCTGGCCCGTATCAGACGGGGCCGTGAACTTGACATTCTGAGGCTGCCTGTTCTGGCCCCGAGTTCACTCTAGGTTTTTTTGTTTTGTTTTTTAATATATTTTTATTGATTTCAGAGAGGAAGGGAGAGGGAGAGAGAGAAAAACACCAATGATGAGAGGATCATGGATCGGCTGCCTCCTGCTCGCCCCCTACTGGGTATTGAGCCCGCAACCCGGGCCTGTGCTCTGACCGGGAATCGAACAGTGACCTCCTGGTTCATGGGCTGATGCTCAACCACTGAGCCCCGCCGGCTGGGCAGGAGATCACCCTGGTTTAAAATGAACTAGGCCAGGCCCTGGTCCATGTGGCTCAGTGGTTAGAGGGTTCGATTCCTGGACCAAAGGGTCACGGGTTTGATTCCTGGTCAAGGGTGTGTACCGGGGTCGCAGGTTTGATCCCAGCCCTGGTCGGGGCATGTGCAGAAGGTGCCGTGTCTCTCTTTCACCAATGTTTCTCTCTCTCTTTCCCCCTCCCTCCCTTCCACTCTCTCTCTCAAAAAAAAATCAATGGAAAAACATATTCTCGAGTGAGGATTACAGTGAATTGGGCCAGCCCTAACCAGTTTGGCTCAGCGGTAGAGCGTCGGCCTGCGGACTCAAGGGTCCCGGGTTCGATTCCGGTCAAGGGCATGTACCTTGGTTGCGGGCACATCCCCAGTAGGAGGTGTGCAGGAGGCAGCTGATCGATGTTTCTCTCTCATCAATGTTTCTAACTCTATCCCTCTCCCTTCCTCTCTGTAAAAAATCAATAAAATATATTAAAAAAAAAAAAATGAACTGGGCCAGGCCCTGGGCAGGGTAGCTCCGTTAGATTGTCATCCCGATACACCAAGGTTGCGGGTTCGATCCCTGGTCAGGGGGCACATAGAGAATCAACCAATGGATGGAACAACTCAGCGTTGCCCTCTCGTCTTCCCTTCTCACAAAACGAGCGAGGCCAGAGGAGCCCCGAGAAGCCGGGAGGAAAGAAGTTCCCACGCGGAGCTGACGCCCTGAAAGCAGTCACGGTACTTTCAGAAAGTACCCTGCCCTGGGGCTCGGGCTGCACCGTTTGGGGGAAGTTCCTGTCTGTGACGCGCGAGGTTTCTCTGGATTGTTCTAGGTCCCACCGTGGCTCCCTGGCCCCACCCCCCTCCAGCCTCAAGTGCCCGCACGGCCTCCCCACTGTGGCACCAGATGCCGCCGCTCTTGAGGAGCCCAGCGCAGGGACCGCCGGGCGGCCTTACCTCCTCAAACCACACCAGCGGCAGGACCACGGGCGCGATCTTCCTGGTTTGCCTGGAAATAAGGGAGATGGAGCCGGTGAGAGGTCTCCTCACGGCATTATCCGTGGGTGCGGACGCGGTCGGACACCCGGTTGGACGCTGGAGGGCAGGAGGGCTTTAGCAACGACGCCGTGGTGCGGGCTGGGGGGGTGGGCATTTCCTGGCAGGGAGCCGCCTGGCAACCAGACAAGATCTTTTTCAATTAAAAACTCACAGCCAGCCCGGCCGGCGGGCTCAGGGGGTGAGCATCCACCCATGAAGATCATGGATCGATTCCCGGTCGGGGCACAGGCCCGGGTTTCGGGCTCAATCCCCAGTGGGGGGCGTGCAGGAGGCAGCCGATCCATGATTCTCTCTCATCATTGATGTTTCTCTCCCTCCCCCACCTCTCTCTCGCTCTCCCTTCCTCTCTCTGAAGTCAATAAAAATATATTTTAAAAAAGGGAAACACGCAGTGTGGGAAAAGTGCTCCGCGTTGACCATTATCGTCCCTGTTAGCTGGTCTGAGCCCCTCCCTACGGGGTGTGCTGAGAGGCCCGCTGCACAGATGGGGGGGCGGGATGGGGGGGCAGGCTCAGCACAGAAAGCCACAGCCCGGCCACAGCTCCCCAAACTCCCTGGGGCCACCCGCTGGCCGAGCCTCCTGCAGGGCAGCGAGTTCACACAGCGCCACCCGCAGAGCTGAGGCTCAGAGGACAGCATAGAAACACGCCTGTGTTTTTAAAAACGGAGAGGAGTTCAGTGCAAACAGCACTTGATCCCCAGACAGACCTTCCCAGCAGGCAGCCCAGAAGTTCCCACCACGCCGTCCCTCCTCCGCCCTCCAGGGGGCGCGAAGCACCGAGGGGAGACCAGCTCCCCCGAGAAGGCTGTCCCAACCGCAGGGACATCAGGTGGCGGCGTGGCCCCCCTCCCGTTCACAGGGACACACAAGCCCAGGAAGGCCAGGGTAGCAGCCCCCCCTGCCCCCCCCCCATGGGTTCTGCCGGCTTGAACTCTGAGCAGCCCCCATATGGGCCAATGAGAAGCCCAGTGAGGCCCTGAAGGGTCTTGGGTTCCATTCCTGCTCAAGGGCACACACCTGGCAGGTGGCAGGTTA
>NW_005372020.1:658217-662000 GCF_000412655.1 Myotis brandtii | reverse complement strand
ACTCCCGTTAGGGGAACGATGGCCCGATGGCCCGGACCAGAGGCCACACCCGGGGGCCGCCCCTCCCGCAGACCCCGTCCCACTCACCCGATGCCTTGCACGGCCTTGATATACAAGCTGAGCTGCAGCTTCACCGAGCAGTTCATGGGGATCCCCGTGACCTGCGGCAACACGCACAGTGAGGGCCTGGCCCCGGGCGCCTGGGACACCTGCCGAACCCCACTCCCTGTCCCGCTCCGGACTGGCCTGTCCCAGCTCCCTGGCCCTCCTCCACCCACAGAGCAGCGGCGGTGGGGAACGTCCGGCCCGCGGGCTGTATAAGGCCCTGCCAAGGCATTAGGGGTGAGTTAATGAAATGTTTGACCGGCCGGTGTGGCTCAGTGGTTGAGCATCGGCCGATGAACCAGGAGGTCAGGGTTCGATTCCCGGTCAGGGCACAGGCCCAGGTTGTGGGCTCGGTCCCCAGTGTGGCAGTGAATCCATGATTCCCTCTCCTCATGGATGTTCCTCTCTCTCTCCCTCTCCCTTCCTCTCTGAAATCAATAAAAACATATATTTAAAAAGTGTTTGACCAGCACTGGCCGGGGTGTCTCTGGGGTAGAGCGTTGGCTCGTGCACCGAACGGTTGTGGGTTCGATTCCTGGTCAAAGGCGCATGCCTGGGCTGCCCGCTAATTCCCTGGCCCCTGTCAGGGTGCTTGCAGGAGGCAACCCATCGATGTGTCTCTCTCACATCGATGTTTCTCTCTCTCTCTCCTCCCTGCGTCCCTTCCACTCTCTCTAACAATCGACGGGAAAAAATGCTCAGGTGAGGACTCGCCACAACAAAAGAACATGTGTGAGCAGACACAGCGGCTGGTGTTTAAGCTGGTCATCACGTGTGGCCCTCGAAGGATGTTATAAATGCCCCCATGGCCCTCGGCAAAGAACTTCCCCACCCCCCGGCTAACGCTCCTCTCCCGCGGCGCCCACAGCACCCGGAACGAGGGCCTCTCCCTCTCCCGGCCTCCACGCCGACCTGGAGGAGACACTGGAGAGGCTGGCCCCTGGCTGAACTGCCTGGTCCTCAGGGTGGGGGCGGGGGCGGGAGGGAGACCCACCCACAGGAGTGAGGGCCCCGTGAGAAGCCAGGGCATTATCTGCAAGGCATCCCGGGCCTGGCTGGCACCTGGAGAACTTTCTGGTAGGTCGGCAGCCTCTGGTAATTGGCAGGCTGATAAGTCCTAATTAATTTACTGTCTTATGATCCCTTTACAGACATCCCTCCCTCGCACAGAGATAACCACGCTCTTGAACTATGGAGTCGGAGCAAAGGAGGGACCTTTGACGGTTTGATCTCCCAGAAGCTGCGGAAGCCAGAGAGCCGGGCTTCCCCTCCCCGTCCCCCTCCCCCTCCCCGGGTGCCTGGGGGAGGGCTGGGCCGGCTGGGCACCAACCAGGAATCCCCCCAGAAGCCCCCCTCGGGCAGCGGCCGCTCACCGGGTGGATGTCCAGGAAGAGGGAGTGCTCCTTCTCGCTGGGGTGCAGGCCCAGCACGGCCTCGGCCAGGGCGGGGTCGGCGTTGTAGAAGTGCGGGTGGGAGAGGAACAGGGGCGCGTCTGGAAGGCAGAGGGGGGCGTCAGACGGGCAGAGGCGCTGGCACGTCCAGAGGCTCACGCCAGTCCCGGAGCCAGACACGGGCATGCGGGACGAGGACACGCAGCCACCCCTGCCGAGCGTGCTGTGCCGATGACACGATGCAAACGACAATGACTAGACAGAGAGGACCCCTCCATTCGGTCTGGAAGCCAGCAGGGGGCGAGCTCTGTGCCAGGGGCGGGGGCGCGGGCACCTTCTGAGGAAGGACGAGGAGGTGCCAGGCGGAGGACGGAGGGTGGAGGGCGGCGGCATTCCAGGAGGAAGGGGGGCAGGGGCAGATGCAGGAGGTGGGAGGCGCACGGGGAGCAGACGCTGTGGAGGGGGCTGTGGGAGCTGAGGCTACGAAGGTGAATCGAAGGTGAATCGAAGGTGAATCGAAGCCAGATTGGACCTTGGGGGGCGCATCGCCAAGCCGCCAGGATCACAGGGGCTCCGGTGTGCACGCCCGAGGCCAGGTCTCCCGCTGCCCACGGGAGGGAAGAGACACACCTTTGCTCTCGCCCTGCGGCCGGTCTGCGGGAGGGACGCCAGCGGGTGTGAGCGGGGCCTGACCCGGCTCCTGAGCGGGAAATTCCCACCCAGAAATGTGAGGTCAGACGTCTCCGCCAGCCGACCCGCGAGGCAACCCTGGCACATCTGCCCAAGGTCAGGACAAGGTCAGGACAAGGTCAGGACAACGGCGGTGCCGCCGGACAGGGAGTGCCCGCGGAAAAGATGGAGCTGGCTTCTCAAACCTCAGCCTGAGGAGGCCCAGGCTGGTGTTGTTCAGTGGTTAGAGGCCAGCCAGCTCACCAGCGGGTGCTGGGTGGCAGGTCCAATGCCCAGCCCTGGTTGGAGGGCAGGCGGGAGGCGATCTATCGACGCGTCTCTCACATCGATGTCTCTCTCTCTCTCTGCCTCTCCCCCTCCCTTCCACTCTCTCTGAAAATCGATGGGAAAAATTTCCCTGGGTGAAGATTAACAAGAGAGAGAAGATGCGCGTTGGAAAGCTGCTCGAGCCTCGAAGCACCAACAGACACTCTCTCCTGGAGACGGTGAGACAGACAGACAGACAGACAGAGCACGGGCAACAGACCCTCCTTCCCCGTGTGGGTCCCTGGTCTCCAAAGCCACCTCCCGGCACCTGTGACGTCACCTCGAGCACCCGAGGGCGACCCAACTCCCGTCTTCCCATCTGCACCGCGGAAGGACCCCCTTCTCACAGGGGGCGCAACGCGGGGGCTGTCGGCGAGGGAGGCGGTCCCCCAGCCTGGCCCTTGAAGGTGGCGCATCTCCACCAGACCCCGTGGCCACGCCTCCAGGGCTGGGGGAGCGCAGTGGGTGGGGCCAGGTTGCCATCACCTGCACCGGCTCTCGCCTGGCTCCCGTCCCGGCTGCGGACAGACAGCCCACCTGGCCTTGTGCCAGCACCCAGGCCTGCGCTTCCTTCTATTTTATTACCAAACAGCCCGCGAGGACTGCCCAGGTTGCAAGTGCTAATTAATTTATAGCTTTAGGGCGTCTGGCCTTATCTAATTGCCTGGATCACCTTTGATTGTGATGGGGGGGGCGGTATGTGGAGCCTGAGGCCCTGGGTCCAAGAGCTTGTCTCCGGGAAGGGAGGTTGTGGGTGTCTTATCTCCAGATAAAATGCCACGGGGAGGCAGGACCACGCGCCCCGAGACACGCACAGGCACGTCCTGCCGCCCCAAAAAGTCACGTTTTAAAACCCCAGAAACCAGATGCCCCTGAGCATAAGAGGCGAGGAACGCGGGGTGTGTCCCCAGTGGAGCACTATACAGCCAGGAAGAAGGCGCTACCCTCCCAGGACCACAGGATGGGCCTCGCGGATGAGACACTGGGCAGAAGGGTCCCGGAAAGAGGAAAGACAGAGAGTGCACCCCGATTCCATCCGCACGAGCCCCAAGGCGGGCAAGGCAGGGCCCACCGCCTGCCCGCCCGCCCGCTGCCCCACTGGCTGAGGGGTGGGGGGGGAGCTGCCCCCAAGCGTCCACATGGAGCCGCTGAAGCCAGAGAGCACTGTGCCCACCCCACAACCGCACGGCGAGATGTTCCAGAACAATCGGACCAGCGTCTTTTCCTCCGGGGACACAGGACGCGGTGCAGGGGGCCTGCAGGAGCCTCATTCCAAGCCCCAGGTCACGTG
>NW_005372020.1:654059-658163 GCF_000412655.1 Myotis brandtii | reverse complement strand
AGGTGGGGCATGCAGCCTGGATGACCGAGCGCTGCAGGGCCCTGGACTCCACCAAGGTCAGGGACGCAGCCACAGGGCGGCTCGGGGACCTGACCCGGGACTCAGCTGTTTACAGTCCCGGTTTGCGTCCCAGGTGACGGAGGTCCTGGGAGTTTGTTGCGCAGGCAACTGACAGACGCGGCTTCTTTCTCTCCGATTATCTTTCTGCGCCGCCTTATCTCTGGCCTGACCGGCTTATCAAGGGCGCAGAGGCCGGGGACAGAACGCACAGCAGGTATGGCCTCACCCACCCACCCTTGGGCCTGAGGTCACAGGGCCAGGGTGACCTGTCCCGCCTTGGGGCCTGGAGTCAGGGGTCAGGGTGACCGTCCCACCCTCGGGCCTGAGGTCAGGGGTCGGGGTGACCGTCCCGCCCTCGGGCGACGACACGTACTGAACCTGCAGGTGCTGACATTCTGGATGCCGGACTCCAGGCACGGACAGAAGCCCTCGTTGGGCGGGTAGACGGACCCGTTGGCAAATAAGGTGCTGGGGGCCTTGAACCTGAAGGTGGGGATGCCCTGGAACACCCTGGCCTCCTCGTAGATCAGCTTCATGGACCTGGGGGGACAGACGGGTGGGGTGACCCCCTTCCTCTTTGAAATCAGTAAAAATATATTTTTAAAAACTAAAATAAAAATTTAAAAAGTGAATACACAGAACACAACCCCCTCCTGCCCTGACCCCCGGGGCACACCGGCCTGGGCCCCCAGCCAGGACACAAGCTCTGGGGACCAGGGACCCGTCCCATCCCGTCCGGCCATGTCCCCAGCGCCTTGCCCACCCGGGAGGCAGGGGAGCCCCCGCTCACGCTGGGGAGTTCCCATGGGAAGGGGGACAGATAGGACCCCTGCCCGGGCGCCCCTGAGCCGGCCTCCGAGGCTGCACCTCCCAGACCCAGGGGCCCAGGCGGACGCACCCAGAGGTCCCCGCACCCAGGACCCAGGTGGAAACTGGCCCAGCCACACGGCGCCAATCGAGGCCTTGTTTCACCACCCCCCGCAGCCTCGATGGTTTCCTGCCACGGCCACCCACGCCCCACGACCGCCCGTGGCCAGCTGCCTCCCTCGCCCTGTCCCTGTACCAGCTGCCTCCCTCGCCCTGTTCCTGTACCAGCTGCCTCCCTCGCCCTGTCCCTGTACCAGCTGCCTCCCTCGCCCTGTCCCTGTACCAGCTGCCTCCCTCGCCCTGTCCCTGTACCAGCTGCCTCCCTCGCCCTGTCCCTGTACCAGCTGCCTCCCTCGCCCTGTCCCTGTACCAGCTGCCTCCCTCGCCCTGTCCCTGTACCAGCTGCCTCCCTCGCCCTGTCCCTGTACCAGCTGCCTCCCTCGCCCTGTCCCTGTACCAGCTGCCTCCCTCGCCCTGTCCCTGTACCAGCTGCCTCCCTCGCCCTGTCCCTGTACCAGCTGCCTCCCTCGCCCTGTCCCTGTACCAGCTGCCTCCCTCGCCCTGTCCCTGTACCAGCTGCCTCCCTCGCCCTGTCCCTGTACCAGCTGCCTCCCTCGCCCTGTCCCTGTACCAGCTGCCTCCCTCGCCCTGTCCCTGTACCAGCTGCCTCCCTCGCCCTGTCCCTGTACCAGCTGCCTCCCTCGCCCTGTCCCTGTACCAGCTGCCTCCCTCGCCCTGTCCCTGTACCAGCTGCCTCCCTCGCCCTGTCCCTGTACCAGCTGCCTCCCTCGCCCTGTCCCTGTACCAGCTGCCTCCCTCGCCCTGTCCCTGTACCAGCTGCCTCCCTCGCCCTGTCCCTGTACCAGCTGCCTCCCTCGCCCTGTCCCTGTACCAGCTGCCTCCCTCGCCCTGTCCCTGTACCAGCTGCCTCCCTCGCCCTGTCCCTGTACCAGCTGCCTCCCTCGCCCTGTCCCTGTACCAGCTGCCTCCCTCGCCCTGTCCCTGTACCAGCTGCCTCCCTCGCCCTGTCCCTGTACCAGCTGCCTCCCTCGCCCTGTCCCTGTACCAGCTGCCTCCCTCGCCCTGTCCCTGTACCAGCTGCCTCCCTCGCCCTGTCCCTGTACCAGCTGCCTCCCTCGCCCTGTCCCTGTACCAGCTGCCTCCCTCGCCCTGTCCCTGTACCAGCTGCCTCCCTCGCCCTGTCCCTGTACCAGCTGCCTCCCTCGCCCTGTCCCTGTACCAGCTGCCTCCCTCGCCCTGTCCCTGTACCAGCTGCCTCCCTCGCCCTGGCAGGGGCCAGGGAGGAGGGACGCACGCACTTCCCATCTGCCTGGGCTATAAGCAGGGGCGTGCTGGGCGGCCTCGCGGCCCCGGCGCTCACCTTGCTGAGCCCGTTCCACTTGTCCACGAGGTGGACGCGGCTGAAGTTTTTGATCCCCGTGTACACGGTGAAGAGCCCGGAGTTGGAGTTGTTGAGCTGCGGACACAGCAGAGAACAGCAGCAGCTGTGAGCCTCAGGAGCGGGGGCACCCAGGGGCTGGCCCGCAAGCCCCCCCGTTTAGTCCCAGGCAATCCCTGCGTCCCCAGCGCCGGGGGGATCGAGAGGAGAAGGACCAGCCTGGCCGGCGTGGCTCCGTGGCTGAGCGTGGACCCAGGCACTGAGAGGTCCCCAGTTCCATTCCCCCAGCTGCAGGCTCGGCCCCCAACAGGGGGCGTGCAGGAGGCAGCTGATTGATGTTGCGCGCTCTCTCTCTCTCTCTCTCTCCCTGTCTCCCTTCCCCTCTCTGAAATCCATAAAAACATATTTGGAAAAAAAGAAATAAAAGAGAAAAAGAAAAAAAAAAGGAAAGGAAAACCAGGCAGCTCAGATCAGCGCTATCGTTGCCAATCACATCATGGGGAGCCTGGATCAAACTGTGCCTGAACCCATCCTTTGGGTTTTCAGGCACATGAGCCAGTAACTCCTCTGTTTGATTTAAGCCAGTGAGAGGGGCTGGGCTTTCTGCCAGTGACAATCCGCGGCCCCAGGGCCCCCCGCCAGCCCCCACGGCAAGCCGGTGGCTGGAAACGGGAGCTCTCCGTTACACTAGCAACAGTAAAAAATATATTTTTTAAAAAAGCCGGCGTCTGGCCCTGGCCGGCTTGGCTCAGTGGAGAGAGCTTCAGCCTTCGGACTGAAGGGTCCCAGGTTCGATTCTGGCCAAGGGCACGTACCTGGGTGGCGGGCTCGATCCCCAGTGGGGGGCGTGCAGGAGGCAGCCAATCCATGATTCTCTCTCATCACGGATGTTTCTATCTCTCTCTCCTTCTCCCTTCCTCTCTGAAATCAATAAATAAATATATTTTTTAAAAAGCTGGCGACTGGCCTCCCGGATGTGTGGGCGGAGGACGAGGGCAGGTCTCCGAGCCGCGCGTACCTCCGCGAACAGCCCGAACTTGCCCTTCATGGGGAACATGCCCGGCAGGTACTTGTTGACCAGGCTGACCAGGGGGTCGTCGTAGCCCCACATGACCTCGCCCACCGTGCGGTTCATGAAGGCGCGCTGGCGCAGGCTGCTGAAGGCCATGGTCATCAGTATCTTCAGGGCCATGGGCTTCGTCTCCATCATCATGGCCGCGCTCTGCAGAGCGAGGAGACAGCTGGGGTCAGAAGCTGGGCGTGGCCGGCCCGTCCCCCGGGGCCTTGAAGCCCGGCCTCAAGGCAGAGAGCCCCAGGGGCACCTGGCCGGCGGGGCTCAGGGGTTGAGCGTCCACCTAGGAACCCGGAGGTCACGGTTCAATGCCCGGACAAGGGCACAGGCCCGGGTTGCGGGCTCGATCCCCAGTGTGGGGCGTGCAGGAGGCAGCCGGTCAGTGATTCTCTCTCATCATCGATGTTTCTCTCTCTCCCCCTCTCCCTCTCTGAAATCAGTAAAAATATATTAAGAGAGAGAGAGAGAGAGAAGCCCACCAAGGGACCTATCTGGCTAAGGGCGAGGGCGGCCGCGGGCGCCTCACCAGCACCATGATGTTGGGTATGTTGATGTAGTCGCTCTCCAAGCCGTTGGACTTGTGGGGCTGGAACTCGAACCTGCGGTACTCGAGGAAGGAGACCGTGTCGTTGTCATTGAAGGTGATGTTGTCCTTGTGCCGGTACTCCCTGCGGAGAGGGGGCTGGTCAGCGCCCAGGGGAGGGGG
>NW_005372020.1:650042-653984 GCF_000412655.1 Myotis brandtii | reverse complement strand
TGCACATCTCCAACCTGCCGGCGCCACAGCTGAGCCTGGACGCCCCCCCCAGTCCGTCCTCCCGCCATCTGCCCACCACAGGACATGCGAGGCGCATCGGTGCCCAGGAGAGCACCCCAAAGGCCAACACGTCCCCTCCACCTGGCCAGTCCGCCTCCGTGAGTCTCTGCTCACGTGTCACCTTCTCCGAGAGCCCACCTGGTCGTCTCAGACCTAACGTACCGCACCCGACACAGCCCTAGGTCCCCCTCCCCCGACACTAACATAGGATTTTACTTATTCATCGTCACCCGCCCTCCCCCGCTCGGCTGCAGGCAGCTCAGTGCTTCTGTCCATTTCGGGGTTCCCTGTGCCTAGAACAGCCACAGAAATCCACTGGGTGAACGAGTGAGCGAATCAATGAATAAATGAGTAAACGAGTGAGTGAGTGAATTGAATGAGTGAGTTAAAGAATCAATGACTGCGCTAACCGGTGTGGCTCAGTGGATAGAGAGTCGGCCTGTGGACTCAAGGGTCCCAGGTTCGATTCCGGTCAAGGGCATGTACCTTGGTTGCAGGCACATCCCCAGTAGGGGGTGTGCTGGAGGCAGCTGATCGATGTTTCTCTCTCATCGATGTTTCTAACTCTCTATCCCTCTCCCTTCCTCTCTGTAAACAATCAATAATATATATTTTTAAAAAATCAATGACTGAAAGAGTGACTAACGAATGAGTGAATCAATGAATGAACGAATCAATGACTAAAAGGGTGAGTGAATTTAGTGAATCAGTGAGTGAATGAATGAGTGATTGAATAAGTGAATAATGAATGAGTGAGTGAATGAATGAGCACGTGAATCAGTGAGTGAATGAATAAAATAGTGAATGAGTAACTGAGTGAAGAATGAGTGAATGATGAATGAGTAACAGAGTGAAGAATGAATGACTACATGAGTGAGTGAGTGAATGAAGGACTGGATGAGTGAGTGAGTGAATGAATGAAGGACTGGATGAGTGAGTGAATGAATGAATGAAGGACTGGATGAGTGAGTGAGTGAATGAATGAAGGACTGGATGAGTGAGTGAGTGAATGAATGAAGGACTGGATGAGTGAGTGAGTGAATGAATGAAGGACTGGATGAGTGAGTGAGTGAATGAATGAAGGACTGGATGAGTGAGTGAGTGAATGAATGAAGGACTGGATGAGTGAGTGAGTGAATGAATGAAGGACTGGATGAGTGAGTGAGTGAATGAATGAAGGACTGGATGAGTGAGTGAGTGAATGAATGAAGGACTGGATGAGTGAGTGAGTGAATGAATGAAGGACTGGATGAGTGAGTGAGTGAATGAATGAAGGACTGGATGAGTGAGTGAGTGAATGAATGAAGGACTGGATGAGTGAGTGAGTGAATGAATGAAGGACTGGATGAGTGAGTGAGTGAATGAATGAAGGACTGGCCCGCCCCACGGCCTCCCTGCTCACCTGTACACGTAGGGGCCTCCCTGCTCACCTGTACACGTAGGGGCCGCGCTCCCGCACCTGCGGCTTCTGGCCCTGCAGGACCTCGCTGGGGTTGACGACGTCGAAGAAGTAGACGGAGAGGTAGAAGGGGACGGGGATTTCCTTCCACATGTTGAAGGTCAGGCTACTGGGGTCGATGCGCACGTTCTGGGGGCGAGACAAATGCGCCGTGAGGAGTGAGGAGGGCGACCAGGGCCTCGCGCCCGCCCACCCCCACACAGAGCCGGCCGACACCCGGCCCCCACAGCACGTCCGGAAAGGGGTTTGCACGATTAAAGTTAATAGGGAATCTAGTCAGCTGGTGTGTGTGGGTGTGTGTGTGTGTTTTATTGATTTCAGAGAGGGAGAGAGGGGAATAGAAACATCAATGATGAGAATCACTGACCGGCTGCCCCCTGCACGCCCCCCACTGGGGATCGAGCCTGCAACCTGCGCCTGTGCCCTGACCGGGAATTGAGGGTGACCTCTTGGTTCCTGGGTCAACGCTCAACCCCTGAGCCACACTCAGCTGGGCTTTTGTGTGTTTTAATAACAACAGCCCGATCAGGGGACCCTGGCAATGGAGAGAGACTCATTGATCAGCCCACAACCGGAGCAGGTGCCCTGGACCAGAATCGAACCCAGGACCCTTCAGTCTACAGGCCGACGCTCTATCCACTGAGCCACACCGGCCAGGGCTGTTCTCAGCGCTTCACCACAGGCCCCCTCCCCGAGCAGCGCCTCCACCCCCCGCCCGGCAGCTGCGACAAGTGTTAGGATTGTCCTCGCTTCCCCCTCACTTGGAACGGGGGCCTACGTGAGTGAGCCGCCTCCGCAGGCCTGACCCTGACCTTTGTCCAGGAAGGTCCTGCTTGGGTGGGGAGGGGGAGCCCGGACCACGGTGACGGATTTCCGCTGACCCCTTGGCTGTGAGGTGAAGGCCACAAGATTGGGGCGTGCGGCGGGGGGAGGAGGAAGGGCCTTGTGTGCCAGCCGTGGGGAGCGAAAGGCCTGTCTCCAGCTCAGTCCTAATGTGGACACGGTATCTGGGACCCAGAGGACCACTGGTGTGTGTGTGTGGGGGGCTGTGGTGCACTGATGGGGTCACCCCCAAACCAAAGGCATCGGCGGCCACCCCCCTTCCAGGCTCCTGCGGCCCTGAGGGCTCAGTTCTGCCAGATCCCCCCACATTTCATGAACTTCTTTTTCAATGTATCTTTATTGATGTCAGAGGCAGGGAGAGGGAGAGAGAAACATCAATGATGAGAGAGAATCATGGATCGGCTGCCTCCTGCACGCCCCAAACTGGGGTTCGAGCCTGCAACCCGGGCACGTGCCTCGACCAGGAATGGAACCGTGACCTCCTGGTTCATAGGTCGATGCTCAACCCCTGAGCCACACCTCACCTCTTCAGGCCACAGCTGGCTCACCAGCTACCCTGGCATCACCTCCCGGAGGGGGTGACCTTCCTGTGGGGAGAGGGGTGACCCCGGGCTGGACGCCACCCCCTCTTGTCAAACCTTCCCTGTAGTCAGGAGGGCCGCCCGGACGGGGGCAGTGAGCTGGGCGCCGGCACCGGAGCGGGGCTCTGCGAGGAACAGACGGGGCGGGGGGTGGTGGTGGCGTGTGATCTTGGCCGGGGACTCAGCCGGGCAAAGGCCAGGAAGGAAGCCGGACGTATCCACACGTCCGCCAACAACGAATGCGCTTTAAAAACAGGTCTTAAAATAACCCGAGTGGCCATCAAGAGGTAAACCTCGGTGGCCCCGAACAATGGACGCCCCTTGGGAACAGGAGGGAGCCAGCTGCCGGCAAGGATGCGGGGCGGGTCCAGGAGGTCCCCAGGCGGAGAGCCCCAGGCCTCGCGGGGACCCTCCTCCCCCAGCGCATCTGGTCCTGCGGTTTGGGGTCTGGACCCCCTGGCCTTTCCTCCCTGAGACACCATCTAGACCAGTGATGGCGAACCTTTTGAGCTCGGCGTGTCAGCATTTTGAAAAACCCTAACTTAACTCTGGGGGCCGTGTCACATATAGAAATTTTTTGATCTTTGCAACCATAGTAAAACAAAGACTTATATTTTTGATATTTAATATATTTAAATGCCATTTAACAAAGAAAAATCAACCAAAACAATGAGTTCGCATGTCACCTCTGACACGCGTGTCATAGGTTCGCCATCACTGCACTAGGAGGTCACGGTTCGATTCCCAGTCAGGGCACCTGCAGGAGGCAGCCGATCCATGATTCTCTCTCATCATTGACGTTTCCATCTCCCTCTCCCTTCCTCTCTGAAATCAATAAAAATATATATTTTAAAAAACACAACAAAGAACACCAAGCAGGGGACACATAAGGCCACACGTGGCAGGAGGTTTGCCAGGCCCACGAACCCGTCCACTGTGAACGGTCTGGGAGCTCCGGCCGACGTCCGCTGTGTCCCCGGCCTCCCCGGGCCTGGGCCG
>NW_005372020.1:648031-650013 GCF_000412655.1 Myotis brandtii | reverse complement strand
TGCAGGCGACCGGCCGCGTGAGCTCTGCACGCACGGAATCGCCCGGAAGCATCGGGCGCGGTCTGCACGGACTCCTTAGCCTATGTTCTCGTGACTCATCGTGAAGCGTAAATGTTTTCAAAATGCAGGGTACGGCCGGGCAGTGGCTCGGCGACCGTGTGACGGAAAAGAATGAAAATTTCATCCACGTTCATTTTTTAGCTCTTAGCATACTTTTCTGTTCTTTTTTAAAATATGTTTTTATTGACTTCAGGGAGGAAGGGAGACGGAGAGAGAGCTAGAAACATCCATGACGAGAGAGAATCATGGACTGGCTGCCTCCTGCACGCCCCCTACTGGGGATGGAGCCCGCAACCCGGGCCTGTGCCCTGACCGGGAGTCGAACCCTGACCTCCTGGTTCATAGGTCGACGCTCAGCCACTGAGCCTCACTGGCCGGGCATGTGGCGTCCACTGACGATGACAACCCCGGAGCCGAGCCGCTCAGACAGCACCAGCCGGGCCGGCAAAGCCGAAAGCACGAGTTCTCTGTCCCTTTCTAGTCAGCGCGCCGGCCCGGCCTCTCCTCCCGCTGCCGACTGGCCACGCGGACGTCGCCCCTTCCTCCCCGGTGGCAGGGAGGTGACAAGACCCCCACCCGCCTGCCCCAACGATGGCAGCGGGCGGATCTGTGTCACAAGGACTATTGCCCAAGGAGCCGTCCTCGGCGGCCGTGGCCGCGTTCCAGGAACACTTTTTTTTTCCCTCTCCCGGCGCGCGCACATACACACACACACACACACACACACACACACACACACGGCACATGGCACACGCACGGCGCACGCACAAGCATGGCACACGGCACACACACACATGCACACCCGCGGCACCGAGAAATACACGCTTTGCCGATCTGACCAAAACACTAGGTCTCGTTGTGAATCACGCGCCCTGGGCGGCTGTTGGCTTTATTTTTTTAACAATCAAAGGGAAAGGGGTCAGTGTCCCTGACTAAACAGTCTGTCAGGAATTGCACATTTAATAAACGCTGGGGGCGCGCCCGCCGGCTGGAAGCCGAGGGTTAATCTTTAGCAAGAGGCGAGGGGTGCTGTCGTGTCCCCAGGGCCCTGGGTCAGGGCTGGTGCCCACTCCCACCAGGTCGAACCCCATAGGCCTGGCCAGTGTGCTAAGTGGTTAGAGCGTCGCCCTACGAACCAGGAGGTTTGCTTCCCCGTCAGGGCACAGGCCCGGGCTGCAGGCTCGATCCCCAGTGCGGGGCGTGCAGGAGGCAGCCGGTCCATGATTCTCTCTCATCCCTGATGTTTCTCTCCCCCTCCCTCTCCCTTCCTCTCAGAAACCAACACAAATATATTTAATAAAATAAAAAATAAACTCCGCCCGTGGTCCCACATGGCCTGGCCTGCCCTTCCTCTCACCAATGTCCCCGTCACTCCCCCCAGCCCACTGGCCTGTCTCCTCTCCCTCCAGCCCATCAGCAACTTCCCGTCTCCGGGCCTTTGCACGTGCTGTGTCCTCTGCCTGCAGGCTGTCCCCATGCCTGCCTGCTCCTCGGGGACCCTTCCCCACTGGCCACCTGAGGCCACTCGTCCGCCCTGCCCCCTCCCTGCCCGTGAGCAAAAGCCTTCAGAGTCTTCTGTGCATTTTTTAAAAAATATATTTTATTGATTTTTTACAGAGAGGAAGGGAGAAGGAGAGGGACAGAGAGTTAGAAACATCAATTCAGCTGCCTCCTGCACACCCCCTACTGGGGATGTGCCCGCAACCAAGGTACTTGCCCTTGACCGGAATCGAACCAGGGACCCTTCAGTCTGCAAGCCTATGCTCTCTCCACTGAGCCAAACCGGTCAGGGCTCTTCTGTGCATTTTTAAAGAATGTTTTTATTGATTTCAGAGAGGAAGGGAGAGGGAGAGAGAGAGAGAAGCATCAATGACGAGAGAGAACCATGGATCGCTGCCTCCTGCACGCCCCACACTGGGGAT
>NW_005372020.1:646169-647471 GCF_000412655.1 Myotis brandtii | reverse complement strand
GGTCAAGGGCATGTACCTTGGTTGCAGGCACATCCCCAGTAGGGGGTGTGCAGGAGGCAGCTGATGGATGTTTCTCTCTCATTGATGTTTCTGACTCTCTATCCCTCTCCCTTCCTCTCCGTAAAATATCAATAAAATATATTTAAAAAAATAAATAAATAAATTTAAAAATAAAGTAAAATGGACCCCCACCTCCGTGGCCCCCCAGGGAAGGTGGCCTCATGCTCTGTGGGGAGGTACAGCAGCTCTGCCTTTGTGGTGTCGCGTGTACGGGGCGGGCAGGGTGCCCGGGAGGCCTCCCGCCGCCCACAGGCCTGTGACTTCTGTGCCAGAAGGAGGACCGCCCAGACCCACCAGGCGTCCACACGGTGGGGAGAGGCTGAGGGACAAGGGCCGCGAGTCCAGGGAGGGGACATCCTGTGGACGAACGCACGGCTTCGGAAGGAAGCCCGGACCCGCGTCACCTCCGGGCGAGGACCCGGTGGGCGAGGAGCGGCCTCTCGCGGTGCCTTCCTGTTCCCGCGCCCGCACCCTCTCGCACGCGTTCTCCTCCATGTCCTCTGGCCCCAGGTTCTACGCTGCTCATCTGGGTCGGTCCGGCTGTCACGGTGCCGTGGCTGCCGAGCCAACCGCCCGTCTGCAGCAGAGGGAGCGGCTTTCGGGACCAAGTCACGCTCCTGGGAGCCCAGGCACCGGGGTCGGAGCTGCACCCGGCGTCCCGGGGGGGCCAGGGCCGGGCACTCACGCTGCCGGGGGTCAGACGGTGTCCCCCAGGATTCATGTCCACCTCGGGCCTCGGAGCGGGGCCTTATTTGGACTCAGCCTCCTCGCAGATATAATTAGTTCAGGCTCTCAGATGAGTCATCCCGGGTTCATGGGGCCCTGACTCCCAAGAAAAGAGGCCGGCGGCCGGCTCAGCGGCTGAGCGTCCACCTAGGAACCAGGAGGCCATGATTCGATTCCCAGTCGGGGCACAGGCCCGGGTTGCGGGCTCCATCCCCAGTGGGGGGCGTGCAGGAGGCAGCCGATCCGTGATTCTCTCTCATCATGGATGTTTCTCCCTCTCCCTCTCCCTTGTGCTCTGACATCAATAAAACTATATACATATTTTTTAAGTGTTTTTAAAAAATAAAAATAAATGCCATGGATGCCAGAGCCACCTCATGGCACCAGCCCCCATGCCCCACACCTCTCACCCGCATGGATGTGCTCACGTCCACCCCAGGGCACCTCCCAGCTCACCGAGGGCACCTCCCAGGGGCCTGGCCGCGCAGGGGGGCCCCTCCCGGCCACACCTCCGCC
>NW_005372020.1:645791-646139 GCF_000412655.1 Myotis brandtii | reverse complement strand
GACGCGCCTGGGTGTTGGGACGGGGCCAGCTGGCTGGCGGCCCTTCCATCCACCGGGACCGTGGCTCATGGCCTGACAGGAGTCCGGGCCGTGTTGCAGAATAAACCTGCCGGCTACGTGTCCAGACCGACTCCTCCGCATCTGCCTGGGCAGGTTTTGGTAAAGGGCACGGAGTCCTCGGCTCGCCCGGCCGGGCCTGCCCCCGCGCCCTCCGGCACACACAGGAGCCTCCCACCTGGGGCAGCAGACAAAGCCTGAACTTCGGCACAACCCGGCCGACACCTCTCCCGGTTCACGGAACAACAGCTCCTCCCGACCCCGCCGCCGGGTGTGGGCGGCAGGGGAGCG
>NW_005372020.1:645335-645713 GCF_000412655.1 Myotis brandtii | reverse complement strand
GGCCTGACCTCCCCCTGGGGCCCCGCCTACGGCCCTGCGCCCCCTGGGTTTTCTCCCTGAAGGAAAAAGAACAGACGGCACTGAGTGAAACCCCGTTCCCCGCCTAACCACCCGAGACTGGAGGACCCCTTCCCCGGTAACAGACACTTAGCTGCTGCCCGGCCGGCCGGTGTGGCTCAGTGGCCGAGCGTCGGCCCCAGTTCCCGGAGGGACACTGTGCACGTGAGCCCCGCAGCGTGTTTACTGTTTCTTGTCTGTCGGCCCCGGGAGGGCAGGGACGGCGGTGCTGTTCGTCTCTCTGTCCCGAGCGCCTGGGCTGCTGCCTGGCACAGGCCCACGGGTTCTCAGATATTGATCGAATGGGCGTTTGGAAGAAGG
>NW_005372020.1:643125-645299 GCF_000412655.1 Myotis brandtii | reverse complement strand
GGGGAGGGGGGGGGACGTGGCCAGTGGCCGGTGGTGGCCCTGCGCGGGGCCATGGGGCCGGCTTCTCCCCCCTGCACGGCCGCTCCAGACTCGGACCACACCGTTCTCTCTGCGGCCAGAATGTTCTCTCTCTCTCTCTCTTTTTTTAATCGTCACCCGAGGATATTTTTCCCCGTTGATCTTTAGAGAGAGTGGAAGGGAGGGGGAGAGACAGAGGAACATCACGTGAGAGAGACACATCGATGGGTGGCCTTCTGCATGGGCCCCGACCGGGGACGGGGATCGAGCCTGCAACCCAGGTAGGTGCCCTTGACCAGAACTGAACCAGAGACCCTTCCGTCTGCAGGCCAAGGCTCTATCCCCTGAGCCACACCGGCCACCCAGAATGCTCTTTTAAAAGAAATGCAGATTGGAGCATTGCACGCCCCTGGTTGAAACCTCCCCCGTGGTGTAACGCCCATCCGGCCCCACAGCCTGTAAGTACCTTCTTCACAGGCCCCTGCCCACCTCCCAGGCCTTCTCCTCCAACACACCACGCTCTTTTCTGCCACAGGGCCTTTGCACATGCTGTGCTGCTCCCTGGCATTCTGCATGCGTTCAGGTTGCGCCTCCGTGCTGACAGTCTTAGAGATGACTTTGTTAGACTCTATCCAAGACCTCTTTAGGAGGTGGTAGCTGAACAGCTCATTAATTTTTTTAAATATGTTTTTATTGACTTTAGAGAGAGAGGAAGGGAGAGGGACAGAGAGATAGAAACAGCGATGATGAGAGAATCAGCGATCGGCCGCCTCCTGCACGCTCCCTCCTGGTGATCAAGCCTGAAACCCGGGCATGTGCCCCGACGGGGAATTGAACCGTGACCTCCTGGTTCATAGGTCAACGCTTAGCCACGCCGGCCGGGCCTGGGTCTGTTTTGAAGCCTTAAAACCTCCTGGTGGTTTGCCCTGGCGGGTGCTTCTCGGCGGTTGCAGTGTCAGCCTGAGGACCAAAGGGCCGTGGGTCCAATTCCTGATCAAGGGCATGTCTCGCCTGGCTGCAGACCACATCCCCAGCCCCCTCAGGAACCAAGCAGGAGGCAGCCAATTGCTGTGTCGCCCTCACATCAATGTTTCTCTCTCTCTGCCCCCCACCCCTCCTGCCCTCCCTCCTTCCCTCTCTCTCTCAAAATCAATGGATTTTTTCTCCCCCCTTCCAAGCGGCGTGAGGGTCCCCAGGTCATGTAAATCAGACTTCGATTTCCCTGATTAATTAAAACATTAACGTGCGCACGAAAAACCACCGGGGAAAATACCCCCAGGTGAGGATCAGCAACAGAACGGGCAGTTCCGCGGGGGAAGCGAGCAGAAGGTCAAGGCTGTGCCTGAGACTCTGTGCCAGGGGGACGTGGGAGCCGCCACTGAGATGGGACCCACCGAGATGGGACCGAGGCCGGAGGGACGGGCCGTGGGCAGCGATGAGCAGGCGGGCGTGGCCGGCTGAGCCGCCTTTGACCACTGGCTGGAGCTGGAGCTGGAGCTGGAATTCAGGGGGAAGGTAGGGGCCCGGGACGCCCGTTGGGGACAAAGACGGCAGCGTGGACAGAGCGGTGGGGGCCGAGCTCTCCAGGGAATGCGTGAGCACACAGCGGGCGCCCGCGTCCCGACGCCCCAAGGTCAGGAGGTCAAGGAGACAGGGCCGGAGGCACATTCAAGTGTCTGAGGAGCCGTCCGTCTGAGAGCCTCCGAAAGGGGGAAGGAACCTCCTGGGATGCGAGAAGCGAGCAAGGGTCAGGCCACTCCCGTTCCTTCCCCTGCCCGGGCCGGGGACAGGAAGAAACGGGGAGCTGGGGGGTGGGGGGGTGAGAGAACAGAAAATGAAGAGGGTGACGGGGTCACAGATCTCTGGGTCACAGGTCGTGGCCTCCGGGCTCAGGGGCTCCCGCTGCAAACCAGACCGAATCAGCCCGCCGGCCAGGACCCCGCCCGGCTCCACGGGAGCCATGGCTATCGTCCTGCTTCTCTTCCCATTTCAGCTCCTGCCGGCCTCTCCCCGGGGCCCGGCCGCCTGCGGACGGAGGGGAGGCGGCACCTAAAAGGCTGACGGCTGTCTGGTGTTTTGTGCGTTTGTGTTTCTTGGTGGAGCCCGACACTGGATTCTCCGCAGAGGAGGGCGCTCCCGGTGCGGGCCCTCGGGTG
>NW_005372020.1:640898-642793 GCF_000412655.1 Myotis brandtii | reverse complement strand
CAGCAGCGCGCTCTGCCCGCGCTCTGCCCGTCGGCTGGGGGTGATGCCAGCAGCCGCCGGAGGCGAGTTCTGGGTAACCCACTGCCTCTCCCGGCAGCACGGAACCCCTGGGAACTGTTCCCCGAAGGAGAAGCGCCAGCCCTGGGGAGGCCAGGCCCCGTTGGGATACACAGCACACGTGTGCACCCCAACACAGAAACACAGATCAACATACATGTGCACATGTGTTCTGTGTGTCCACATACCAGCACAGAGACTTCTGTCAACATTTGTGTGCATGTGCCCACGTGTGTGGTCATGCACAGCGGCACGGGGCCACATTAATGTGTGCACGCACTTGCCCACACGTGAAGTCACACGCGCACATGCACCGGCACCCATTGCCGTGTGTGCACACACGCCCACACACGCAAGCACATGGACACATGTGTGTTTGTTGGTGTGTGGGCCCGTGTCTACACATGTATGCACGTGTTCTATGTACACACCAATACAGAGACACGTGCCTGCATGTGCTTTGGCATGTGATCACACTAAAACACACAGGTGCACATGCCCACACAGGTTCACAGGCTGCCAGTCACGCGTGCACAATTGGCCCACGTGTGCACACGGAACACCCACGTGTCACACCCACACGGTGAAGCTGAGAGAAGCAAATCCCCGGGAGCAAAGCAGGAACCGAAAATGGACGACTCAGGCACATGCGCTGCTTCCCGGCGGCACCACGGAGCCTGGCGTGGCCCTCGCACGCCCGGGGACAGGAAGTGCCTCGCGGGGGCGGGAGAGGAAGAAAACGGATGTTCCACACAGTGACCCACACGGAAGGCACAGAGCCGGTCCCGTCCATGTTCCACACAGTGACCCACACGGAAGGCACAGAGCCGGTCCCGTCCATGTTCCACACAGTGACCCACACGGAAGGCACAGAGCCGGTCCCGTCCATGTTCCACACAGTGACCCACACGGAAGGCACAGAGCCGGCCCCGTCCGTGTTCCACACAGTGACCCACACGGAAGGCACAGAGCCGGTCCCGTCCATGTTCCACACAGTGACCCACACGGAAGGCACAGAGCCGGTCCCGTCCATGTTCCACACAGTGACCCACACGGAAGGCACAGAGCCGGCCCCGTCCGTGTTCCACACAGTGACCCACACGGAAGGCACAGAGCCGGCCCCGTCCGTGTTCCACACGGTGACCCACACGGAAGGCACAGAGCCGGCCCCGTCCGTGTTCCACACGGTGACCCACACGGAAGGCACAGAGCCGGCCCGTCCGTGTACCACACACTGACCCACACGGAAGGCACAGAGTCGGCCCGTCCGTGTACCACACGGTGACCCACACGGAAGGCACAGAGCCGGCCCCGTCCGTGTTCCACACACTGACCCACATGGGAGGCACAGAGCCGGCCCCGTCCGTGTACCACACAGTGACCCACACGGACGCACTGAGTGACGGTGTCTGGCGGACTCCGCGCTCATTACTGTTATCTCCGAAGCCTCACCTTCTAACTGACGGGCCCGGCTCTGCCAAAGGGCAGGGAGGGCGGGGAGGGCGGGGGAGGAGGAGGCACCGGAGGCCGAGGCTGGGCCAGGTGCGGGGAGGAGGTAAAGGAGCAGGTGACCTCACAGCGCTGACCTCTGCCAGCCCGCCGGGGCCGTGGGGACGCCACGGGGACCGTGACAGCCCAGCCCAGCCCCTGCCCCAGCAGGCTCCCTGCTCACGCGGGAGAGAGAGCCCACGAGTAAACATATAGAACAATGGG
The DNA here is from genome assembly GCF_000412655.1 of Myotis brandtii. Classification (NCBI taxonomy): domain Eukaryota; kingdom Metazoa; phylum Chordata; class Mammalia; order Chiroptera; family Vespertilionidae; genus Myotis; species Myotis brandtii. The sequence goes on along the minus strand of NW_005372020.1, from coordinate 641,023 downwards.
GTCGACTCCCAGGGAAAGAAGGGGTGAGCTACGCAGACATCTGGGGGTGGTGAGCCTTCCGGGCAGAGGGGAGAGCAAGCCAGAGGCTCCGAGGGGGACCGGGCCCGGTGGCGCCAGGACCACCG
>NW_005372020.1:639552-640765 GCF_000412655.1 Myotis brandtii | reverse complement strand
CCAGGACCACCCGGGAGGTGAGCACAGCCCGGCCGGCGGGGCTCAGCGGCGGAGCGGCGACCCAGGAACCAGAGGTCACGGCTCGATTCCCGGTCAGGACACAGGCCCGGGGCGCGCAGGAGGCAGGCGATCTGTGATCCTCTCTCATCGTGGATGTTTCTGTCTCTCTCCCTCTCCCTTCCTCTCGGAAATCAATACAAATATATTTTAAAAATACAAAGGTGATCTCTCTTTAAAAAGAAAACACAAGCGCATGTACGCCCGGGGCCCTGGGCTGTGCCCTCCCTGGGCGCTGGAGGCCAGAGGGCCAGGCACACAGGCTCGGTCCTACGAGGTGGGTGCAGAACTCCCAGCCCCCTGGGTCTGCCTCCGACAGTCTCTCTCTCTCTCTCTCTCTCTCTCTCCCTCCCCCCAGGCACGCACATACCAGCGAGGTCACCGGAGGCAGGTGACTACCTCGAGCTTCTATTTCCCAACTGTCGATGATGATGAGATTTACGTCCCAGAATCCCCCAGGACTAAAGGAGGGGACAGTCACAGAGACCCTGACCCCTGCCTGGTGCCGGCGACAGGGGATCCTGCTCCTCAGGGGGTTAGGTCTGAGCACCTCTCATCTGGTCCTACCCACGGGGGAGTCGGGGGCGGGGGGAGAGAAAAAGCGAGTCTCGCTTGCTCCCCCAGAGCTCCTCCTGGACCTCGGGACACGGCGCTCCGCTCCGGCCTCCTGGTTCGGGGTCTGATCCATTGGCCATTCTTTGCAGAAAGCTACGGATTTGCTACTCTTTTGCTTTATTTTATTTAAATATGTTTTTATTGCCCTGACCAGTTTGGCTCGGTGGCTAGAGCGTCGGCCTGTGGACTGAAGGGTCCCAGGTTCGATTCCGGTCAAGGGCATGGACCTTGGTTGCGGGCACATCCCCAGTAGGGGGTGTGCAGGAGGCAGCTGATGGATGTTTCTCTCTCATCGATGTTTCTAACTCTCTATCCCTCTCCCTTCCTCTCTGTAAAAAATCAATAAAATATATTTAAAACAAACAAACAAACAAAAAAACCATACAAACTGAAAAAGCTAAAATTTTTCTAGGATAATCACCAATTTTAGTGACATCTCTGAATACAAGATCAGCACAAAAAATTCAATTACATTTTATATCAGCCGTGGGCAAACTACGGCCCGCGGGCCGGATCCGGCCCCTTTGAAATGAATAAAACT
>NW_005372020.1:638046-639539 GCF_000412655.1 Myotis brandtii | reverse complement strand
TGTTTTTATTGATTTCAGAGAGGAAGGGAGAGGGAGAGAGAGAGAGAAACATCCATGATGAGAGAGAATCACGGACCGGCTGCCTCCCGCACGCCCCCCACTGGGAATGGAGCCCGCACCCCAAGTGTGAGCCCCCGTGGGTGGGGAATGGAACCGATGGGACCGCGACCTCCCGGTTCATAGGCCGGCCGGGCTGGAGTTGCTGTTCTGAACGCGTGAACGGCACCAGCGCTCTTCTCGGTCGCGGTGCGTGCGGCCCTCCCGCTCAGACGCCGAAATGCACGTCCAGTTCTCCAGCCCCCTCCCTGGGCCCGTCTGCCTCCGGGAAGCCCACCGACCAAGAGCTCCCGCTGCACCTCCTGTGGCCCAGGTGTGGCGACGAGGCTGCTGCCCCACGGCCACAGCTGTGTCACCCGCCCGCCCGCGCTGACCTCTGCTCTGCCTCAGTCTCCTCATCCGCGGGAGGGATCACACCACCTCCTCCGCCTGTTGCACAAGAGGCTGTGCCTGAATTCCAACGAGAACCGAGGTGCACCCGGGCATTTACACACACACACACACACACACACTCACACACACTCACATGCATGCACATACACACATACGCACACATGCACGCACACACGCGCGCGCACACACACACTCACACACATGCACGCACACACACGCACACTCACTCACTCACACACACTCACACGCATGCGCGCACACGCGCACACACACGCACACACGCACACACAGCCACCTCTGTAGTCACAGTGTCGCCAGCAGGCAAACCGGATGGGCCCCTGACTGACAGGTGACGTGACGAGCCCAAGGTCCCCCTGCCCCCCCCCCCAGAACATGGCCCACGGGGTCAGCAGCCCTGGGCTCCGGAAGCTGGCAGGGGCTGCAAAGCTCTGCGTCGCTACCCAACCCCGTCAGCAACCTGAGGAACGTACATCGAGGGCACCAGAGTAACAGACGAATAACAGTACGAGCCCGGCCGGCGGGCTCAGTGGTGGACCGTTCACCTATGAACCAGGAGGTCAGGGTTCGATTCCCGGTCAGGGCACAGGCCTGGGTTGCGGGCTCCATCCCCAGTGGGGGGCGTGCAGGAGGCAGCCGGTCCGTGATTCTCTCTCATCATGGATGCTTCTGTCTCTCTCTCCCTCTCCCTTCCTCCTGACATCAATTAAAATATATTTTAAAAACATATATTGACGCGTAGAAGTAAGTGCTTGCACATCGCTATTGGTCAAGGTCTGGGAACGATGGCGGAGGGCCTATCTGAGCTGGGAACGAAATGAGGAAAATGTTCTCTATTGTCCCCATTTGAATTTTTTTTTTAAAAGTAAAGGAGCCCAAAAACATCAAAACAGAGAAATCAAAGCACAAGCGTCCCATTCATGTTGCCCGTGGACGTGCGCAGCCAAAGGAAACACGGCACAGCCCCTCCCGCCCCGTCCTGCGCGGCCCTGGACACTGGCGGCCTTCTTCCTGAGGAAGCCGGG
>NW_005372020.1:636315-637561 GCF_000412655.1 Myotis brandtii | reverse complement strand
CCCTGCTCACACGCTCACACGCTCACGCCACCTGAGCGTCAGCCCCTCCGTGCACTCAGCACAGGTTCGCCGGCGGCTCCCGGAGATAAAGCGCTCACTTCGAAATCACTTGGAAAAGGATCGCAGGCGTCCACCCCCGGCCGCCTGGGCAAGAGAGAAGCCAGTCTGCGCTCTGAGGTTCCCACTCCAGCTTTTCCCCACCATCCCCAGCGGACGAAACAAAAAAACAAAGAACAAAACACCAACAAGACTCACACACACAGAAAACACACAGGAAACACACACAAACCAAACCGAGGAGGAACTCGGTGACATCACAGGGATCATCTCCACGCCATCAGATTACAGGGCTCAGGACAGATTTGAAAACCAAAAAAAACACACACACAAAAACTGAACACTCTGGCCAAGATGACTCAGATCAGACAACCGCTCCCCAGAGACCTTGAGAAAGGCCTAACTTTGTCCCTGCCTGGCGGGGTCCCAGGAAGGGTGGCCCAGGTCTAAGCAGGTCTTCCTTCACTCGCTCATTCATTCATTCATTCATTCTCCAGGCCCCCAGCGCGGGGCACGGGCACGGAGGGGGGAATTCGGGCAAGTCTCTGTTCTTGAAAAGTCGCCTGAAGCAACGCAGGCGGAGGGAGGTCACCTGGCGAGGGACAGACAGTATCCGCCTCCACGCAGCCAGGTCTGGGCCGGCGGCGGGATCGTGGGCAGAGGTGAGCCTGCGGCTGCCCACCTGGGCCAGGAGCAGGTGCTGGCTGTGGGCTCACAGCTCTGAGCCACTTGGAGCTCAAGTGCAGCCTCCCTCACCCTTTGGCGACTCCAGACTCATTCGAACAGGTCGCCGGCCTCGCAGGGCAGGACCTGAGCCGCTGAAGGCCACCTGCCCCGTCCTGGGCCCGGTTTAAAGGGCAGGATTGTGCAAGTGGGGGGAGCCTGGCTGTGGGCTCCAGGGACCCTGCCTACTCAGCCCTGGGCCTGTGCCCGCCCCTGCGTGAACCCGGAGAGCAAAGCCGCTTACCCTCTGCGCCAGGGAGGCAGCGCAGGGGAGGAGGGAGCGGTTGGCCTCCGAGAGGGGTCCCCCTGGAGAGGGGCTCTCCCGGAGGGGCTGGGCAGCAGAGAGAGTGGCTGCTGGCACCGACTAGGCCTGGCACCCAGGGGCGCCCCTTAGGCGCACATGAGCGCTGGGCTCCTGGCCTCCCCGGCTCCCGGGGAACAGGCGGAGGCAGCCCTGGTTTGAGCT
>NW_005372020.1:634268-635589 GCF_000412655.1 Myotis brandtii | reverse complement strand
TTTTTTTAAGTGTTTTTTTTTTAATAATTTTTTATTGTTGAAAGTATTACATATGTCCTCTTTGTCCCCATTGATCCCCTCCAGCCCGCCCTCCCCACCGCGCCCCAGGCCTTCAGCATCCTATTGTCTGTGTCCACAAAGGGTTGTTTTTTTGTAAGATTTTTTTATTCATTTCAGAGAGGAAGGGAGAGGGAGAGAGAAACATCAATGATGAGAGAGAGTCACCAATCAGCTGCCTCCTGCACGCCCCCTGCTGGGGATCGAGCCCACAACCTGGGCCTGTGCCTCGACTGGGAATCAAACCTGGGACCCTGCAGTCCGCAGGCGGATGCTCCATCCACTGAGCCACGCCGGCTGGGCCTGGTTCACTTAGTCAGACTTTCCCAACCCAGAGGGGGGCCTGTGCACCCTCATCTCTGCCCCCCCAATCAGCTGCCTCCTGCACGCCCCCTGCTGGGGATCGTGCCCACAACCCGGGCCTGGGAGTCAAACCTGGGACCCTGCAGTCCGCAGGCGGACGCTCCATCCACTGAGCCACGCCGGCTGGGCCTGGTTCACTTAGTCAGACTTTCCCAACCCAGAGGGGGGCCTGTGCACCCTCATCTCTGCCCCCCTCCCCCCTCCCTCTCACACACACACACACACACACACTCACACTCTTCTAGCCTCTCCCTGCGGAGCCTGGGACTCCTGCCTCGGGGTCCTGACACCCTGGACTTGGAATTGCACCCCCAGATATCTGCCCGGTCCCTTCCTTCTGGGCGGCGGGAAGCCACCTTATCAGCAAGGCCTCCTGCCACCCTGAGTCAAAGGAACTCGTGCCCGCTGGCCCAGCCCACCCCCTGCCTTATCGCCCCGCGCCACCTGCCCCCTGGCCCACTTGCGTTCGTGTTTTGCATTCGGACCTTGCCCCCCCCTACTTGAAGGCTGCGTGTGAAAGCCGGCCCCTGCCCCGTCCCGCTGCCAGGAGGGACCCCACGCGCAAACAGAAGGAGCCGAGGAGGAGTCTTCCGGGTGCTGGGCCCTGAGCCAGGGGCCTTGCACGGGTGGCCCCGGGTGACAGAGAAGGGAACACGCCCACAAGGGCGCACAGAGCTAGGTCTCCGCTTCCTAGTGAAGGGGCGATGGATGACTAGGCGTGAGCCAAGGAATGGCGGATATTTGCAGGTAGCGAGCGCCCCAGGGAATTAAAATAGGTGGGCGCGTGTCCCCCGAGTCTTACCCAGGCCTGCCCTGAGTTCTGGACCCCGGATGCAGGCCATTCTTCTCCCTCTTCTTCTTCTTCTTCATTTATTTTTATTGATTTCAGAAAGGAAAGGAG
>NW_005372020.1:628105-634236 GCF_000412655.1 Myotis brandtii | reverse complement strand
GGGGATCAAGCCTACAACCCGGACACGTGCCCTGACCAGGAATCGAACCAGGGACCCTTCAGTCCACAGGCCAACGCTCTATCCACTGAGCCACACCAGCCAGTGCCAGGGTATTCCTCTCATTCTTAGGTGGGGTTCCACGGGGATGGAGGAGGGTGTCCCCAATACCTGGGAAGGCAGGCCGGGCCCCGAGGGCTCAGAGCCAGGCCTCTGGAACTCTCTTCCACCTTGAGGGCCAGCAGCATTCTCCAGGCCTGTCCCTGCGCGGCCTGCCCTGCCCGAGTCAGTGATTACTGAGCACCTACTGTATGCTGGCCAGAGAGTCCTGCCCGGCACTGCCTTCGCCCCAGGAGACCCAGCCTCGCCAGGGTGCCAGGAGCAGGGCCCCACCCTGACCCCGATCAGGGTGGCTAGGGCACACAGACTCCCCAAAAAATCCATCCTCCTGGGGTTCCCACCCCAAAGTCCGGGGGCAAGTGGCTTGGCCAGCTCTGTGCCTCCGTTTCCTCATCTGTCCAATGGGGAGAAGGGCCTCTCGCCAGGGACTGCGGTGAAGACGAAAGGGGTTGGGCCCCGGCCGGTTTGGCTCAGTGGATAGACCGTCGGCCTGTGAACTAAAGGGTCTTGGGTGCGATTCCGGTCAAGGGCACACGCCTCTAGCTCTACCAATGGCTGTGTTTCTCTCTCTCTCTCTCTCTCTCTGGCTCTCCCCCTCCCTTCCACACTCTCTAAAAATCAATGAGGGAAATATCCTCGGGTGAGGATTAAAAATAAATAAAATAAAACCCCTGCTTAAAAAAGAAAGAAAGAAAGATGAAAGGGGTTGGGAAACGGTGACAGTCATTACCCAATAAACACTGAAGTCACCCACCGGCTAATGAACACGTCCCTCAGTCAGGTCGCACACGGATTCACCCGCAAACATGTCGCGTCGCGTCCGGAAGAGGTCAGGGGGCATCAGCCCGGGGGACGTCTCATGTATGCGTTACATGTTACGCGTGTCCTGCTTGGGGCGGCACCGACTCCCTACAAGCTGGCCCCGGCCCCGGCCCCCGCCCCGAGCAAGGCCCTCCGGCCTTGGACGTCTCCCCCATGTCCGTGTGATTTATCGCCGCGTCTCCAAGGTCGGAACGTGCGTGGTGCTTACCCAGACGCCCAAGACCACGGAGGGAGGCCGTCATGTCACGCCACGCCGTCACCTGACCGGAGAGAGAGGCGGAGAAGAAAGGAGGTGGGACCCGTGACCACCCGTGACCACCACGAGGGGAGGCCCTCCCGGTGGGGGGGGTCTGAGAAGGGGGAGCCGGGGTCAGGTTTTAGAGGGAGGCCGTGCGGGAGGAGGAGGCAGGGCCAGGATGAGGGAGAGGGCTCCACGCTGAGGTCAGAGAGGCCCCCAGAGCCACGTCCCCATGCTCTTCCCGGCTCCACACCCGCTCGGAGGGGAGGGGGCGGGTGGGAAGGGGTTGCTGGGGGGAAAGAGGACATCTGAGTCACTTTCAACAATAAAGATGAATAAAAGCAAAACAAAAAACTGGGCCCAACTTGCATGGCTCAGGGGTTGAGCATCGACCTGGGAATCAGGAGGTCAGGGTTCGATTCCCGGTCAGGGCACAGGCCCGGGTTGCGGGCTCCATCCCCAGAGGGGGGCGTGCAGGAGGCAGCCGATCGGTGATGCTCTCTCATCATGGATGCTTCTCTCTCTCTCCCTCTCCCTTCCTCTCGGAAATCAGTAAAGATATTTTTTTAAAAAGAAGAAAAAGAACGTGCTGCGCAGCGGGGTGACGGGGACGTCGCTTACTGCCCCTGGGCCCGGCTTCCCTATCGAAGCAGCAGGGATGGGGCGCCCACCGCCCGGGCATCAGGAGGGTAAGTGCACTCACCTGGTCACACACGGAGCAGGTGCCCCCGGCAGGTGGATCCTCGCTCCCTGCCGGCCGCCCACCCACCCCATGGGGGAGTGATCCTCCCACAGGCAGCCAGGCAGGTCACCAGCTGGGGCGGGCAGGGCCTGAACCAGGTCACTTGGCCCCAGAGCCCGGGCAGATCCCTCGGTCTGCGCTGAGGAGGAGGAACAAGGGGAGGAAGGGGAAGTGATAGAAGGAAGAGAGGCGTGAGGGGGTGGGGGGCAGGCGTCAGGGAAAGGCCACCAGGAAGAGGAAACCATCGCCTTTGGCCACATCTGGGCCCCCACCCCGGGCGAGGACAGAGCAGGAGCTCACGTCCTTTTTTTATTAATTTTTTACAGAGAGGAAGGGAGAGGGTCGGACATGGTGGGTGAAATAAAACACACGGTTAAAATTAATCTTGCTGGTTTCTCCTTTACTTTTTAAGATCAGCTACTACATTTTTTTTTGAATATTTGTATTGATGTCAGAGAGGAAGGGAGAGGGAGGGAGAGAAACATCAATGATGAGAGAGAGTCATGGACCGGCTGCCTCCTGCACGCCCCACACTGGGAATGGAGCCCGCAACCCGGGCCTGTGCCCTGACCGGGAATCAAACCGTGACCTCCTGGTTCATAGGTCGAAGCTCAACCACTGAGCCTTGCCGGCCGGGCAGGAGAACTCCATTTAAAAGGGGTGGTTGGGGGGACCCTGTGAGAAGATGGCATTTGAAGGCCCTGGCCGTTGGCTCAGTGGTTAGAGCATTGGCCCTCATACCAAAGGGTTGAGGGTTTGCTTCCCAGTCAAGGGCAGGTACCTGGGTTGCAGGTTCAATCACATCAAAGTTTCTCTCTCTCTCTCTCTCTCTCTCTCTCTCTCTCTCCCTCTCCCCTCCCTCCCTCTTAAAAAATCAATGGAAAAAATATCCTCGGATGAAGTTTAACAACAACAAAAAAGGCCCAAAGAAAGTACAGGAAGGAGCCCTGCAGAAATCTGGGGAAGAGCTTTCCACAGCCCGTGCAAAGGTCCTGGGGCAGGAGAGGCCCTGCGAGCCTTTCATTAGGTGCTAGTTTCTCGCGGAGGCAGGTGGCTTCTGAGCAACTGCTTTCCGTCAGCAGGTGAAATGCCCCTCCAATTTTGTGACCATCGGTGGAGGCCTCCACAGCTGCCCAACACCCCGCCCCCCAGGGGGAGACCCAGCCCGGCCCCTGCAATCCCGGGTCCCAGGAGTCATCTCCGCGGCCCCTGCGTCTCTGGCCTCTTCTTCGCTAAGAGCTGGCAGCTGAGTATCACCTTTGCCCCCAGCTTTCGGGCCTTGAGACATCGCCTCTGTCGAGAGCTAAGCCTCCAACCAACACGAAACGACTTTCCAGGACAAAGGTGCAAGTGCGTGGGGCCCTCGGCCCACGGCCCTGAGCAAACAGCTGCTCCCTTTATGCCTGGAAGGAGCGAGGCCCTATCTGCCCCTCAGCCCGTAGCAGCCGGAGACAGGAGCCTGGCTCCTGAGGGCGCCCGGCTCTGCTGCCCCCCCCCCCCCCCCCCCCAGAGAGGAGAGGCACCTACTCACTCACTCACTCATTCATTCATTCATTCATTCACTCCTGCAGCACAGACCTGCTGCCACCCACTCTGTGCCAGGCCTGCTGTGTGCTGGGGACAGGCCATAGCATCGTGAGCAACACAGACAGATTCCCGAGGTCCTGGCCTTCCTTTTTTCTTTTCTTTTTGTAAATATATTTGTACTGATTTCAGAGAGGAAGGGAGAGGGAGAGAGAGAAACATCCATGATGAGAGAGAGTCATGGATCGGCTGCCTCCTGCACGCCCCCTACTGGGGATCGAGCCCACAACCCGGGCCTGTGCCCTGACCAGGAATGGAACCGTGACCTCCTGGTTCATAGGTTGATGCTCAACCACTGAGCCACCCTGGCCCGGCCGGGCCTGACCTTCCTTTTTGAGTGGAGGAGAGAGATTTAGGAACAAAACAACAACCACATAAACAAATAAACAAGGACTTGCGCCGCTGGAAGTGCTCCTGGGAGAAACGAGTGAAGTAATTCTGCAGAGAAACGCGGGGGCGAGGCCTGGAGGGTAGAGCCGGGGAGGACGTTCCTGGCAGAGCGACGAGTCGGGGCAAAGGCCTTGGCCGCGGGGCCAGACGGCGCTGGTTCACGGAGCAGACGCGCAGGGACGCACCCTGAGGACCCAGGTGCGGCCTCTCGTCCAACAGCATCTTTTTTTTTTTTTAACATATGGATGGTATCTTTATTGACCGCAGAGAGGAAGGGAGAGGGAGAAAGAGATAGAAACATCCATGATGAGAGAGAATCATGGATGGGCTGCCTCCTGCACGCCCCACACTGGGGATGGAGCCCGCAACCCGGGCCTGTGCCCTGACCGGGAATCGAACCCGAGACCCGTCAGTCCACAGGCCGATGCTCTATCCACTGAGCCACACCAGCCAGGGCCCAACAGCATCTTGACAGCATCCCTTTCACCCTCAGTGTCTGCGCAATCAGTTATGTGGTCCCCTCTTCCCAGACATGGCAGAGAATTTGGATTTCAGTCCTGGTGGCCTCGCGGCGGAAGGGTTCCCTGATCTGATGTAGGTTTTAAGGCATCTTTCAGCCCTGGCCGGGTAGCCCAGGGGTTAGAGCGTCACCCCTCCATACACAAGGTTACAGGTTGAATCCCTGGTCAGGGCACCTACAAGAAGCAACCAATGAATGCACCAATAAGTGGAACAACACATCGATGTTTCTCTCTCTCTCTCTCTCTCAAATCAATCAATCAAAACTAATGGTGAGCGCGGCCAGTGTGGCTCAGTGGTTGAGCATCGACCTATGAACCAAGAGGTCACAGTTCATCTCCCGCCCTCCCCCCGCCCCAGTCAGGGCACACACCCTGGTTGTAGGCTTGATCCCCAGTAGGGGGTGTGCAGGAGGCAGCCAATCGATTCGGTCTCATCATCGATGTTTCCATCTCTCTCTCTCCCTCTCCCTTCTATATATATTTAATATGTAAATTAAATATATTTAATTTTTTTTAAAAAGAGCCAGTGAGATGAGGGTGGGTCTTGTCTGTACCCGGGAGAGCATTCGGGGGCGGGCACAGCGAGTGCGAAGGCCCTGAGGGGGAGGGAACTGTGTGTGCCGGGAGCCGGGATGTGGGCCGGGTGGGCGGCGAGACGCTGGCAGCAGCTACACAGAAGGCCGCAGCCCCAGGCCTCTCCTCCCTCCCTCCCTCCGTCTCTCTCTCTTTTCCTTTTTCCTTCTTTTCTGAGGGCTCTTGTCCCCAGGCCCGCAGTGGAGGAGGGCTGGCTGGTGAAATCTGGGCTTAGCGCTCGGGCTTCCCCTCCGAACAGGAGGAACGGCCCCCTCCCACCCTGCGTGGGCCTCCCTGGACCGCCCCACGGGCAGCGGGTCCTGCTCTGTTTGCTATTCTTCCGCCAGTGCCTGGGGACAGGCCACAGCCTAGCGCAGAGGCGGCAGGCCAAGGTTGGTACAAAGAATGCTTTTGAGTCCTGGCCAGTGTAGCCAAGTGGTTAGAGTGTCAGCCTGCGCACAGAAGGGTCAAGGGTTCAATTCCCAGTCAAGGGCATGTACCTGGGTTGCAGGTGTGATCCTGGTGTGGGAGGCAGCCTCTCTCTCTCTCTTTCTCTCTCCTCTCCCCCTCCCTTCCACTCTTTCTAAAAATCAATGGGGAAAAAATATCCTTGGGTGAGGATTAACAACAATTTTTAAAATTTTTTAAAGGAACTGGCTTTCACCCTCACCAGCTTTGCTTCGTGGATAGAGCGTCGGCTGCGGACTAAAGGGTCCCGGGTTCGACTTCTGGGTAGGGGACAGGCTCGGGTTGTGGGCTCCATCCCCAGTGGGGGGCGTGCAGGAGGCAGCTGACCCATGATGCTCTCTCACCATTGTTGTTTCTCTCTCTCTCCCTCTTCCTTCCTCTCTGAAATCAATAAAAATATATATATATATTTTTTAAAAAACGCTTTCAGTAGGAAAGGCCTCTGTCCTCTTAAGAAAAAAATTCACCCACAGAACTGTAGCAAAGGTGCCAATCCCCCCCGCCCCCCCCAGAGGGCTTCAAAATTGTCCCTGGCTCCAGGCGGAGGCGGATGGCAGGGTGGCTGGAGCCCAGGTGGCGGCGGATCCTAAAAATAAAATACTCTCCGGAAAGCAGTGCACCGGGCCCATGGCAGGATGGCCGCCAGCAGCCGGGGCCTGGCCGGTGCTGGGAGGGC